>NC_084735.1:17731090-17918590 GCF_033978785.1 Entelurus aequoreus | reverse complement strand
AGCACACTTTAGTAAAAAAAAACAAAAAAAACCAAAAATCAAAATTGCGCTCTAGCGCCCCCTAGGACAAAAAACAAAAACAAACTGCCTGTAACTCCCACTAGGAAGGTCGTAGAGACATGAAACAAAAACCTGTATGTAGGTCTCACTTAGACCTACAATTCATAATTTCACATCCTCGGGCAAAAACCAACAGGAAGTTGGCAATTTCACAAAAAATGACTAAAAACACTCATTTTTGCCTCTTTGAGCTGTAATTTGACCCTCTTAAAATACTTCAAAACTCACCAAACTTTTTACACACATCGGGCCTGGTGGAAATTGCGATCTAAAAAAAAAACGAACCCCAAAACTCAACATTACGCTCTAGCGCAATTTTTGAATAAAACAGAGACAAAACTGCTTCTCAGAGGAAAACACAGACAAAACTGCTTGTAACTTCCGGTAGGAACGTTTTAGAGACATGAAACAAAAACCTCTACGTAGGTCTCACTTAGACCTACATTTCATATATTGACATCCTTCAGCAAAAATCAACAGGAAGTTTGATATCCCCACTTAAAAACAAATTTTTTTTAAAAAGCGGTCACCAAACATCAAACATTATCTCCTCTGAGCGCGTTTGTCATTTTGGCTTCAAACTACTACAGGAGAGAGATTGAACCCTTCTGATTAAAAGTTGGCGAAAGCGTTGTAATAAGTGCTACGGTTTTGATTTTACGAGCCTTCAAAGAAAAGAACTACTGTGCCGCAGCACCTAGGAAAAAAACACAGACTTCCTCTAACTCCCAGTACGAATATCGTAGAGACACGAAACAAAAACCTCTATGTAGGTCTCACTCAGGACTACCACTGGACAAAAATATTGGGACACCTAGGACTAGCACCAGCCAAAATGCGGACCCGACCAACGCTGCTTGCGGCTTTAATTTATTATTATTATTTATTTATTAATCAATCCAACAAAACAATACACAACAATACCACAACAATGCAATCCAATTCCAAAACCAAACCTGACCCTGACCAAACCGCAATAAAAGTTCACCTCCAGGCAGCTACAACCCTAAACTAACACCCTCCCCGGATTGCTAATAATCAATTGCTAATAATCAAATATAACCAATCAAATGCAGATACTTTTTCTTATGCCTTCTGATCTCTCTCTCTCTCTCTCTCTCTCTCTCTCTCTCTCTCTCTCTCTCTATGTCCACTACTTGCTGTCCATATCCAACCCCCCCCCTCCACACCCCTGATTGTAAATAATGTAAATAATTCAATGTGATTATCTTGTGTGATGACTGTATTATGATGATAGTATATATGATAGTATATATCTGTATCATGAATCAATTTAAGTGGACCCCGACTTAAACAAGTTGAAAAACGTATTCGGGTGTAACCATTTAGTGGTCAATTGTACGGAATATGTACTTCACTGTGCAACCTACTAATAAAAGTCTCAATCAATCAATCAAACCCAGCAACATTCAGAATAGCAATAAACAGAGCAATTGAGGACACACAAACATGACTTCAGCTCTTCAATAAACTTTCCTTCTTGCCCACAGTTCCCCAGACCAGAGTGAGGCCCACGCCAGGGGGCGTGTCCTTCACCACCGAGGAGCCCGCCCCCCTCTCCACCACCCAGGCCACGAGCCCCGCCCCCTCCGCCGCACCTGCCGTCGAGCCCAGCCCGGACCCGGAACCCACCGACGCCACTCCCGCCGCCACCACAACCTCCGCCGTCGCCGCCACAAGCTCGGCCGTCGCCGCCACGTCCGCCGGCGTCATCCTGCCCACCGAGGCCGACGGTGAGAGCGGTGCATTCTGGGAGAAGGAGCTGGAGTCGGAGAAGGAGCGGGAGAGGCAGGCGGAGCGCGAGCGGGAGCGGGAACGCGAGCGGGAGCGGGTTCGGGAGATGGAGCGAGAACGGGAGAGGGAGCGGGAGAGAGAGCGGGAGCGCGAGAGGCAACGAGAGCGGGAGCGAGAGAGGGAGCTGGAGCGAATACGAGCCGTCGCCGCCGCCACCGCCCAGACTACTGCGCCCCCCAGGTCCTCGGCTGCGGTGACCCCCGTCCCAGGGGGGAGTACGGCGCCCTCCGCTGGCCCGGATGACCTGAGCACCGCCGAAGAAGATGAAGACGTCAACATGTCGCCTGAACCTACTGGTGTGGAAGTGACCACGCAGGAGGACACGCCCATCGCCACTGCTGAGCCCACCCCTGAACCCACCACCGCCCAGCCCACCACCACCACCACCACCACCACCACCACCCTCGCCACCACCAAGACCAGGTTCCCCTTCAGGCCCCGGGTTCCTATGACGACCACCACTCAGAAGGCGCCCACGGAGAGAAGCACCCGCCCACCACCACAACCCACCACGACAAAGGTGACATCATTGCTATTGTTGTCATGCGGTTATCATGGTTGTTTTATTGCATTCTCATAAATAAGCACAATTCTCACACATTCTCCTAGTTCTCATTGTTCTCGTGCCTTCTCATTTTTGTCACGCATTGTCATGGTTCTCATGGTGTCACGGTTCCCATGCATTGTCATGGTTCTCATGGGGTCACGGTTCCCATGCATTGTCATGCATTATCGCGAGTCTCATGCGTTGTCATGGTTCTCACGCATTCTTATTTGTTCTCATGCTTACGTATTATCATGGTTCTCATGTGTTTTCATTCATTTTCATAGTTCTCATGCATTCTCATGCACTGGAATGGTTCATTAAGCATCATCGTGGTTCTCATGCGTTGTCATGGATCTCATGCACTAGTATGGTTCTCGTGCATTATGGTTCTCAAGAATTCTCATGCGTTCTCATGCATTGTCATGGTTCTAATGCATTCTTTATCATGGTTCTTACGTGTTCTTATTGGTCTCTTGCATTCTCATGGTTCTCAGGCATTCTTATGAATGATCATGTTCTCACGCGTTCTTATTTGTTCTCATGGTTACGTATTGTCATGGTTCTCGTGTGTTTTCATTCATTTTCATAGTTCTCATGCATTCTCATGCACTGGAATGGTTCTTTAAGCATCATCGTGGTTCTCATGCGTTGTCTTGGATCTCATGCACTAGTATGGTTCTCGTGCATTATGGTTGTCAAGAATTCTCATGCGTTCTCATGCATTGTCATGGTTCTAATGCATTCTTTATCATGGTTCTTACGTGTTCTTATTGGTCTCTTGCATTCTCATGGTTCTCAGGCATTCTTGTGAATGATCATGTTCTCATTTGTTCTCATGCACTATTATGGTTGCTACGCGTTGTCATGGTTCTCATATGTTGTCAAGGTTATCATGAACTGTCATCAATTATCATGGTTTCCTCTGCGTTCACATTAATTATCATGGTTCTCATGAACTGTCCTTAAATATCAAGGTTCTTATGCGTTCATATTAATTATAATGGTTCTCATGAACTGTCTTTAAATATCATGGTTTTTGTGCGTTCGTATTAATTATCATGGTCCTCATATGTTGTCATGGTTCTCATGAACTGTCATTAATTATCATGGTTCTTCAGCGTTCATATTACTGATCATGGATCTCATGCCTTCTCATGGTTCCCCATGTCTTGTCATGCATTATCATGGTCCTCATGCACTGTCATTAATTATCATGGTGCTTATGCATTCATATTAATTATCATGGTTCTCAAGCCTTCTCATGGTCCCAATGCGTTATGTATTCTCATGGCTCTCATTTGTTATCATGGTTCTCATGCATTATCATGATTGTCATTAATACACATGAACTCATGTAATATGATGCATGATCATGGTTCTCATTTGTTATCATGGCTCTCATGCGTTATAATGATATATATAATGAGAAATTCCTAGTTTGTGAACCAGTTCTCAAACAATGGCAATAAAAAAAACTATTCTGATTCTGATTCCCGTGCATTCTCATTGATAATCATGGTACATATGTATTCTCATGCATGATCATGGTTCTCATGCATGATCATGGTTCTCTTACATTATCATGATCCTCATTAATAATCATGGTACTCATGTAATATCATGCATTATCACGGTTGTCCTGCATGATTATGGTTCTCATGTGTTATCATGGTTCTCATGCGTTATAACGATATACAGTATAATAATGAAAAATTCCTAGTTTGTGAACCCGTTCTCAAACAATGGCAAAAAAAAACCTATTCTGATTCTGATTCCCTGGCATTCTCATTGATAATCATGGTACATATGTATTCTCATGCATGATCATGGTTCTCATGCATGATCATGGTTCTCTTACATTATCATGATTCTCATTAATAATCATGGTACTCATGTAATATCATGCATTACCACGGTTGTCCTGCATGATCATGGTTGTCATGTGTTCTCATGCGTTATAACTATATACAGTATAATAATGAAAAATTCCTAGTTTGTGAACCCGTTCTCAAACAATGGCAAAAAACCCAAACTATTCTGATTCTGATTCCCGTGCATTCTCATTAATAATCATGGTACATATGTATTCTCATGCATGATCATGGTTCTCATGCATGATCATGGTTCTCTTACATTATTATGATTCTCATTAATAATCATGGTACTCATGTAATATCATGGTTGTCCTGCATCATCATGGTTCTCATTTGTTATCATGGTTCTCATGCGTTATAATGAGTAATTACTAGTTTGTGAACCCGTTCTCAAACAATGGCAATAAAAAAAACTATTCTGATTCTGATTCCCGTGCATTCTCATTGATAATCATGGTACATATGTATTCTCATGCATGATCATGGTTCTCATGCATGATCATGGTTCTCTTACATTATCATGATTCTCATTAATAATCATGGTACTCATGTAATATCATGCATTATCACGGTTGTCCTGCATGATCATGGTTCTCATGTGTTATCATGGTTCTCATGCGTTATAACGATATACAGTATAATAATGAAAAATTCCTAGTTTGTGAACCCGTTCTCAAACAATGGCAAAAAAAAACCTATTCTGATTCCCTTGCATTCTCATTGATAATCATGGTACATATGTATTCTCATGCATGATCATGGTTCTCATGCATGATCATGGTTCTCTTACATTATCATGATTCTCATTAATAATCATGGTACTCATGTAATATCATGGTTGTCCTGCATCATCATGGTTCTCATTTGTTATCATGGTTCTCATGCGTTATAATGAGTAATTACTAGTTTGTGAACCCGTTCTCAAACAATGGCAATAAAAAAAAACTATTCTGATTCTGATTCCCGTGCATTCTCATTGATAATCATGGTACATATGTATTCTCATGCATGATCATGGTTCTCATGCATGATCATGGTTCTCTTACATTATCATGATTCTCATTAATAATCATGGTACTCATGTAATATCATGCATTATCACGGTTGTCCTGCATGATCATGGTTCTCATGTGTTATCATGGTTCTCATGCGTTATAACGATATACAGTATAATAATGAAAAATTCCTAGTTTGTGAACCCGTTCTCAAACAATGGCAAAAAAAACAAACTATTCTGATTCTGATTCCCGTGCATTCTCATTAATAATCATGGTACATATGTATTCTCATGCATGATCATGGTTCTCATGCATGATCATGGTTCTCTTACATTATCATGATTCTCATTAATAATCATGGTACTCATGTAATATCATGCATTATCATGGTTGACCTGCATTATCACGGTTGTCCTGCATGATCATGGTTCTCATGTGTTATCATGGTTCTCATGCGTTATAACGATATACAGCATAATAATGAAAAATTCCTAGTTTGTGAACCCGTTCTCAAACAATGGTAAAAAAAACTAAACTATTCTGATTCTGATTCCTGTGCATTCTCATTAATAATCATGGTACATATGTATTCTCATGCATGATCATGGTTCTCTTACATTATCATGATTCTCATTAATAATCATGGTACTCATGTAATATCATGCATTATCACGGTTGTCCTGCATGATCATGGTTCTCACGTGTTCTCATGGTTCTCATGCGTTATAACGATATACAGTATAATAATGAAAAATTCCTAGTTTGTGAACCCGTTCTCAAACAATGACAAAAAAAACAAAACTATTCTGATTCTGAATCTCGTGCATTCTCATTAATAATCATGGTACATATGTATTCTCATGCATGATCATGGTTCTCATGCATGATCATGGTTCTCTTACATTATCATGATTCTCATTAATAATCATGGTACTCATGTAATATCATGGTTGTCCTGCATCATCATGGTTCTCATTTGTTATCATGGTTCTCATGCGTTATAATGAGTAATTACTAGTTTGTGAACCCGTTCTCAAACAATGGCAATAAAAAAAAACTATTCTGATTCTGATTCCCGTGCATTCTCATTGATAATCATGGTACATATGTATTCTCATGCATGATCATGGTTCTCATGCATGATCATGGTTCTCTTACATTATCATGATTCTCATTAATAATCATGGTACTCATGTAATATCATGCATTATCACGGTTGTCCTGCATGATCATGGTTCTCATGTGTTATCATGGTTCTCATGCGTTATAACGATATACAGTATAATAATGAAAAATTCCTAGTTTGTGAACCCGTTCTCAAACAATGGCAAAAAAAACAAACTATTCTGATTCTGATTCCCGTGCATTCTCATTAATAATCATGGTACATATGTATTCTCATGCATGATCATGGTTCTCATGCATGATCATGGTTCTCTTACATTATCATGATTCTCATTAATAATCATGGTACTCATGTAATATCATGCATTATCATGGTTGACCTGCATTATCACGGTTGTCCTGCATGATCATGGTTCTCATGTGTTATCATGGTTCTCATGCGTTATAACGATATACAGCATAATAATGAAAAATTCCTAGTTTGTGAACCCGTTCTCAAACAATGGTAAAAAAAACTAAACTATTCTGATTCTGATTCCTGTGCATTCTCATTAATAATCATGGTACATATGTATTCTCATGCATGATCATGGTTCTCTTACATTATCATGATTCTCATTAATAATCATGGTACTCATGTAATATCATGCATTATCACGGTTGTCCTGCATGATCATGGTTCTCACGTGTTCTCATGGTTCTCATGCGTTATAACGATATACAGTATAATAATGAAAAATTCCTAGTTTGTGAACCCGTTCTCAAACAATGGCAAAAAAAACAAAACTATTCTGATTCTGAATCTCGTGCATTCTCATTAATAATCATGGTACATATGTATTCTCATGCATGATCATGGTTCTCATGCATGATCATGGTTCTCTTACATTATCATGATTCTCATTAATAATCATGGTACTCATGTAATATCATGGTTGTCCTGCATCATCATGGTTCTCATTTGTTATCATGGTTCTCATGCGTTATAATGAGTAATTACTAGTTTGTGAACCCGTTCTCAAACAATGGCAATAAAAAAAAAACTATTCTGATTCTGATTCCCGTGCATTCTCATTGATAATCATGGTACATATGTATTCTCATGCATGATCATGGTTCTCATGCATGATCATGGTTCTCTTACATTATCATGATTCTCATTAATAATCATGGTACTCATGTAATATCATGGTTGTCCTGCATCATCATGGTTCTCATTTGTTATCATGGTTCTCATGCGTTATAATGAGTAATTACTAGTTTGTGAACCCGTTCTCAAACAATGGCAATAAAAAAAAACTATTCTGATTCTGATTCCCGTGCATTCTCATTGATAATCATGGTACATATGTATTCTCATGCATGATCATGGTTCTCATGCATGATCATGGTTCTCTTACATTATCATGATTCTCATTAATAACCATGGTACTCATGTAATATCATGCATTATCACGGTTGTCCTGCATGATCATGGTTCTCATGTGTTATCATGGTTCTCATGCGTTATAACGATATACAGTATAATAATGAAAAATTCCTAGTTTGTGAACCCGTTCTCAAACAATGGCAAAAAAAACAAAACTATTCTGATTCTGATTCCCGTGCATTCTCATTAATAATCATGGTACATATGTATTCTCATGCATGATCATGGTTCTCATGCATGATCATGGTTCTCTTACATTATCATGATTCTCATTAATAATCATGGTACTCATGTAATATCATGCATTATCACGGTTGTCCTGCATGATCATGGTTCTCACGTGTTCTCATGGTTCTCATGCGTTATAACGATATACAGTATAATAATGAAAAATTCCTAGTTTGTGAACCCGTTCTCAAACAATGACAAAAAAAACAAAACTATTCTGATTCTGAATCTCGTGCATTCTCATTAATAATCATGGTACATATGTATTCTCATGCATGATCATGGTTCTCATGCATGATCATGGTTCTCTTACATTATCATGATTCTCATTAATAATCATGGTACTCATGTAATATCATGGTTGTCCTGCATCATCATGGTTCTCATTTGTTATCATGGTTCTCATGCGTTATAATGAGTAATTACTAGTTTGTGAACCCGTTCTCAAACAATGGCAATAAACAAAAACTATTCTGATTCTGATTCCCGTGCATTCTCATTGATAATCATGGTACATATGTATTCTCATGCATGATCATGGTTCTCATGCATGATCATGGTTCTCTTACATTATCATGATTCTCATTAATAATCATGGTACTCATGTAATATCATGCATTATCACGGTTGTCCTGCATGATCATGGTTCTCATGTGTTATCATGGTTCTCATGCGTTATAACGATATACAGTATAATAATGAAAAATTCCTAGTTTGTGAACCCGTTCTCAAACAATGGCAAAAAAAACAAACTATTCTGATTCTGATTCCCGTGCATTCTCATTAATAATCATGGTACATATGTATTCTCATGCATGATCATGGTTCTCATGCATGATCATGGTTCTCTTACATTATCATGATTCTCATTAATAATCATGGTACTCATGTAATATCATGCATTATCATGGTTGACCTGCATTATCACGGTTGTCCTGCATGATCATGGTTCTCATGTGTTATCATGGTTCTCATGCGTTATAACGATATACAGCATAATAATGAAAAATTCCTAGTTTGTGAACCCGTTCTCAAACAATGGTAAAAAAAACTAAACTATTCTGATTCTGATTCCTGTGCATTCTCATTAATAATCATGGTACATATGTATTCTCATGCATGATCATGGTTCTCTTACATTATCATGATTCTCATTAATAATCATGGTACTCATGTAATATCATGCATTATCACGGTTGTCCTGCATGATCATGGTTCTCACGTGTTCTCATGGTTCTCATGCGTTATAACGATATACAGTATAATAATGAAAAATTCCTAGTTTGTGAACCCGTTCTCAAACAATGGCAAAAAAAACAAAACTATTCTGATTCTGAATCTCGTGCATTCTCATTAATAATCATGGTACATATGTATTCTCATGCATGATCATGGTTCTCATGCATGATCATGGTTCTCTTACATTATCATGATTCTCATTAATAATCATGGTACTCATGTAATATCATGGTTGTCCTGCATCATCATGGTTCTCATTTGTTATCATGGTTCTCATGCGTTATAATGAGTAATTACTAGTTTGTGAACCCGTTCTCAAACAATGGCAATAAAAAAAAAACTATTCTGATTCTGATTCCCGTGCATTCTCATTGATAATCATGGTACATATGTATTCTCATGCATGATCATGGTTCTCATGCATGATCATGGTTCTCTTACATTATCATGATTCTCATTAATAATCATGGTACTCATGTAATATCATGGTTGTCCTGCATCATCATGGTTCTCATTTGTTATCATGGTTCTCATGCGTTATAATGAGTAATTACTAGTTTGTGAACCCGTTCTCAAACAATGGCAATAAAAAAAAACTATTCTGATTCTGATTCCCGTGCATTCTCATTGATAATCATGGTACATATGTATTCTCATGCATGATCATGGTTCTCATGCATGATCATGGTTCTCTTACATTATCATGATTCTCATTAATAACCATGGTACTCATGTAATATCATGCATTATCACGGTTGTCCTGCATGATCATGGTTCTCATGTGTTATCATGGTTCTCATGCGTTATAACGATATACAGTATAATAATGAAAAATTCCTAGTTTGTGAACCCGTTCTCAAACAATGGCAAAAAAAACAAAACTATTCTGATTCTGATTCCCGTGCATTCTCATTAATAATCATGGTACATATGTATTCTCATGCATGATCATGGTTCTCATGCATGATCATGGTTCTCTTACATTATCATGATTCTCATTAATAATCATGGTACTCATGTAATATCATGCATTATCACGGTTGTCCTGCATGATCATGGTTCTCACGTGTTCTCATGGTTCTCATGCGTTATAACGATATACAGTATAATAATGAAAAATTCCTAGTTTGTGAACCCGTTCTCAAACAATGACAAAAAAAACAAAACTATTCTGATTCTGAATCTCGTGCATTCTCATTAATAATCATGGTACATATGTATTCTCATGCATGATCATGGTTCTCATGCATGATCATGGTTCTCTTACATTATCATGATTCTCATTAATAATCATGGTACTCATGTAATATCATGGTTGTCCTGCATCATCATGGTTCTCATTTGTTATCATGGTTCTCATGCGTTATAATGAGTAATTACTAGTTTGTGAACCCGTTCTCAAACAATGGCAATAAAAAAAAACTATTCTGATTCTGATTCCCGTGCATTCTCATTGATAATCATGGTACATATGTATTCTCATGCATGATCATGGTTCTCATGCATGATCATGGTTCTCTTACATTATCATGATTCTCATTAATAACCATGGTACTCATGTAATATCATGCATTATCACGGTTGTCCTGCATGATCATGGTTCTCATGTGTTATCATGGTTCTCATGCGTTATAACGATATACAGTATAATAATGAAAAATTCCTAGTTTGTGAACCCGTTCTCAAACAATGGCAAAAAAAACAAAACTATTCTGATTCTGATTCCCGTGCATTCTCATTAATAATCATGGTACATATGTATTCTCATGCATGATCATGGTTCTCATGCATGATCATGGTTCTCTTACATTATCATGATTCTCATTAATAATCATGGTACTCATGTAATATCATGCATTATCACGGTTGTCCTGCATGATCATGGTTCTCACGTGTTCTCATGGTTCTCATGCGTTATAACGATATACAGTATAATAATGAAAAATTCCTAGTTTGTGAACCCGTTCTCAAACAATGGCAAAAAAAACAAAAACTATTCTGATTCTGAATCTCGTGCATTGTCATTAATAATCATGGTACATATGTATTCTCATGCATGATCATGGTTCTCATGCATGATCATGGTTCTCTTACATTATCATGATTCTCATTAATAATCATGGTACTCATGTAATATCATGCATTATCATGGCTGTCCTGAATGTTCATGGTTCTCATTTGTTATCATGGTCCTCATGGGTTATACATTTTTTTTTATATATAATGAAAAATTCCTAGTTTGTGAACCCGTTCTCAAACAATGGCAATAAAAAAACTATTCTGATTCCCGTGCATTCTCATGAATAATCATGGTACATATGTATTCTCATGCATGATCATGGTTTTCTTACATTATCATGATTATCATTAATAATCATGGTACTCATGTATTCTCATGTGTTCTCTAAGTTCTCTGAGTTGTGTGCGTTTTCCTGGTTCTCGTTGCGTTCTCCCGATTCTGGTGCGCTGTCACAGTTCTCCTGGTTGTGGTGTTGACCTCCAGGAGGTGTAAGTGTCCAGTAGACACAGGCGGTGTGAGGAGGTCATGTTGGAATGTGCCTCGTCAACCCTTTCAACGGTCATTTTGCACATGATTGTCTTCATCAACTGCAACTTCTACATTCACTCATTCATTCCCCCTCCCGTTGATAATGGTGAGAATAATACATTAGGATGACATTCCTTCTGTTTACTAACTAAGCTTTTAGCTTCTTGTCAGTCGGACTAATTTAAGCCACAAAAACCCGCCTTTTGGAAATAAAGCAATCTGGAATAGCTCCACTAGGATAAAAAAAAAAAAAAAAAGACGTTTCTGAAAGAGGAGGGAAAAAAAATCTCATTTCCCTTCGACCAGCCAAGCAAGTCTGGGGTTTTATTTTGGTTGCGAGCCGCTCCCTGCAGACCTATATATATATATATATATGTATAGTTGAAGTCGTGTCATTAGCCCAGCAGCTGCGTGGCCAGAAGTGCACAGTGGCACCTTTTGTTTGCCCACGCTCTTCAGCAGAAGCTTTAAAAGTGGCCTGCTGGAGTCGTGGGTTGCACAAAGGATGTCGCTGTGAGCGCTAACTCCACGCTTCAAAGGCTAATTGACTTTTTCCACAAGAAGGTTCCATTAATAAGTTAAAGTGCCAATGATTGTCACACACACACACAAACTAGGTGTGGTGAAATAGCCCCGCCTATGAACATTACATCAACTCACCCAAGACAATGGGCATGTACCAACACACACACCCTCCCCCGCCCCACGCCTTCACCACTGCTTGATTCCCCTCAGGGTGATGGACGGCTGGCAGCGCTTCATAGCAGCAGTCGACCTCCAGGGCCCCAACTCCCCGCCCCTCTGTTGCGAGTTGTCGTGATTAAATGTAACATGTTTATGTGTGCATGGCATGGAAGTTTTTTTTCCACTCCAGACTAGGCCCAGTCTAGATTGTATTTTTTTACTCATCTTCTTCCCCAGCGTTTTACCTTTTTCTTATCTTTTACGGGGCGCCTTGTGGCGACCCATCAGCGTTCCTGTTCTGTAACCCTGTACACTGTTTGTTTGTCTAATCTTTTAACGGGTTTGTGCTGAAAACATAGTTTCGTTGTACTAATAAAGCCCTTCTATCTCAGGACGGACAATCTAACCACTGAGTAGGTGACTAGTAATAGACTTTTACTTTCCACTCCCGGAGTCACTTTTCCCGTGTGTGGGACCAGAACCAAACCCCCGAGGTTCACGTTCCTCTCTCCCTCCCCCAGGCCCGTTCGGACGACGGCAACAACGAGCTGGCCGGCGTGGGCCCCAGCGGGGACTTCGAGATCCGTGAGGACCAGCGTAACGACCTGGACCGAGGCCTGGCGCCGGAGGACCCGGACCTGGCGGGCAACACGGTGGACGTGGGGAGCTCGGCCGCCCAGCTGCCGCAGAAGAACATCCTGGAGAGGAAGGAAGTCTTGATAGGTTTGTTGGAACTTCCTTCTTCTGTTCCGCCTGGCAGCCATTTTTCCTGGTCCCACTCAGCAGTTCTTGGGTCTTCCGGTCCTAAAACCCCCAACCTCACGTCCCAAGTAAGTGGACTCGTCTGACCTCTCTGTCTCTCCTCCAGCCATTCTGATTGGTGGACTGCTGGCCTTGGTTTTGGCTGATTTCCTGGTCATCGGTAAAGAGCAGGAGGCGGCAGACCCTAGACTAGTATAGAGTAGACTAGACTGTGTTATCACTTTGAACGAGTCCTCCTCACCTGTCAGCCTGTGGTAGCAACCTGGTAACTAACTGGCTTCAGTTTAGACCTTTGCCACTAAGGGCCACAGACTGCCAAATCAAAGAATGCCGGGGCCATTTTTGGTAGTTTTCACCTACAAAACTAACGCTATATATCGTTTTTTTCCAAAGATCTTGCAAATTAATTTCGGTAGAAATTTCATGTGAGTCCTGGAATGCTAACATTTAGCACACTGGCCAGATAGTATAAAAAAATATAGGCAAAATTAGTTTAAAAAAGCTAACATGCTAACAGAACTAAGCTAAGATGCTAACAGAAGCATGCTTTCAGTTAGCATTAGTTAAATACCAAAATATATGACACTCAGGTGTATACCTGGTAAGTTAGCTTAGGAAAACTTGGCATTCTAATGTTAGCATGATAAAATGCTAACTGTAACATTTGTCAAGTAACAATATATTTGACACTGAGGTGTATACTTGCAAAATTAGCTAAAAAAAAGCTAGCATGTTATGTTAGCATGTAAAAATGCTAACTGTAACATTTGTCAAGTAACAATATATTTGACGCTGAGGTGTATGCCTGCAAAATTAGTTTAAAAAGCTAGCATGCTAATGTTAGCGTGTTGAAATGCTAACTGTAACATTCGTTAAGTAACAATTTATTTTTACGCTAAGGTGTATACCTGCAGAATTAGCCAAAAAAGATGGCATGCTAATGTTAACGTGTTAAAATGCTAACTGTAATATTCGTCAAGTAACAATATGTTTTACACTGAGGTGTATGCCTGCAAAATTAGTTTAAAAAGCTAGCATGCTAATGTTAGCATGTTGAAATGCTAACTGTAACATTTGTCAAATAACATATTTGACGCTGAGGTGTATGCCTGCGAAATTTGCTAAAAAAGCTGGGATGCTAATGCTAACATGTTAAAATGCTAACTGTAAAATTCGTCAAGTAACAATATATTTTACGCTGAAGTGTATGCCTGCAAAATTAGTTTAAAAAGCTACCATGCTAATGTTAGCGTGTTGAAATGCTAACTGTAACATTCGTCAAGTAACAACATATTTGACGCTGTGGTGTATACCTGCAAAGTTAGCTAAACAAGCTAGCATGCTAATGTTAGCAGGTTAAAATACTAACTGTAATGTTTGTCAAATCACAATATTTTTGACACTAAGGTGTATACTTGCAAAATTAGCTAAAAAAGCTACCATGCTAATGTTAGCATGTCAAAATGCTAACTGTAACATTTGTCAAGTAACAATACATTTTACACTGAGGTGTATGCCTGCAAAATTAGCTAAAAAATCTGGCATGCTAATGTTAACATGTTAAAATGCTAACTGTAAAATTCGTCAAGTAACAATATATTTTACGCTGAAGTGTATGCCTGCAAAATTAGTTTAAAAAGTTAGCATGCTAATGTTAGCATGTTGAAATGCTAACTGTAACATTCGTCAAGTAACAATATTTTTGACGCTGAGGTGTATGCCTGCAAAATTAGTTTAAAAAGCTAGCATGCTAATGTTAGCATGTTGAAATGCTAACTGTAACATTCGTCAAGTAACAAAATTTTTGACGCTGAGGTGTATACTTGCAAAATTTGCTTTAAAAAAGCTAGCATGCTAATGTTAGCATGTCAAAATTGCTAACTGTAGCATTTGTCAAGTAACAATATATTTGACGCTGATGTGTATGCCTGCAAAATTAGTTTAAAAAGCTAGCATGCTAATGTTAGCATGTTGAAATGCTAACTGTAATATTCGTCAATAATATATTTTATGCTGAGGTGTAGACCTGCAAAATTAGTTTAAAAAGCTAGCATGCTAGTGTTAGCGTGTTGAAATGCTAACTGTAACATTCGTCAAGTAATAATATTTTTGACGCTGAGGTGTGTACTTGCAAAATTAGCAAAAAAAAAGCTAGCATGCTATTACTAGAATGCTAGCGGTTAGCATTAGAAAATGAGTGCAAAAGACATAAACGCAGATGGCACCCGGGTCACACTTTGGACACCCCTGCTTTAGACTCTCTGAAGTTTTTGCTTATTAGGGCACCAAAATACCAGCACACATTTTTGCCGCCCTTTTGTTCGTCAGGCCAGGTCAGCACCAAATAGAAAAAGGTGGAGACTGTGAGATAAAAATAAGTACTAATTAAATATACTTAAGGAACTCCAAAAAAGTGATGAAAAATTACATTTACATACAATTACGTGGTGCTAAAATAAATAAATTCTAACTAAATTAATAATAACAATAACATATGTTTCTTAAATGAATTGTAAATACAATTTAAAGTGCAAAGAAAATACAGCTTCACCACTTTAGTCATCATTTTTGCGCTTAAAAAAACTTCTCTATGACTTTAGCTCCAGACTTCTTCTGTTTGTCTGATACTGTCACTACTGCCACAAGTGGAGGAAAAGTGCATTACACACCGCTGAGAAACAGTGGTGTTAATAGTTGTGTTAGTGTTGTTGTGTTTGGAACACAATAGTCAGAGATGGACAAACACACACAAGCACACACAAACACACACAAGCACACACTCCCTTCTCTGCGTGGCAGCCAATGAGATGAGTGTCCATGCACTTGTTTAGCAGACAGTAACGTGATATGAAGGTTACATGGAGTCATTATTTGGGTGGTTCATGCAGTAATTGTATCAAACACACTTCGTGGCCTCAATGTGGACTTTAGGGAAAACAGTTAAAATAATCAAAGATTTTGGTACTCGCCATAACCTTTATTGTACCTTTTTTCTACCTTCTTTCACCGTCTTTTACTTTGTTTTATCAGTAAAAAAAATGGATGGATGGATGGACCGTCTTTTACCTTCTATATATATATATTTTTTAAAAACTTTTATTTACCATCGTTTACCTTCTATTTACCTTTATTGACCTTCTTATACCTTCCATTCAACTTCTTTTACCTTTTATTTACCGTCTTTTACCTTTTATTTACATTATTTTACCTTCTATTTAACTTCTTTGACCTTTTATTTACCTTCTTT
This sequence comes from Entelurus aequoreus, assembly GCF_033978785.1. Classification (NCBI taxonomy): domain Eukaryota; kingdom Metazoa; phylum Chordata; class Actinopteri; order Syngnathiformes; family Syngnathidae; genus Entelurus; species Entelurus aequoreus. The sequence goes on along the minus strand of NC_084735.1, from coordinate 17,902,034 downwards.
GACCTTTGATTACTTTCTATATTCGTTTTTTCACTTGTGTTTACATCTGTTACCTTCTATTTAACTTCTATTACCTTCCTTTATCTTTTTTTACCTTCTATATTCATTTTTTACCCTTTATTTATCTTCTACATTCCATATTTACCATGTATTTATCTTCTTTTACCTTTATTGACATTATTTACCTTTTTTACCTTCTATTTAACTTATTTTACATTCTATTTACCTTCTTTTATCTATCTTCTCTTATCTTTTATATACCTCATTTACTTTCTTTTACCTTTTATTTTTAGACAATTTTACCTTTTATTTATTACCTTTACCTTCTATATTCCGTATTTTATTTACCTTTTACCTTCTATTTAACTTCTATTACCTTTTATTTACCTTCTTTACATTATTTGCATTCTTACTTTATCTTCTATATTCCTCATTTGAACCTTTGTTTACATTGTATTTACCTTATTTTACATTTGATTTACAACTTTTACCTTCTATTTCCCTTTTTTGATCGTCTCTTATTTTTGTTTTTATCTTCTTTTTCCTTCTATATTCCGTTTTTTACTTTTGATTGACCTTCTATTTACAGTTTTTACATTTGATTTAACTTACATTAACCTTCTACATTCCTTGTTTAACCTTTTTATTTACCTTCTATTTATCTTTATTCCACCTTATTTTACAATTTGTCTACCTTATTTTACCTATATTTCACTTGTACTACCTTTTATTTACATGTTTTACTTTGTAAAACTAACTTACTTTACCTTCTATACTCCTTGTTTAACTGTTTATTTACCTTTATATATATATTTATATATATATAGTATATACCTTATTTTACATTTAATTCCCTTCTGTTTATCTTTTGTCCTCCTTATTTTACCTTTTTGTACCTTATTTTACCTTTAATTCCCTTCTGTTTAACTTATATCCACCTTATTTGACCTTTAATTCCCTTCTGTTTACCTTACTTTATCGTTCCTCACCTTATTTTAACTTTAATTCACTTCTGTTTGCCTTTTTTCCACCTTTTTTTAAATCTTTAATTTACTTTTATTGACCTTGTTTTACCTTTTTTCCACCTTATTTTACCTTTTTTTCTAGCTTATTTGACCTTTAATTCACTTCTGTTTACCTTTTCTCCACCTCATTTTATCTTTAATTCACTCCTATTGACCTTGTTTTACCTTCTATTTACCTTTTTTCCACCTCATTTTACCTTTAGTTCACTCCTGTTGACCTTGTTTTACCTTCTATTTACCTTTTTTCCACCTCATTTTACCTTTAATTCACTCCACTTTACCCTTTTTCCACCTCATTTTACTTTTAATTCACTCTTATTTACATTTGTTCCACCTAATATTACATTTAATTCACTCCAATTTACCCTTTTTCCACCTTATTTTACCTTTAATTCAATCTTATTGACCTTGTTTTACCTTCTATTTACCTTTTTTCCCACCTCATTTTACTTTTAATTCACTCTTATTTAAATTTTTTCCACCTAATATTACATTTAATTCACTCCTATTTACCCTTTTCCACCTAATTTTACCTTTAATTCACTCTTATTTAAAATGTTCCCACCTTAATTTGACCTTGAATTCACTCTTGTTGACCTTGTTTTACCTTCTATTTACCCTTTTCCCACCTCATTTTACCTTCAATTCACTCCTATTTACCTTGTTTTACTTTGTACTTACATTTTTCCCACTTTATTTTACCTTTAATTCACTCACATTTACCTTGTTTTACCTTCTACTTACCTTTCCCCCACCTCATTTTACCTTTAGTTCACTCCTATGTACATTGTTTAACCTTCTGTTTACCTTTTTTCCACCATTTTACCTTTAATTCACTCCTATTTACCTTGTGTTACCTTCTATTAACCTTTTTTCCACCTCATTTTACCTTTAATTCACTCCTATTGACATTTTTTCCCTCATTTTACCTTTAATTCAGTCTTATTTAAAATTTTCTCACCTTATTTTACCTTTAATTCACTCTTATTGACCTCATTTTCCCGTCTATTTACCCCTTTTACACCTAATTTTACCTTTAATTCACTCCTATTTACCTTGTTACCTTCTATTTACCTTTTTCCACCTTATTTTACCTTTAATTCACTCATATTTACCTTGTTTTATCTTCTATTTACCTTTTTTCCACCTCATTTTACCTTCAATTCACTCCTATGTACCTTGTTTAACCTTCTGTTTACCTTTTTTCCATATTTGACCTTTAATTCACTCCTATATACATTTTTTCCACCTCATTTTACTTTTAATTCACTGTTATTTAAAATTTTCTCACCTTATTGACCTTTAATTCACTCTTATTGACCTCGTTTTACCGTCTATTTACCCCTTTTACACCTCATTTTACCTTTAATTCACTCCTATTTACCTTGTTACCTTCTGTTTACCTTTTTCCACCTTATTTTACCTTCAATTCACTCATATGTACCTTGTTTTATCTTTTATTTACCTTTTTTCCACCTCATTTTACCTTTAATTCACTCCTATGTACCTTGTTTAACCTTCTGTTTACCTTTTTTCCACGATTTTACCTTTAATTCACTCATATTTACCTTGTTTTATCTTCTATTTACCTTTTTTCCACCTCATTTTACCTTCAATTCACTCCTATGTACCTTGTTTAACCTTCTGTTTACCCTTTTCCCATATTTTACCTTTAATTCACTCCTATTTACATTTTTTCCACCTCATTTTACCTTTAATTCACTCTTATTTACCTTGTTTTATCTTCTATTTACCTTTTTTCCACCTCATTTTATCTTTAATTCACTCCTATGTACCTTGTTTAACCTTCTGTTTAGCTTTTTTCCACCATTTTACCTTTAAATTACTCATATTTACATTTTTTCCACCTCATTTTACCTTTAATTCACTCTTATTTAAAATTTTCTCACCTTATTTGACCTTTAATTCACTCTTATTGACCTCGTTTTACCGTCTATCTACCCCCTTCCCACCTCATTTTACCTTTAATTCAATCTTATTGACCTTGTTTTACCTTCTATTTCAATTTTTTCCATCTTATTTTACCATTAATTCACTCCTATTGACCTTGTGTTACCTTCTATTGACCTTTTTTCCACCTTATCTTACCTTTAATTCACTCATATTTACCTTGTTTTATCTTCTACTTACCTTTTTTCCCACCTCATTTTACCTTTAATTCACTGCTATTTACCTTGTTTTACCTTGTATTTACCTTTTTTCCACCTCATTTTACTTTTAATTCACTCCTATTTACATTTTTTCCACCTCATTTTATCTTTAATTCACTCCTATGTACCTTGTTTAACCTTCTGTTTAGCTTTTTTCCACCATTTTACCTTTAAATTTCCCACCTTCTACCTTCCTAGTCACGTCCGTTGTGTCCTTGGGCAAGACACTTCACCCTTGCTCCTGATGGCTGCTGGTTAGCGCCTTGCATGGCAGCTCCCGCCATCAGTGTGTGAATGTGTGTGTGAATGGGTAAATGTGGAAATACTGTCAAAGCGCTTTGAGTACCTTGAAGGTAGAAAAGCGCTATACAAGTACAACCCATTTATCATTTATCATTTATTTAAATTACTCATATTTACATATTTTTCCACCTCATTTTACCTTTAATTCACTCTTATTTAAAATTTTCTCACCTTATTTGACCTTTAATTCACTCTTATTGACCTCGTTTTACCGTCTATCTACCCCCTTCCCACCTCATTTTACCTTTAATTCAATCTTATTGACCTCGTTTTACCGTCTATTTCCATTTTTTCCATCTTATTTTACCATTAATTCACTCCAATTGACCTTGTGTTACCTTCTATTGACCTTTTTCCACCTTATCTTACCTTTAATTCACTCATATTTACCTTGTTTTATCTTCTACTTACCTTTTTCCCCACCTCATTTTACCTTTAATTCACTGCTATTTACCTTGTTTTACCTTCTATTTACCTTTTTTCCACCTAATTTTACTTTTAATTCACTCCTATTTACATTTTTTCCACCTCATTTTACCTTTAATTCACTCTTATTTACCTTGTTTTATCTTCTATTTACCTTTTTTCCACCTCATTTTATTTATAATTCACTCCTATGTACCTTGTTTAACCTTCTGTTTAGCTTTTTCCCACCATTTTACCTTTAAATTACTCATATTTACATTTTTTCCACCTCATTTTACCTTTAATTCACTCTTATTTAAAATTTTCTCACCTTATTTGACCTTTAATTCACTCTTATTGACCTCGTTTTACCGTCTATCTACCCCCTTCCCACCTCATTTTACCTTTAATTCAATCTTATTGACCTTGTTTTACCTTCTATCTCAATTTTTTCCATCTTATTTTACCATTAATTCACTCCTATTGACCTTGTGTTACCTTCTATTGACCTTTTTTCCACCTTATCTTACCTTTAATTCACTCATATTTACCTTGTTTTATCTTCTACTTACCTTTTCCCCCACCTCATTTTACCTTTAATTCACTGCTATTTACCTTGTTTTACCTTGTATTTACCTTTTTTCCACCTCATTTTACTTTTAATTCACTCCTATTTACATTTTTTCCACCTCATTTTATCTTTAATTCACTCCTATGTACCTTGTTTAACCTTCTGTTTAGCTTTTTTCCACCATTTTACCTTTAAATTTCCCACCTTCTACCTTCCTAGTCACGTCCGTTGTGTCCTTGGGCAAGACACTTCACCCTTGCTCCTGATGGGTGGTGGTTAGGGCCTTGCATGGCAGCTCCCGCCATCAGTGTGTGAATGTGTGTGTGAATGGGTAAATGTGGAAATAGTGTCAAAGCGCTTTGAGTACCTTGAAGGTAGAAAAGCGCTATACAAGTATAACCCATTTATCATTTATCATTTATTTAAATTACTCATATTTACATATTTTTCCACCTCATTTTACCTTTAATTCACTCTTATTTAAAATTTTCTCACCTTATTTGACCTTTAATTCACTCTTATTGACCTCGTTTTACCGTCTATCTACCCCCTTTCCACCTCATTTTACCTTTAATTCAATCTTATTGACCTTGTTTTACCTTCTATTTCCATTTTTTCCATCTTATTTTACCATTAATTCACTCCTATTGAACTTGTGTTACCTTCTATTGACCTTTTTTCCCACCTTATCTTACCTTTAATTCACTCATATTTACCTTGTTTTATCTTCTACTTACCTTTTTCCCCACCTCATTTTACCTTTAATTCACTGCTATTTACCTTGTTTTACCTTCTATTTACTTTTTCCCCCACCTCATTTTACTTTTAATTCACTCCTATTGACCTAATTTTACCTTCTATTTACATTTTTCCATCTTATTTTACCTTTAATTCACTGCTATTTACCTTGTTGCCTTCTATTAACCTTTTCCCCACCTTATTTTACCTTTAATTCACTCCTATTTACCTTTTGTCCACCTCATTTTACTTTTAATTCACTACTATTGACCTAATTTTACCTTCTATTTACATTTTTTCCAGCTTATTTACCTTTAATTTAGTTCTGTTTACCTTTTACCTCCCCCCCCCCACCTCATTTGACCTTGTTGTATGGTGTCCTATGAGTAAATGTTTTGTGGCTCCACCAATGAAAAGATTGACATATTATGTACAGAATATTACCTTCTTGTCACTGTGCGCCAATAAAAACCGTCTCTCTCTCTCTCTCCTCCAGCGGTGATCGTGGGCGGCGTGGTGGGCGCTCTGTTTGCCGCCTTCCTGGTGATGCTGCTGGTGTACCGCATGAAGAAGAAGGACGAGGGCAGCTACACGCTGGAGGAGCCCAAGCAGGCCACCGTCACGTACCAGAAGCCCGACAAGCAGGAGGAGTTCTACGCGTAGCAGGCGCCACACCCTCTTCGTCTTCTTCGCTTACCGCCTCTCCTCGCCCCCCCCGGCGCCTTTCTGCGCACCTCTTTTTCAATCAAACCGGAAAAAGGGACAAAAAAAAAAAACAACCACAAAAAAATGTTATGAATATTCTCTTGTTCTGTACGTGACATATGATTATTTTGTAAGAAAAGAACTTAAAAACACGTGGAGAAAAAAAAAAAAAAAAAAGTGACCTGTTTTTACGCAGCCAAAAGTAAGAGAGGCGGGGGCAGAGAGGCGGGGCATGATCCTCGCCAAAAACTCGCACAGAGCTGGAGGTCAAAGTTCAGAGGAAAGGTGCCTTCTGTCCCTCTGCGCACACACACACGCACACACACACGCACACACACACACACACAGGTGGCCGTGACCTCTCGCTCTGTGCTCGGGCCGAGCGGGAGACGGTCGCCGCGGCAACAGACGAGGCCCCGCCTGGCTGCCGCGCTAATAATCCATGATATATCGGTGTTTTGGATCCTAACGGTGATAATAATACTTCAATAAAGCAGGATGTGTATTTAGCTGTTCAACAAAAGTCTATATATGTAAATATATGCCTGTTCTTTTTCTGCCGTCACCAATCGTCCGCATGACGTTATCGTTTGTATTTATCGCTCATCACTTTAGAGGAGCTGCGCTCTCGTCACACACACACACACACACACACACACACACACACACACACACACACACACACACACACACAGCAATACCGTCCATCACGTCGCATATAGGTTCCCTTTCATTCCACACTCCCAAGTTTTGCATGACTTTTGTTTTCCCCCCTTTATTTGGATGAAGGGGGCGGGGCTTCTACGATTGTAAAGAAAATAAGGCGCCAGTAGTAGCGTCTCTCCTGGTACTCGGTGCTGTGGAACCACAAAAAAAACGTGCATGGGGGGTCTAAACTATACTAGTCTGCGTGTGTGTGCGTGCGTGTGTGTGTGTGTGTGTGTGTGTGTGTGTGTGTGTGTGTCCGGTGGTTGAGTGTGTGTTACCGCCTCCAGCACGCTCTTCCACAGACAGCCATTCCCCATGTGTGTGTGTGTGTGTGTCACCTGTATTTCACTAGTGTGCACTAGTGTGTGTTTGGTTGCTCACAGTTGAATGTCACACACACACACACACACACACACACACACACACACACACATGTCTTGCCTACTTGGTGTGGACCCATGTTTGGTTAGTAGGTTGTGAGGGCCCCCCTTTCCACTATAGCTAGAATGATGAAAAAATATATATATCTAGCACTAGATGGGAGTAGAGAGTTGCAACCTCACTTCAGAATGCAAAACACACAAAGTAAAAACAATTTTTTTTTACTTCTGTAGTTGTGAGGACCAGGCAAATGTCCTCACAAGTCAAAAGGTCCTCACAGAAAGGGTGGTTTGTCAAGTGTATGTCCACACAAGGGTGGTGAGACGAGTGCACACACACACACACACACACACACACACAGGTTATCATTTGGCCAAAGCTTAAAAATCACTTAGGCATTTTCAGAATGGATCTGACTATCATTTAAAAAGGTTTCCCTTTAGGGGACCTGCTCTTTTGTCCCCATACCGTCAGAGGTCCCCTAAAGGTGACTGTGTAAACCAGGGGTGTCCAAACTTTTTCCACTGATAAATCAAAGCGAGCGGGGGCCATTTTGATATTTTTTATTTTAAAAACCAATAGAATATATGTATAAAAAAATATACATTTAGGCCTCCACTCAGACTTGATCCCGGTGAACCCAAATGGTTTTGGTCAAAAAAAATATTACAAATGTGTCATTATTTAGTATTATTATTATTATTATTATTATTATTATTCAAGGTTTAAATCTCTAGATCAACATTAGGTCTATCTGTCAATATAACGCTTTTAAAGATTTAAGTTGTATGCCATTTTTGTCAAGGAAAACCGTGTTTTTTTTAATGGAAAAAAACACAAAATATGCAATATTTTCCCCCAATAAAATGATATAATAATTGGAGTCTTAAAAAGGTCAATAACTCATAAAAACATTGATTTTAATTCATTATTTTTTGAGCAATGACACTTAAAAAAAAAAAAAAAAAGTCCCACTAAAATTATTGGGGATCAAAAAGGGTCCTGCTCAGTAAAGTTTTTTAAAAAAAATCCATTTTTTAAAAACTTTTACCACAATAGTCTCAAGATCTACTTCAGATCTATCCGTCAATTATAAGTTCTATTGTTGTTTATGTTTTTTGTTTGTTCGTTTTAGGCCCTTCTTTAAAAAAAACTTTGTTTTTTAAATGGCAACCAAAAAATATGCAACATTTTCCCAACCAAAATATCTCAAAGTGGAATATTTAATGTGAAGTAAATGGAGCCTTGAATAGGTCAATAATTCATAATGACATTGATTTTGATTCATTATTATTTTTTAAAGAAAGAAACCGCCTGCATGGCAGCTTTGTGTTGTTAGAGTAAATAATGCAACATTTCCGTGTTACATTTCACCTGATTGCTCTTTTTTACCACTTTTTATGGTTTTTTGTTTTTTTTTCATCGTATTTTTAGAATGTGCCGTGGGGCCGTTAAAAAATGACCTGCGGGCCGCAAATGGGCCCCGGGCCGCACTTTGAACACCCCTGGTGTAAACAGAGCAATGTCCCCATTAAGTAGGCATTACCAGAACACACACACACGCTTCCATACAGGCAGGAATGACATGAACACATGTTGTCTTTTTTTAAAGTGACTGTCTGGAGTGTATATGTACAAGAAAGTGTAGCCAAAATAAGTGTGTGTGTGTGTGTGTGTGTGTGTGTGTGTGTGTCCGGTGGTTGAGTGTGTGTTACCGCCTACAGACAGCTATTCCCCATGTGTGTGTGTGTGTGTGTCACCTGTATTTCACTAGTGTGCACTAGTGTGTGTTTGGTTGCTCACATTTGAATGTCACACACACACACACACACACACACACACACACGCGCTTCCACACAGGCAGGAATGACATGAACACATGTCTTTTTTTAAAGTGACTGTCTGGAGTGTAAATGTACAAGAAAGTGTAGCCAAAATAAGTGTGTGTGTGTGTGTGTGTGTGTTCTGGTAATGCTTACTTAATGGGGACATGGCTCTGTTTACACAGTCACCTTTAGGGGACCTCTGACGGTATGGGGACAAAAAAACAAGTTCCCTAAAGGGAAACCTTTTTAAATGATAGTCAGATCCATTCTGAAGATTTAATTTGTGTGAATTATGCAAAATTATTTAAATTTGGTCCCTGTAGAAAGGGTGGTCCCCACAAGTGATGATCAAAAACTTGGTTCCCATTCCAAATGATAACCAGTGTGTGTGTGTGTGTGTGTGTGTGTGTGTGTGTTACCGCCTACAGACAGCTATTACCCGTGTGTGTGTGTGTGTGCGTGTGTGTCACCTGTATTTCACTAGTGTGCACTAGTGTGTGTTTGGTTGCTCACAGTTGAATGTCACACACACACACACACACACACACACACACACGCTTCCACACAGGCAGGAATGAAATAAACACATGTCTTTTTTTAAAGTGACTGTCTGGAGTGTAAATGTGCAAGAAAGTGTAGCCAAAATAAGTGTGTGTGTGTGTGTGTGTGTGTGTGTGTGTGTGTGTGTGTGTGTGTGTGTGTGTATCACACAACTTGTATGTTTGCTGTTCTCATTCCTGTTTTTTATACATTTGCATTTTTTTAAGGCTGAGTTTTCTGTCATTGGCTACGTGAGTGCGAGGGGGCGGATCCTCCACGTCACCTGTCACTAATCTGCCGCCGTTCCAAATAAAAAAAATTTAAAAATAGACCCGATTGGCTCATTCGTGTCCCCGCCTCTCCTTATTTGTGTCCTGTCAGCAAGTGAAATGCATCTGAAAAAAAGGTATACAGTGTTGTGTACTTGGTCTATTTTTTTGTACTACACTGTAACGGTGCACTACTTTATCACAACAACGTAACGTTGAGGATTGGGATGGGACGACACAAACGTTAGCGACATTAGCGTAGCTATTTGAGCTACATGCTAACATTACATTTTAACATCGTGCTAGGTTAGCAACATTAGCATAGCTATGTGAGCTACATGCTAACATTACATTCTAACATCATGTTAGGTTAGCGACACTAGCATAGCTATGTGAGCTACATGCTAACATTACATTTTAACATCATGCTAGGTTAGCAACATTAGCATAGCTATGTGAGCTACATGCTAACATTACATTTTAACATCGTGCTAGGTTAGCAACCCTAGCATAGCTATGTGAGCTACATGCTAACATTACATTCTAACATCATGTTAGGTTTTAACAACACTAGCATAACTATGTGGGCTACTTGCTAACATTACATTTTAACATCATGCTAGGTTAGCAACATTAGCATAGCTATGTGAGCTACATGCTAACATTACATTTTAACATTGTGCTAGGTTAGCAACATTAGCATAGCTATGTGAGCTACATGCTAACATTACATTCTAACATCATGCTAGGTTAGCAACATTAGCATAGCTATGTGAGCTACATGCTAACATTACATTTTAACATGTTAGGTTAGCAACATTAGCATAGCTATGTGAGCTACATGCTAACATTACATTTTAACATCGTGCTAGGTTAGCAACATTAGCATAGCTATGTGAGCTACATGCTAACATTACATTCTAACATCATGCTAGGTTAGCAACATTAGCATAGCTATGTGAGCTACATGCTAACATTACATTTTAACATGTTAGGTTAGCAACATTAGCATAGCTATGTGAGCTACATGCTAACATTACATTTTAACATCATGCTAGGTTAGTGACACTAGCATAGCTATGTGAGCTACATGCTAACACTACATTTTAACATCATGCTAGGTTAGCAACATTAGCATAGCTATGTGAGCTACATGCTAACATTACATTTTAACATGTTAGGTTAGCAACATTAGCATAGCTATATGAGCTACATGCTAACATTACATTATAACATCCTGCTAGGTTAGCAACACTAACATAGCTATATGAGCTACAAGCTAACATTACATTTTAACATCATGCTAGGTTAGCAACATTAGCATAGCTATGTGAGCTACATGCTAACATTACATTTTAACATGTTAGGTTAGCAACACTAGCATAGCTATGTGAGCTACATGCTAACATTACATTTTAACATCATGCTAGGTTAGCAACACTAGCATAGCTATGTGAGCTACATGTTAACATTACATTCTAACATCATGTTAGGTTTTAACAACACTACCATAGCTATGTGGGCTACATGCTAACATTACATTTTAACATCATGCTAGGTTAGCAACATTAGCATAGCTATGTGAGCGTAGCTGTGTGAGCTACATGTTGGCAACATTTTACCATCATGTCAGGTTAGCAACATTAACATAGCTACATGTGAGCTACATGCTAACATTTAATTTTAACAGTGTATGTTGGCAACAGTAGCATAGCTATGTGAGCTACATATTAACATCATGCTAGGTTAGCAAAACGAGCATATCTGTGTGAGCTACATGTTGACAACATTTTACCATCTTGCCAGGTTAGCAACATTAGCATAGCTACATGTGAACTACATGCTAACATTTAATTTTAACAGTGTCTGTGGGCAACAGTAGCATAGCTATGTGAGCTTCATGTTGACATTGCATTTTAACATCACACAAGGTTAGCAACATTAGTATAGCTATGTGACCAACATAACATTACACTTCAACATTATTGTCAGTTTGCAACCCTAGCATAGTTATGTGAGCTACATGCTAACTTAATATTCTAATGCCATGTTAGGTTAGCAACACTAGTATATGTAAGCTAAATGCTACATATACATGTTAATAGCCACAATAGCATTGCTATGTGAGCTACATGTTAATTATACATTTTTAACATCATGCCAGGTTAGCAACACTAGCATAGCTATGTGAGCTTCATGTTGACATTGCATTTTAACATTATGCCAGGTTAACAACACTAGCATAGCTATAGTGAGCTACATGCTCACATTACATTTTAGCATTATGTGTTCTGATTACTGGAGGGAGTTGACGGCACAGACACCAGAGAGCAGTAAAGCTCTATGATTTATTTTTTATATATATATATATATATATATACATATATATATATATATATATATATATATATATATATATACATATATATATAGTGTCTGTGCCGTCAACTCCCCTATATATATATATGTATATATGTATATATATATATATATATATATATATATATATATATATATATATATATATATATATATATATATATATATATATATATATATATACAGTGTATTAAATCATAGAACTTTACTTCCCCCTGGTGTCTGTGCCGTCAACTCCATCCAGTAAACATAACATTATGCCAGGTTAGCAACATTAGCATAGCTATGTGAGCAACATAACATTGCACTTCAACATTATTCTTGGTTTGCAACGCCAGCATAGTTATGTGAGCTACATGCTAACTTTGTATTTTAACGTCATGTTAGATTGGTAACACTAGCATAGCTATGTGAGCTACATGCTAACTTTTAATTTTAACCCTAGTGCGTGAATGTGAGTGTGAATGTTGCGATGAGGTGGCGACTTGTCCAGGGTGTACGCCGCCTTCCGCCCGAATGCAGCTGAGATAGGCTCCAGCGACCCCCCGCGTCTCCAAGAGGGACAAGCGGTAGAAAATGGATGGATGGATGGATGTTTATAGCAACAATAGCATAGCTACGTGAGCTACATGTTCATATATTTTTAACATCATGCCAGGTTAGCAACACTAGCAGAGCTACGTGAGCTACATGCTAACTTTATATTTTGACATCATTTAAGTTAGCAACACTAGCATACTAGCACACAAGCAGAAGCAAAATTACAACTATGATTAAACATACATTTACACATCTTAAAAACTCCCTATTTAATCATTAATAAAAGCTGTAAGGATTATTGTTCACCTTTTTGTTGGAAACAAGCTCAGATATTACAATAAACTATACATCGACTTTTATGATACATTAGAAAAAAAAGAAGACAACTTGTAGTCCTGCACGTTCTCTTGACAGGAAGTTGACAATTGTTTTGTACCGGTGTGTTTTATTTTGAAAGCGTTTGTGGAAGTTGCAATGCATGATGGGAAACTAGTAGCGAGTCTCAATGAACGCAGTCAACATTATGTTTTTAGCTCTCACACGCAAAGCAATGTCTGTAAGTAAACAATTTGTCTAAAAGTCAGAGTGACAAAGGTTGTGTAACCATTATGTGTCTTTTGTGACGAGGTTGTGTAACTTTTGTGCTCTGTTAGAAATCGATTTTGTGGCGAGTTGACTGCTTGCCCTGGGAGTGTGTGTGTACAATGTGAGTATGTCGCCATCTAGTGGTGATGTTGGGTTCAGCAACCAGCCCGTTGGTCACAGATTCAGTTGCAACGCCATCACCTGATACTGCATCCATTTTCTACCGCTTGTTTATTGTTTATTGAATGGATCCCCATTAGCTGACGCCAAGGCGACTGCTAGTCTTCCTGGGGGTCCATATAGTAAAATAAAATAAAAATACAAAGAATATATACATTACCAAACATTATACTAAGGAAAAATACAACAGTGTCATGAATATGTGTGTTACTTGATTTTAAAAAGTGTTTGTAAAAGTAATCTGGTGATTGATCTAACACAGGGGTGTCAAACTTGTTTTCATTGAGGGCCACACTGCAGTCATGGCTGCCATTAGAGGGCAGCTTGTAACAGTAAATAATTAATTAATTTGCCTGTGAATTGGATTATTTTACTCTTTTTTTTTTTTACGTACAGTGTAAAAAAAATCTGAATAATACTACTGTTTTTACGGGGGGAAAATAGCAGCTTAGTTGCCAGACTTTTACTGTAAGATATATGGTTGATTTAAAAAAAAATAGAAAACATTTATTTTATTTTATTTTGGTACCTCAGCTGCCAGTTTTTTACCATAATAAAATGTGGTACCGTTATTCCATTTACTGTAATACACCGTAAAAACATCAACCGTGGATTTTACAGTAAAAAAAACAACAAAAAAACTGACAGCTCAGTCGACAGGAATTTACTGTAAAAAAAAACAAACCTTGATTGTTTTTTTTTTTCAACTTACAGTAACATGCTGTAAAAACCACTGTCAATTTTACAGTAAAATCAATTGGTCATTTTCATAGTGTACAATTTGATGGATAACTCATACTTGCCAACCTTGAGACCTCCGGTACCGGGAGGTGGGGGGTGGGGGGCGTGGTCAGGGGTGGGGCGGGGGCGTGGTTAAGAGGGGAATATATTTAAGCTAGAATTCACCAACTCAAGTATTTCATATATATATATATATATATATATATATATATATATATATATATATATATATATATATATATATATATATATATATATATATATATGAAATACTTGACTTTTAGTGAATTCTAGCTATATATATATTTATTTTATTATACATATAAATAAAAGAAATACTTGAATTTCAGTGTTCTGGAGGCTATCCAGTAGATGGCAGTATTGTCCTGTTTAAGAGTGTCACAACATTGCTGTTTACGGCAGACGAACAGCTTTACGGTAGACTAAACGTGACTGCTGTTGTTGTGTGTTGTTACCGCGCTGGGAGGACGTTAATGAAACTGCCTAACAATAAACCCACATAAGAAACCAAGAACTCGCCCTCGATCATTCTACAGTTATGAAGTCATTGGGCAGGCAAGCTGTTTATATTGTGGGAAAGCGGACGTGAGAACAGGCTGTCCCCACTCAGGTCCGCATTGAGCTGGAGGGGGCGTGGCCTCCAGCTCCGGCTGAATACCGGGAGTTTGTCGGGAGAAAATTTCTGCCGGGAGGTTATCGGGAGAGGCGCTGAATACCGGGAGTCTCCCGGTAAAAACGGGAGGGTTGGCAAGTATGGGATAACTGGCTTCGAAATCATAAGTTAAGCAGATATTTAAGTATTTATTTGAATTTTTAATTTAAAAAAAGTTTTTTTTCCTGTCTAAATGAAAAAAAAACCAATACCTTTAGTAAGAAAATAAGAAAGTAAAGACAGAAAATATAAGGTATTTTATTGACAAATTATTTCCAGGCTTTTGTGGGCCATGTAAAATGACGTGGAGGGCCAGATCTGGCCCGCGGGCCTTGAGTTTGACACCTGTGATCAAACATGATAGTTCTAAAGAACATAAGGAGACTACAATGCATTTTTTGTTCAACAGACAACCAGGACAGGCGTGAATGCATAAATGAGATATTCGTGCGCAAAGAACATTTAAGTACCAGTCTAGCCGCTCTGTTTTGAACAAGTTGCAGTTTGTTCAGGTCAGACTTAGTTGTAGCAGACCATATTATAGGACAGTAATGAAGATGACAGAAAACCAAGGACTGTATCACTTGACCCATTGTTGAGGATGTCAAGTAGGTGGAGCACTTCCTGACCATGGCTAAATCAATCAATCAATGTTTATTTATATAGCCCTAAATCACAAGTGTCTCAAAGGGCTGTACAAGCCACAACGACATCCTCGGTACAGAGCCCAC
This sequence comes from Entelurus aequoreus, assembly GCF_033978785.1. NCBI lineage: Eukaryota > Metazoa > Chordata > Actinopteri > Syngnathiformes > Syngnathidae > Entelurus > Entelurus aequoreus. The sequence goes on along the minus strand of NC_084735.1, from coordinate 17,886,563 downwards.
ATACGGGCAAGGAAAACTCACCCCAGTGGGACGTCAATGTGAATGACTATGAGAAACCTTGGAGAGGACCGCATATGTGGGTAACCCCCCCCCCCCCCCTCTAGGGGACCTCTTCCCATTTTCATTCAAATACCATCAATATGATCGGACCAAGACAGTTGACTGTCTTGGTTAAAGGCCTACTGAAAGCCACTACTACCGACCACGCAGTCTGATAGTTTATATATCAATGATGAAATCTTAACATTGCAACACATGCCAATACGGCCGGGTTAACTTATAAAGTGCAATTTTAAATTTCCCGGGAAACTTCCGGCTGAAAACGTCTATGTATGATGACGTATGCGCGTGACGTCAATGGTTGAAGCGGAAGTATTCGGACACCATTGTATCCAATACAAACAGCTCTGTTTTCATCGCAAAATTCCACAGTATTCTGGACATCTGTGTTGGTGAATCTTTTGCAATTTGTTTAATGAACAATGAAGACTGCAAAGAAGAAAGCTGTAGGTGGGATCGGTGTATTAGCGGCCGGCTGCAGCAATATAACCAGGAGGACTTTGAGTTGGATAGCAGACGCGCTACCGTGAGTACAGCTTTGGCTTCCAAACATTTGATCGCTTGCCCGTACGTGCGTGTCGCTATGTGCATGTCACGTACGTAACTTTGGGGAAATATATGTTTTTTGCCGACTCTGATGGCGGCCGGGGTGTCGTCGAAAGTTACAACGCCCGCCGCTGCACCGCTGTCCTCACCTTGACTTCCTCCGTCTCCGGGCCGCCGACCGCATCGATGATCGGGTGATGTCCTTCATCGCGCCGTCGATCGCTGGAACGCAGGTGAGCACGGGTGTTGATGAGCAGATGAGAGCTGGCGTAGGTGGAGAGCTAATGTTTTTAGCATAGCCCTGTCGAGGTCCCGTAGCTAAGTTAGCTTCAATGGCGTTGTTAGCAACAGCATTGCTAGGCTTCGCCAGGCGGTACAGCATTAACCGTGTGGTTACAGGTCCAGAGTTTGGTAGTATTGTTGATCTTCTGTCTATCCTTAAGCACGATGCTATCACGTCAGCTCCGTAGCTAAAGTGCTTCGCCGATGTATTGTCGTGGAGACAAAAGTCACTGTGAATGTCCATTTCGCTTTCTCGACTCTCATTTTCAAGAGGATATAGTATCCGAGGTGGTTTAAAATACAAATCCGTGATCCACAATAGAAAAAGGAGAGAGTGTGGAATCCAATGAGCCAGCTTGTACCTAAATTACGGTCAGAGCGAAAAAAGATCCGTCCTGCACTGCACTCTAGTCCTTCACTGTCACGTTCCTCATCCACGAATCATTCATCCTGGCTCAAATTAATGGGGTAATCGTCGCTTTCTTGGTCCGAATTGCTCTCGCTGCTGGAGGCCATCATTGTAAACAATGTGCAGATGTGAGGCGCTCCACAACCTGTGACATCACGCTACTTCCGGTACAGGCAAGGCTTTTTTTTATCAGCGACCAAAAGTTGCGAACTTTATCGTCGATGTTCTCTACGAAATCCTTTCAGCAAAAATATGGCAATATCGCGAAATGATTAAGTATGACACATAGAATGGATCTGATATCCCCGTTTGAATAAAAAAAATTCATTTCAGTAGGCCTTTAATGTTTTGCTATTTTTAACCTGCTCAATAGGTATATCTGACATTGAAATATGAAGCTGAGGGTCATCAACAAGCATATGCCTGGATCCAAAAAGAATGCTTTTTGTTTTGTCAATATTCACGACAAGTTTACTATCATTTACCCAGCGTGACACTCTCTCCAGGTCCTGATTTAAGTTATTTTCTAGGTCATTTAAGGTAGAGGCAGTACTGTACAGAGTTGTGTCATCTGCATACCTAACCATATTTGGTGTTTGTTGTAACACAGGGAAGATCATTGGTATAAAGAGTAAAGGACCTAAGCAGCTTCCTTGAGGCACGCCGCAGTAATTGTACTTGCGTTCAGATAGGCTACCATTAAAACACACTCTCTGTGATCTTCCTGATAGATAGCTCAACATCCAAATCCAAGAAAGTGACACTATTAAAACCATATTTTCTCAGTTTGGAGATCATTGTGTCGTTATCTACGACATCGAATGCCGCACTAAAGTCAATCAGGACAGCACCAACCATCTTCTTGTCCCTGTCGGGGACGCGGAGGTGGATGAAGCACGGCCAACACAGACTGACAACAAAATGCAAATAATAAGCCATAGTATTTGAGTTTGAATACTAATTGATGCATGATGTCAATCATCAATATATTCTTTGTTTTTCTGCTTGTTACTGCAGTTTCACTCGGGATCTCCGTGAGCCCTAAAAGTGTGATCCTCCTGAAAGCCGACGAGAAGTAAACACGTAGTGGGAACAGTGTGAAGTATGCGGACGACACAACGGTAGTGGGCCTCATCCGTGACAACAACGACATGGACTACAGGGAGGAGGTGAAACATCTGGTTGACTGGTGCAGACATATTTGCCAACCTTGAGACCTCAAATATCGGGGGGGGGGGCGTTGGGGAGTGGGTAAGGGCGTGGTTAAGAGGAGAGTATATTTACAGCTAGAATTCACCAAATCAAGTATTTCATATATATATATAATATATATATATATATATATGTATGAAATACTTGACTTTCAGTGAATTCTAGCTATATATATATATTTTTATTTTTTTTAATTTTATTATACATATAAATAAAAGACGTACTTGAATTTCAGTGTTCCGCAGGCTATCCAGTAGGTGGCAGTATTGTCCTGTTTAAGAGTGTCACAACATTGCTGTTTATGGCAGACGAACTGCTTTACGGTAGACTAAACGTGACTGCTGTTGTTGTGTGTTGTTACCGCGCTGGGAGGATGTTAATGAAACTGCCTAACAATAAACCCACATAAGTAACCAAGAACTCTCTCTCCTTGTTGTGAACTCTACTCTCTAAAAGCCATAGATGTAATGACGTCATTGGGCAGGCAAGCTGCTGGGAAAGCGGACGTGAGAACGGCTGTCCCCACTCAGGTCCGCATTGAGCTGGAGGGGGCGTGGCCTCCAGCTCCGGCTGAATACCGGGAGGTTGTCGGGAGAAAATCTCTGCCGGTAGGTTGTCGGGAGAGGCGCTGAATACCGGGATTCTCCCGCTAAAAACGGGAGGGTTGGCAAGTATGGGTGCAGAACCAACAACCTGGTCCTGAACGTCGACAAGACCAAGGAGATCATCAGTCGACTTCAGGAGGCACCAGCCCAGCCACACTCCACTCTTCATCAACGGCACAGCAGTGGAGATGGGGAGCAGCACCGAGTTCCTGGGGGTGCAGATAACTGACAATATGACCTGGTCCCTACACACCGGAACTCTCAGCACATTCTACAGAGGCACTATAGAGAGCCTACTGACCAAATGCATCTCTGTCTGGACTGGAGCCTGCAGTGCCTCAGACTGGAAGTCTCTGCAGAGAGTGGTGAGGACGGCGGAAAAGATCATCAGGACTCCTCTTCCTCCTATCCAGGAGATCGCAAAAAGCCGCTGCCTGCCCAGAGCTCAGAAAATCTGCAGAGACTCCTCCCACCCCCATCAAGGACAGTTTTCACTGCTGGACTCTAGAAAGAGGTTCCGCAGCCTCCGTAGCAGAACCTCCAGGTTCTGTAAAAGCTTCTTCCCTCAGGCCATGAGACTCTTGAACACATCAGTCGTCCTCAGACGCCGGCACGGACGGGCTACACAGTGTCTTGGCTGAATGAGCAGGTGTCGGAGACCTCGGTCTCCTTGGACGTATCCTCGCTCATCCATGCGGACTGGACACTGGCCGAGAGTTGGCGGGCGGCCGAGAGTGGAGTCGGCTCTCTTGGTTCTTGGTTGCTTTGTTGGGTCTGCTCCTTTCCCTGGCCATGCACACCCCCCCCCCCCCCCAACCCACCCCCACCCCAGCAGACGATGGCGTGGAACACCGCAGAGGCCACCACAGTGTATATGTTTTTTTAATTTTTTAAATAATTTTTTTGTAGCTGTATGTAGAAATGGCTGGTTTGATTGATTGATTGATTGAGACTTGTATTAGTAGCTTGCACAGTACAGTACACATTCCGTACAATTGACCACTAAATGATAACACCTGAATAAGTTTTTGAACTTGTTTAAGTCGGGGTCCATGTTAATCAATTCATACTATCAGCATAATACAGTCATCATACCAGTTAATCATCAAAGTATATACATTGAATTATTTACATTATTTACAATCCGGGGATTGGGATGTTTGGTTGATATCAGCGCTTCAGTCATCAACAATTATATCATCTGAGAAATGGACATTGAAACAGTGTAGGTCTGACTTGGTAGGATATGTACAGCGAGCAGTGAATATAGTGAGCTCAGAAAGCATAAGAACAAGTATATACATTTGATTATTTACATTTGATTAACTACAATCCGGGGAGGTGGGATGTGGGATGTGGTGGGGTTGCATCTTTTAATGTCTTTAATGTCCTTTGTGTTCTTTGATGTTTCCCTCTTACAGACATGCTTATGTGTGCTATGACTATGAGGTTTTTTTTCACTAAGAACCAATGTTAACCAAATGCATGCTTCTCTTTCCTGGCTAACAGTGCAGAACAGGTTGTCAGCTAATACTCTAATATTGTTCAAATCAGTAACAGGTAGTAAAACTCCTGCTTTTCTCTCTCTTAGTTTACAGTAGCACTATACATAATCATAATACCGGGGCTTCTAGTGAAGGGCATTATGTACTCCCTCGTCCCAGGAAGAATGCTTTGCGGAAAGCTTTTACTTATAGATCTGTATCGCTCTGGAACAGTGGTTCTTAACCTGGGTTCGATCGAACACTAGGGGTTCTGTGAGTCGGCCTCAGGGGTAAAGAAACATCCAACTTATCGTGTAAATAAAAAGTTCTCCCTATCGGCGTATTACGTATACCCCCAAACAATGTTCCCTCTAATTTTCCATCTGACTTGCAGGTTTTTTGATTGATCGATTGAAACTTTTACAAGTAGATTGCAAAGGAAGAGAATACATTATATGAAACAGTACAGTTTACACAGTACAGTACATATTCCGTACCATTGTTTAAGTTGGGGTCCACGTTAATCAATTCCTGGTAATGTGTGTAAGGCAGGGGTGTCCAAAGTGCGGCCCCGGGGGCCATTTGCGGCCCGCAGCTAATTGTTTACCGGCCCGCCACACATTCTGCAAAAATTGCAAAATTCATAATATTGCAAAAAATTTTAAAAAAAATTTAAAAAAGTGGAATGAGGTGAAATCTAACAAGAAAAAGTTGCAATGTTGACACAAAGCTGCCACGCAGGCTGTTTTTTTTCTTTTGTCTTTGTTTATTTTTCTTTTTTTTTGCCATTGCTAAAAAAAAGACTAAAAATCTATGTTATAATGAATTATTACTTCAAAAATAGAACTTTAAAATGTTTTACGTGGAAAAAATATTGCATATATTGTGTGGTTGCCATATAAAAACATCAAAGTTTTATTTGACAAAAGAGCATAAAACAAACAAAATAATGGTTCAAACGTAAAATCGACAGATATATCTGAAGTTGATCTCGTAATTTAAGTGTTAAAAGTTTAAAAAAAACTAATAAAAATGTATCACTTCATGAGTGGGGGACCTTTTGGATCCCAAATATATTTAGTAGGATTTTATTTAACTTTTCACTGTGATTACTCAAACATATTAAAGACTTGAAATCAATGGTGTCCTGCATTATTGACCTTTTAAGGCTCTAATTACTAAATACTGCATATTTCAGTTTTACTATAAAAAAACAAAATTGTCTTTGCCAGAAAACCGTTTTTTTTTTAAACTTTATATCAGGGGTCACCAACCTTTTTGAAACCAAAAGCTACTTCTTGGGTACTGATTAATGTGAAGGGCTACCAGTTTGATACACACTTAAATAAATTGCCAGAAATAGCCAATTTGCTCAATTTACCTTTAACTCTGTGTTATTATTAATAATTAATGATATTTACACTTAATTGAACGGTTTAATTAAGTGTAAATATTATTAATTGAACGGTTTAACTCCTCTCTGAGCTGCCACCTTACCGTGGTAGAGGAGTTTGCGTGTCCCAATGATCCTAGGAGCTATGTTGTCCGGGGGATTTCATGCCCCCTGGTAGGGTCTCCCAAGACAAACAGGTCCTAGGTGAGGGATCAGACAAAGAGCAGCTCAAAGACTTCTATGGAAAGGAAACAACAAGGATTCAGATTTCCCTCGCCCGGACGCGGGTCACCGGGGCCCCCCTCCGGAGCCAGGCCTGGAGTTGGGGCACGATGGCGAGCGCCTGGTGGCCGGGCCTGTCCCCATGGGGCCCGGCCGGGCACAGCCCGAAGAGGCAACGTGGGTCCCCCCTCCAATGGGCTCACCACTCATGGGAGGGGCCATAGAGGTCGGGTGCATTGTGAGCTGGGCGGCAGCCGAAGGCAGGGCACTTGGCGGTCCGATCCTCGGCTACATAAGCTAGCTCTTGGGACGTGGAACGTCACCTCGCTGGGGGGGAAGGAGCCTGAGCTTGTGCGCGAGGTAGAGAAGTTCCGGCTGGATATAGTCGGACTCACCTCGACGCACAGCAAGGGCTCTGGAACCAGTTCTCTCGAGAGGGGCTGGACTCTCTTCCACACTGGCGTTGCACGCAGTGAGAGGCGACGAGCTGGGGTAGCAATTCTTGTTGTCCCCCGGCTCAGAACCTGCACGTTGGAGTTCAACCCGGTGAACGAGAGGGTAGCCTCCCTCCGCCTTCGGGTGGGGGGACGGGTCCTGACTGTTGTTTGTGCTTACGCACCAAACAGCAGTTCAGAGTACCCACTCTTTTTGGATACACTCGAGGGAGTACTTGAGAGTGCTCCCCCGGGTGATTCCCTTGTCCTACTGGGGGACTTCAACGCTCATGTTGGCAACGACAGTGAAACCTGGAGAGGTGTGATTGGGAAGAATGGCCGCCCGGATCTGAACCCGAGTGGTGTTTTGTTATTGGACTTTTGTGCTCGTCACAGATTGTCCATAACGAACACCATGTTCAAGCATAAGGGTGTCCATATGTGCACTTGACACCAGGACACCCTAGGCCGCAGTTCCATGATCGACTTTGTAGTTGTGTCATCGGATTTGCGGCCTCATGTTTTGGACACTCGGTTGAAGAGAGGGGCGGAGCTTTCTACCGATCACCACCTGGTGGTGAGTTGGCTGCGATGGTGGGGGAGGATGCCGGACAGACCTGGCAGGCCCAAATGCATTGTGAGGGTCTGCTGGGAACGTCTGGCAGAGTCTCCTGTCAGAGAGAGTTTCAATTCCCACCTCCGGAAGAACTTTGAACATGTCACGAGGGAGGTGCTGGACATTGAGTCCGAGTGGACCATGTTCCGCACCTCTATTGTCGAGGCGGCTGATTGGAGCTGTGGCCGCCAGGTAGTTGGTGCCTGTCGTGGCGGTAATTCTAGAACCCGTTGGTGCACACCGGCGGTGAGGGATGCCGTCAAGCTGAAGAAGGAGTCCTATCGGGTTCTTTTGGCTCATGGGACTCCTGAGGCAGCGGACAGGTACCGACAGGCCAAGTGGTGTGCGGCTTCAGCGGTCGCGGAGGCAAAAACTCGGACATGGGAGGAGTTCGGCGAGGCCATGGAAAATGACTTCCGGACGGCTTCGAAGCGATTTTGGACCACCATCCGCCGCCTCAGGAAGGGGAAGCAGTGCACTATCAACACCGTGTATGGTGCGGATGGTGTTCTGCTGACCTCGACTGCGGATGTTGTGGATCGGTGGAGGGAATACTTCGAAGACCTCCTCAATCCCACCGACACGTCTTCCTATGAGGAAGCAGTGCCTGGGGAATCTGTGGTGGGCTCTCCTATTTCTGGGGCTGAGGTTGCTGAGGTAGTTAAAAAGCTCCTCGGTGGCAAGGCCCCGGGGGTGGATGAGATCCGCCCGGAGTTCCTTAAGGCTCTGGATGCTGTGGGGCTGTCTTGGTTGACAAGACTCTGCAGCATCGCGTGGACATCGGGGGCGGTACCTCTGGATTGGCAGACCGGGGTGGTGGTTCCTCTCTTTAAGAAGGGGAACCGGAGGATGTGTTCCAACTATCGTGAGATCACACTCCTCAGCCTTCCCGGTAAGGTCTATTCAGGTGTACTGGAGAGGAGGCTACGCCGGATAGTCGAACCTCGGATTCAGGAGGAACAGTGTGGTTTTCGTCCTGGTCGTGGAACTGTGGACCAGCTCTATACTCTCGGCAGGGTCCTTGAGGGTGCATGGGAGTTTGCCCAACCAGTCTACATGTGCTTTGTGGACTTGGAGAAGGCATTCGACCGTGTCCCTCGGGAGGTCCTGTGGGGAGTGCTCAGAGAGTATGGGGTATCGGACTGTCTGATTGTGGCTGTCCGCTCCCTGTACGATCAGTGTCAGAACTTGGTCCGCATTTCCGGCAGTAAGTCGGACACGTTTCCAGTGAGGGTTGGACTCCGCCAAGGCTGCCCTTTGTCACCGATTCTGTTCATAACTTTTATGGACAGAATTTCTAGGCGCACTCAAGGCGTTGAGGGGATCTGGTTTGGTGGCTGCAGGATTAGGTCTCTGCTTTTTGCAGATGATGTGGTCCTGATGGCTTCATCTGGCCAGGATCTTCAGCTCTCACTGGATCGGTTCGCAGCCGAGTGTGAAGCGACTGGGATTAGAATCAGCACCTCCAAGTCCGAGTCCATGGTTCTTTCCCGGAAAAGGGTGGAGTGCCATCTCCGGGTTGGGGAGGAGACCCTTCCCCAAGTGGAGGAGTTCAAGTACCTAGGAGTCTTGTTCACGAGTGAGGGAAAAGTGGATCGTGAGATCGACAGGCGAATCGGTGCGGCGTCTTCAGTAATGCGGACGCTGTATAGGTCCATTGTGGTGAAGAAGGAGCTGAGCCGGAAGGATAAGCTCTCAATTTACCGGTTGATCTACGTTCCCATCCTCACCTATGGTCATGAGCTTTGGGTCATGACCGAAAGGACAAGATCACGGGTACAGGCGGCCGAAATGAGTTTCCTCCGCCGGGTGGCGGGGCTCTCCCTTAGAGATAGGGTGAGAAGCTCTGCCATCCGGGGGGAGCTCAAAGTAAAGCCGCTGCTCCTCCACATCGAGAGGAGCCAGATGAGGTGGTTCGGGCATCTGGTCAGGATACCATCCGAACGCCTCCCTCGGGAGGTGTTTAGGGCACGTCCAACCGGTAGGAGGCCACGGGGAAGACCCAGGACACGTTGGGAAGACTATGTCTCCCGGCTGGCCTGGGAACGCCTCGGGATCCCCCGGGAGGAGCTGGACGAAGTGGCTGGGGAGAGGAAAATCTGGGCTTCCCTGCTTAGGCTGCTGCCCCCGCGACCCGACCTCGGATAAGCGGAAGAAGATGGATGGATGGATGGATGAACGGTTTAAAAGAGGAGAAAACACGAAAAAAATGACAATTTAATTTTGAAACATAGTTTATCTTCAATTTCGACTCTTTAAAATTCAAAATTCAACCGAAAAAAAGAAGAGAAAAATTAGCTAATTCGAATCTTTTTGAAAAAATTACAAAAATAATTTATGGAACATCATTAGTAATTTTTCCTGATTAAGATTAATTTTAGAATTTTGATGACATGTTTTAAATAGGTTAAAATCCAATCTGCACTTTGTTAGAATATATAACAAATTGGACCAAGCTATATTTCTAACAAAGACAAATCATTATTTCTTCTAGATTTTCCAGAACAAAAATTTTAAAAGAAATTCAATAGACTTTGAAATAACATTTATTTCAGAATAATTTTTTTGAATTTTAATCATAATAAATATGAAGAAATATTTCACAAATATTCTTCGTCGAAAAAACAGAAGCTAAAATGAAGAATTAAATTAAAATGTATTTATTATTCTTTACAATAAAAAAAAAAAATTTTACTTGAACATTGATTTAAATTGTCAGGAAAGAAGAGGAAGGAATTTAAAAGGTAAAAAGGTATATGTGTTTAAAAATCCTAAAATAATTTTTAAGGTTGTATTTTTTCTCTAAAATTGTCTTTCTGAAAGTTATAAGAAGCAAAGTAAAAAAATTAATGAATTTATTTAAACAAGTGAAGAAGTCTTTAAAATATTTTCTTGGATTTTCAAATTCTATTTGAGTTTTGTCTCTCTTCGAATTAAAAATGTCGGGAAAAGCGAGACCAGCTCGCTAGTAAATAAATAACATTTAAAAAATACAGGCAGCTCACTGGTAAGTGCTGCTATTTGAGTTATTTTTAGAACAGGCCAGCGGGCTACTCATCTGGTCCTTACGGGCTACCTGGTGCCCGCGGGCACCGCGTTGGTGACCCCTGCTTTATATCAACCTCAAATTGATATAGAGATTTACTGTAAGCGTTAAATAAAAATAAAAAATAATAATTTGACTTATTTTTAACAGTTTAATGACTGAGACCTTTTATGGTCCCGGGAGCCCTAAAGGTTAAAAAAAAAAATCCATATATTTTGTTAAGGTTTGAAAATGAAAAATATCAAAATGGCCCCCGCCGCATGCTTAAATTTTTCCGTGTACGGCCCTCAGTGGAAAAAATTTGGACACCTCTGGTGTAAGGTGTGTAATTTGTTTTGAGTTCATGCACTGTGTTGGTTTTGTTCTTTCATGCACGGTTCATTTTGTGCACCAGTAAAAAAACATATACATTTTTCTTAAATTTATAAAAACATATACAAATATTTTTCACCAAAGAGTTCGGTGAATGCACATATGGAACTGGTGGGGTTCGGTACCTCCAACAAGGTTAAGAACCACTGCTCTGGAGTAACCTGCCTGGAATTCTCACCGGCATTGAAAGTAAACAGGTTTTTAAAAGGAAAGTAATATTTTATCTGAGTCTGTAAATTAGCTTGCTTGTTGATGATTTTTATTTGGTTTTGTATTGTGTAGTTATATTTATATGGTAATTATTATTCTGTGACTGTGCTTGCTTGCTTGTTGATGCTTTTATCTGTTTCTGTATTGTGTAGTTATAATTATATGCTTTTACTTGTAATTGCATTGAGTTTGTGGACCCCAGGAAGACTAGTGGGTTGTTGTGGCAACCAGCTAATGGGGATCCTTAATAAAAATCAAATCAAAAATCAGTGCCTCCTCATCCAACAGGTCGCCCTCTGCTGGCCAGGACTGTAACTACTACAAACTGACGCCTCATTAGGAAAGCAATGTGACGTGAAACGTGCCTTATTGGCTCGTTAGAGTGTTTTGCGCAACAATGAACCGCCACGTTGCAGTCAAAGCGACATTTATCATTCCATCTTTGGCCTAGTTTAACATTCATGTGTAATTCCGCTTACACGAGACATTAAATAGCTGCGTAATGTACCCGCGAGAATAATGGGAGCGTTTAAATGACATCATTCATGTGATTAAATACAGCTTCCGTTTTTTCAGTGGGGAAAACCAGGCAATGACCTTATTTGGCAGCGGGACGATTATTTACTGCGTTCTGATTGGCTGCCCGGGGTCCGAGGCGCCAGGCCAAACTAATCAATCAATCAATCAATCAATATCAGCTCATCGTTTGACGAGCAAAGCTTTGCTTGTCGCCCCAGCGCGCCTTAATTGCTTGTTTGCCGGAATTTATTGGTTTACTGACGACCCGATGGACGGAGAAGGCGAGTTAGGCCAGCCCGACTTCGGTAAGCCTCCTTTTCCGGTAATTGTTGTTGACTTATTATCGTCGTCCTCCCATTGGCTAGCCAACTTTCTGCGTGCCTGTGTGACTTTAATACACTTTTTAAGTAAGACTTTTGCAAAGTTTATAATCCGTTCCCTGTCTCCAACCCCAAATGAGACCTTTTTAAGAAGCCCAGAACTCTCATTAACACCAATGACCCGCGTTGGGCGCAGGGGACATGTTGGCTAGCGTTAGCCGCAGCTAGCTAGCCTGGCTCTGCTAATTAATTAGCACACCTGGGACACTAATTAATGAAGTCACCTTGCCGCAATTAGTGGACTTTTGTCCTCGCGTGTGGTTATTTAGCTGCTTTGTTGTGTGCTTAATGGTAATACTTGGTGATAAAACTTAATGTAATCATTTGAAGAGACGTTTAGATGACCCCAAAAGGGACAAGCGGTAGAAAATGGATGAACATTTTGTTGTGGGAGGCAAAAAAAATGTCGGACTGGTAAGGGGGGACATTTCATTTTTATATGTATTATCCTTTTTTTTTCTTTTTTTTTTTTTTGGAGGGGGGTGTAGAATTTTTTTAGAAAAAGTTTATTTTGCCATTTTTTAAAAATAAAATATATTATAATATAGGACGCACCGGTATATTAGCTGCACCCACTAAATTTTAGAAGAACATTTTTTTCCCCCATATATTAGCCACACCATGGATATATACGTTGTGAAATGAGTTATTTACACAGAAATGTTTGGTAAAATGTTTATAAAACATTTTTTTAATGTCATTTTTTTTGGAGGAAGGTGTAGAACGTGTTTCTTTTGCAATTAAAAAAAAAAAAAGTATTAAAGTGTGCTAAAAACTACAAAGCAAAACAAATATGTCAATAAATTAGTGCTATTTTTCATTTCCGATTAATCACAGTAAATTACTTGTTTACGTAATTTAAATTAAGCTCAATATTTTAACCCAAATGCAAACTTACCATCAGATTGTCGTACACAAACTTTTTTTCCCCCATTGTTTTACTTGAAAGTACAAAAGTTCTTTATATTTGATATGGTAATACTTAGTGATAAAACTTAATATAATCATTTTAAGAGAAGTTTTAGACGACATTTTGTTGTGGGAGGCAAAAAAAAATGTCGGACCGGTAAGGGGGTGGGGGGGTTATTTTATTTTTATATTTATTATACTTTTATTATTATTATTATTATTATTTATTTATTTATTTTTGGAGGGGGGTGTAGATTTTTTTTTAGAAAAAGCTTATTTTGCCATTTTAAAAAAAATAAAATATATTATAATATAGGACGCACCGGTATATTAGCTGCACCCACTAAATTTTAGAAGAAAATGTTTTTTTCTTCCATATATTAGCCACACCGCAGATGTATACGTTGTGAAATGAGTTATTTACACAGAAATGTTTAGTAAAATGTTTATTATACATTTTTTTAATGTCATTTTTTTTTGGAGGAAGGTGTAGAAAAAGTATTTATTTTGCAATTTTTTGAATAAATTATTTTATTAGTGTGCTAAAAACTAGAAAGCAAAACAAATATGTCAATAAATTAGTGCTATTATTTAAATCCCATTAATCACAGTAAATTAGTTGTTTACGTAATTTAAATAAAGCTCAATATTTTGACCCAAATGCAAACTTACCATCAGATTGTTATACACAAACTTTTTTTCCATTGTTTTACTTGAAAGTACATAAGTTATAATACTTAGTGGAAAAACTTATTATAATCATTTTAAGAGAAGTTTTGGATGACATTTTGTTGTGGGAGACACAAAAAAATTTGCAAAAAAACTGTCGAAATGGTAAGGGGGGCAGGGGATTATATTATTTTTATTTTTATTATACATTGAACATTTTTTGGAAGGGGCTGTAGAATTTAAAAAAAAAAAAAAAAAAAAAAAAAAAAATGATTGTCATACACAAAAATTTGTTTCCATTGTTTTACTTTAAATACTCTTTATATTTGATATGGTAATACTTAGTGATAAAACTTAATATAATCATTTTAAGATAAGTTTTAGATGACATTTTGTTGTGGGAGGCAAAAGAAAATGTGCAAAAAAAACTGTTGGACCGGTAAGAGGGGGCAGTTTTATTTTTATATTTATTATACATTTTTTTATGTAATTTTTTTGGAGGGGGATGTAGAAAAAAAGGTTTTATTTTAATTTTTTTTTAAATAAAATAAAATATTATATTAAAGTGTGCTAAAAACTACAAAGCAAAACAAATATGTCAATAAATTAGTGCTATTATTCAAATCCGATTAATCACAGTAAATTACTTGTTTGTGTAATTTAAATTAAGCTCAATATTTTGACCCAAATGCAAACTTATTAGAATTATTATTTTTATATTTATTATCCCTTTTTTTCTATTTTTTTTTCCTTTTTTTTGGAGGGGGGTGTAGAATTTTTTTAGAAAATGTTTATTTTTGCCATTTAAAAAAAATATATATATTATAATACCGGTATATTAGCTGCACCCACTAAATTTTAGAAGGTAAAAATAATAATTTTCCATATATTAGCCGAACCGGACTATAAGCCACAGATAGTCGGTTATGAGATGAGTTATTTACACAGAAATGTTTGGTAAAATGTTTATTATACATTTTTATGTCATTTTTTTTGGAGGAAGGTGTAGAAAAAAAGTGTTTCTTTTGCAATTTTTTAAATAAAATAAATATTTTATTAAAGTGTGCTAAAAACTACTAAGCAAAACAAATATGTCAATAAATTAGTGCTATTATTGAAATCCGATGAATCACAGTAAATTACTTGTTTGCGTAATTTAAATTAAGCTCAATATTTTGACCCAAATGCAAACTTACCATCAGATTGTCATACACAAACTTTTTTCCATTGTTTTACTTGAAAGTACGTAAGTTCTTTATATTTGATATGGTAATACTTAGTGATAAAACTTAATATAATCATTTTAGGAGAAGTTTTAGATGACATTTTAGACACAAGAAAATGTGCAAAAAAACTGTCGGACAGGTAAGAGGGGACATTTTATTTTCATATTTATTATAAAAAATTTTAAATGTAATTTTTTTTTGGAGGGGGGTGTAGAAAAAAAGTTTCTTTTGTAATTTTTTAAATACAATATTTTATTAAAGTGTGCTAAAAACTACAAAGCAAAACAAATATGTCAATAAATTAGTGCTATTACTAAAATCCCATTATTCACAGTAAATTACTTGCTTGCATAATTTAAATTAAGCTCAATATTTTGACCCAAATGCAAACTTACCACCAGATTGTCACACAAACTTTTTTTCCATTGTTTTACTTGAAAGTACGTAAGTTCTTTATATTTTATATAGTGATAAAACTTAATATAAACATTTTAAGAGAAGTTTTAGATGACATTTTTGTTTTGGGAGACACAAAAAAATTTGCAAAAAAACTGTCGAACCGGTAAGAGGGGGAAGGGGGTTATATTATTTTTATTTTTATTATACATTTAAAATATTTTGGAGGGGGCTGTAGAAAAAAGAAAAAGAAAAAAAAGAAGAGCACTGCAGCACCTGCAGTGAGCGAACTCGTCCAAAAGATGGCGCCATAGCGCAAACCATAAAACCTTTTCAGTGTATTTGCTTGTTGTTGTTTTTTTTTTAAATCTATGAATGAGCTGCACCGTTTTATAAGTCGCAGTGTTCAAAGCGTAGGAACAGAGTAGGAGCTTATAGTCCGGAATTTACTGGACATTTTTCCCTGAGGTTATAGTTCTCCTTTTTTGTTAAGAATTGTACATTTGTGTGGTAGCAAGGTATGGTTTGCTATCTGTGTTGGCCCTGCGATGAGGTGGCGACTTGTCCAGGGTGTACTCCGCCTTCCGCCCGAATGCAGCTGCAGCGACTCCGAAAGGGACAAGCGGTAGAAAATGGATGCATGGATAATTGTAGCTGTTTCTAATCCAATTAGTCAATCGATTAACCGCCAGTCAACATCTAAATGTCCTCCAGTAAGCACACAATTTCCTCTATTTTAGTCATGTCATTTACAAAATAGCCAGGCTATAGAGCGAGCAGCTACACGACAGCTAAGCACACAATAGCACACAAACTAGACACACGCCGTCATTGATTTGTCAACATAAACAAGTATCAAACAATTATAGTTGCATATTATTTACACATACAAAGTCTCCAAGGCATATTAGAAAGTATCCAGTAGCAAACGTGTCCGCATCATTCCACCTGAGCTTAATTTAATTAATCATTGTGGCTATTCAGTGTCACCAAAAACAATTGCCACTCCACTTTAACTTAAAGACAGCATAAGTCCATATCAGATGGTTGATACTAAGTAGGTTAGTGTTTTTTTCATGCCTACCATTGTTGTTTAGCATCAGGTGTGCAAGCTAACCTCTACTTCTGTGATTTTTTACAAGTCGGATTGCAATTTGGAGAAGAATTTTCCCACATGTTTTTTTTTTTGTTTTGTTTTTTTACAGGCTGTCCAAGCCTCCTCTGTGAGGAGCTGGAAACCCAGGACAGTCGGGAGAGGAGCAGTGGAGAAGGAGAAGAAGATGTGACGGCGCAAGGAGAGGAGAAAGACCAGGGGAGAGGACCGCAAGAAGACCAGGAGAGGGTGAGGCCCGAAGGCAGCGAGGCGGAGGATGCCAAGATGGCCGACAAAAGCTCCCCAGTGCGCAGTAAGCCAGAGGGCCGGGAAAAGAGGAGCCCTGAGGACAACAGCGAGGAGCAGCAGCAGAAGAGGAGTGGAAGAACAAGAGGGAAGAGGCCAAGTGAGCGAATGAAGAAGAGGAGGGTCCACAAGGACGAGGGCAAGAAACCAGAAGCGGCGCCGATGAGTCCGGAGGAGAGCTCGGGTCTGACGGCGCCGCCTGTGGGACTGATGAGCACGTGTGACCTCAGCGAGCACCTCTACCTGGGCTGTGGTGCCTCGGGCGTGTACTGCCACCCGGTCCAAGTCCCCTTGCTGTACTCTTCCCAGAACTCGGTCCCCATACAACCTGCGCCGTCCCCCCAGCACGGGACCAAGAGGCCCCCCAGTCCCTTTTTGACGCACACCGTGTCTCAGCAGGGTCTGGATCCACTGGAGGTGACCATCTTGTCTGTCCTCATCGCATGATGTCATGTCACCACTAGGCAGAGCAGCAACACTCATGTGCAAGATGGGGGGGTCCAAAGTCTGGCCCGGGGGCCATTTGTGGCCCGCAGTTCATTTTTTAACGGCCCGCAGCACATTCTAAAAATACTATTACAAAAAACAAAGTGGAATAAAAGAGCAAACAGGTGAAATGTAACGAGAAAAAGTTGCAATCTGGACTCTAATAACACAAATCTGCCATGCTGGCGTCTTTTTCTTTAAAACTACCATTGCTAAAAAATAATAATGAATCAAAATCAATGTTGTTATGAATTGACATATTCAAGGCTCCATTTACTTCACAGTAAATATTCCGCCTTGAAATATTTTTTAAGGAAAGTATTTTGTCAGTTTTATTTAGCAAAAAAGTCATAAAACAAACAAGTTAAAAAAATAAAATAAACACTTACTGACAGAGATATCTGAAGTTGATGTAGAGACATATAAAGGCAAAATACAACAAATATTTGACTTATTTTTAAAACTTTTTTGAGTGGGGCCCTTTTGGACCCCTAAGAATTTTAGTGTATTTTTTTGGAGGGGGGCGGGGGGGAGTTAAACTCATTGTTCAAACAGTTATGAATCAAAATCAATGTTATGAATTATTGACATATTCAAGGCTCCATTTACTTCACATTAAATATTCAACATTGAAATATTTTTAGGTAAATATTTTGTGAGTTTTCTTCAGCAAACAAAAGGCATAAAACAAGTTTAAAAAAATAAAATGAAATAAACACTTACTGACAGATATCTGAAGTTGATCTCGAGACATATAAAGGAAAATTATTTAAATTTTTTTTTGAGTGGGGCCCTTTTGGACCCCTAAGTATTTTAGTGTCTTTTTTTTGAAGGGGGGTTTAAACTGTCATTGTTCAAAAAATATAATGAATCAAAATCAATGTTATGAATTATTGACCTATTTAAAGTTCCAATTACTTCACATCAAATATGGAGTAATCGACAGATCTGAAGTTGATCTCGAGATTTAAGTGTTAAAAAGAATAATGTATAATAATGTATAATGTGTTTAAAACTTATGAATGGGACCGTTTTCAGATCTCTGTGTTTTTTATTTGGTTTTTTTTAAACGGCCTTCACTAAAAAAATAAATAATAATAATTAATCAAAATCAATGTTATGAATTATTGACATATTCAAGGCTCCATTTACTTCACATTAGATATTCAACTTTGAAATATTTTTAGGGAAAATATTTTGTGAGTTTTCTTTAGCAAAAAAAAGGCATAAAACAAGTTAAAACAAATTTAAACACTGACAGAGATATCTGGGGCCGTACTTATCAAGCTTCTTAGAATTACTCCTAAGAAGTCTGCTAACAGTTGACTTAAGAGTAAATAAATTCTTCGCTGAAAGCTGCACTTAAAAGTTAGTTATCAAGCGTCTTACTCACACTTTCAGCGAAGTGTAGGACTGAATCTTAAGTGCTCAGAGCTGAATTACGACATTGCTATGTGCCGTAAACGGAATTTTAGGTGACGTCATTTCTGTGTCCATAGAAATGACCAATCACGGAAGGGAATCCAATCCGTTGTTTAAGAATAAAGAAATATCTTGGAAATATTTAAGTGGACAATGGGAGTGTATATTTTGACAATAAACTACAAAATAATACAAAACAAACTAGTCCCCGCCGGCACTCACGCTACCGCTCCCTCTCTTCTATCGCCCACACACTCACTGACGTCACTCACCTCACGGCCACACACATACGCTACTGTCATAACATTTTCTTTCCAATTCATTAATTAGGCAACTAATTTGAAACTGGTGTGGGTGGCTCTATATATACTAGCCCACTGCAGACACATGCAGAAATCAACAAGGAATCGAAAAGTGTTAAATCTGTGACAAAAATAATATCCGCTCTGTCTAAACGATACCGTTTGATCAGCTGCTCGTCATCAAAAAAAACCAAAACATTGTTCCGTTCCCTGAACGTTCGCGCACGTCTCTCTCGCCTCAGTGCCATCCCCTGCTGGCAACTCCTAACCACTTAAGACACCTCTGAAGGTCTCTTAAATATCGTGGAGAGTAGGAGTGATTCTTAGACTTAAGAACGTTGATAAAAAGCTTTTATTCTTAAGTTTGAGAGTAGGACTAAATTTCGCAAATTCTCAGGACTTAAGTGTAAAATGGCACTCTAAGAAGCTTGATAAGTACGGCCCCTGAAGTTGATCTAGAAAAAATAAAAAAATATTTGACTTATTTTAAAAACTTTTTTGAGTGGGGCCCTTTAGGACCCCCAAGAATGTTAGTGTCTTTTTTTGGAGGGGGGGGGTTTAAACGGTCATTGTTCAAAAAATTATAATACTCAAAATCAATGTTATGAATTATTGACCTATCTAAGGCTCCAATTACCTCACATCAAATATTCCACTTTGAAATATGTTTTGGGGACAATGTTGCATTTTTGTGTATTTTTGCTATATTAAAGACAATCTTTTAAAATTCTAGTAAAAAAATTCTAATCAACAGATCTGAAGTTGATCTAGAGATTTAAGTGTTAAAAATAATAATATATACAGGTATATGTTTAACACTTATGAGTGGGACACTTTTCAGATCCCCAGGATTTAAAAAATGTTTTTTACAAACTGCCAATGCTAAAATAAAATAAAAAAATTAGCCAAGTGAGCTAGCATGCTAACAGTATTATGCAAACAGCTCACTAACTGTTAGCATTAGTGAAATACCAAAATATATGACACCGGGGTGTACATATCTAGGTGAGGTATATCTGTTAAAAAATTGCATGCTAATGTTACCATGCTAAAAATGTAGCATGTGTCAAGTACCAAAACATTTTACTCTGCTACGTTTACCTGAACAATTTGTGAAAAAAGTTGTCATGATAACGTTAGCCCACATTAAGTACCAAAATCAATAAAGTACTATCTATCTATCAAAATATGACCCTGGTGTATACCTATGAAAATAGCTAAAAAAGCTAGCCTACTAATGTTAGCATGCTAACAGGTAGCATTCGTCAAGCAACAAAATATTCAATGCTGAGGTGTGTACCGGCAAAAGTTGAAGAAAAAAAAAAGACCATGCTAAAAGAATAGCTACATTGCACTTTGAACACTATAATGAATCCAAATCAATGTTATGAATTGTTTACCTATTTAAGGCTCCAATTACTTTGCATCAAATATTCCACTTGAAATATTTTTTGGGGGAAAATAATAATTTTTTTGTGTTTGCCATATGAAAACACTAAAAAAATCTTGGGCAAAAAACGAACAAAATAAATCAATGACAAAAACATAAAATTGATGGCTAGTTGATTATAGAGACTTAAGTGGAGAAAGTAAAAAAACTAACTATAAAACTTATTTTTAATATTTTTATAACTTGGGGCCCTTATAGATCACCCCCAAAAAATGTTTAACTGTCCCTGCAAAAAATAAAGTGAATTAAAATCAATGTTATGATTTGATTAGTTTTTATTTAGAAATAATTTTATTTTGTGTTTTTGCCATAAAAACAGGGTTGTCTGTATATCAATTTAATGTAAGAGTTGAAAAATAATGGAAAAAAATAAATAAGTTAAAGTACCAATGACTGTCACACGCACACTAGGTGTGGCAAAATTATCCTCTGCATTTGACCCATCACCCTTGATCACCCCCTGGGAGGTGAGGGGAGCAGTGAGCAGCAGCGGTGGCCGCGCCCGGGAATAATTTTTTGGTGATTCAACCCCCAATTCCAACCCTTGATGCTGATATGACTTATTGTGACATTTTTTATGACTGAAACCCTTCCAAGTCCTCTGCACCAAATTTGAGGCGAGCCCTGAAGGTTGAAAAAAAAAAAAAATCGATATACTGTATTGGTTTTGAAAAATATCAAACTGGCCCCCCGCATGCTTTAATTTTTTCAGTGTGTGGCCCCTTAGTGTGAAAAGTTTGGACCCCCCTGCTTTAATGATTATGATCATAGATTGTCCCCGTGACGCAATAATCAATATTTGTATGTGATGACCTCAGATGGAGATCACCCAGGTCTACTCCACCCGCCGCTCCATACGTTACAGCGCCCGAGGACGAGGACACGCCATCGGCCGCGCCCTCAGCTTCCCCCTGCTGCCCGCCATAGACGGCGTGGACGGCCGCCTTTTGCCGCCGGCGGCCAAGAAGAAGACGCGGACACTCTACAACACCAGTGAGTCATGTTTTTTCTCATATGACTTTTTCTTTATTTTACTTCACATTAAACCTCTAAAGGCTTAGTGGCCACATGCGTGGACAGCACCTTTTAGCTCTTATTTCCAAAATTGTGTACACTACTGAATTGGGGTCTTATGGTGGACACTTATACACAGAAGAGTATAACATACAATGGAATTTGGAAAAAAAAAGTGTAAAAATAAGAATTAGCATGTCACTTAGGGCTGGGCGGTATATCGATATACTCTATACATCACGGGTTTGTCTCTGTGCGATATAGAAAATGACTCTATCGTGATATTCGAGTATACGTTCTCACGCAGTTGCTTTTAGCTGCGGGCATTACACTACAGGGGCCGTATTTATCAAGCGTCTTAGAGTGCCATTTTACACTTAAGTCTTGAGAATTTGCGAAATTTAGTCCTACTCTCAAACTTAAGAATAAAAGCTATTTATCAACTTTCTTAGGTCTAAGAATCACTCCTACTCTCCACGATATTTAAGAGACCTTCAGAGGTGTCTTAAGTGGTTAGGAGTTGCCAGCAGGGGACGGCACTGAGGCGGGAGAGACGTGCACGAACGTTCAGGGTGCGGAAGGATGTCCTGGCTTTGTTTGATGACGAGCAGCTGATCAAACGGTATCGTTTAGACAGAGCGGGTATTACTTTTGTCACAGATTTAATAATTTTCGATTCCTTGTTGATTTCTGCATGTGGCTGCAGTGGGCTAGTATATATCGAGCCACCCACACCAGTTTCAAATTAGTTGCCTAATTAATGAATTGGAAAGAAAATGTTATGAGAGTAGCGTATGTATGTGTGTGTGGCCCTTTAATAGGTGACAGCATGTGAGGTGAGTGACGTCAGTGAGTGTGTGGGCGAGAGAAGAGAGGGAGCGGTAGCGTGAGTGCGGGCGGGGACTAGTTTGTTTTGTGTTATTTTGTAGTTTATTGTCAAAATATACACTCCCATTGTCCACTTAAATATTTCTAAGATATTTCTTTATTCTTAGACAAGGGATTCCCTTCTGTGATTTGTCATTTCTATGGACACAGAAATGACGTCACCTAAAATTCCGTTTACGGCACATAGTAATGTAGTAATTCAGCTCTGAGTGTGACACTTAAGATTCAGTCCTACACTTCGATGAAAGTGTGAGTAAGACGCTTGATAACTAACTTTTAAGTGCAGCTTTCAGCGAATAATTTATTTACTCTTAAGTCAACTCTTAGCAGACTTCTTAGGAGTAATTCTAAGAAGCTTGATAAATACGGCCCCAGGTGTTTCTCACTCTTACTTGTCTCTCCTTCTCACAGAGACATAAAACAAGCGCACCTTTTTACATACGTCACATACGTATACGCCCTCGCGGAGCAGAGAGATAGCGGCATGGGTAACGTTAGCTGTGGTGCGAGTGGTAATACGAGAGAAAGTGCGAATCTAGTAACAAATGAAGGAAGAATTAATTTCAGTGTTTCCCACACATTCATTTATTTGTGGCGGCCCGCCACGAAAGAATTACATCCGCCACAAATAGATTTTTTATTTTTTTATTTTTTTGTCCTGTCCAGCTTCTCAGGCAAATCATATAGTTGATGTAGATGCCCATATCAGCTGTTCAGATTTACTTTACAAAAGAGAAGTGTAGGATACTTCTCTTGTTGCTTTATTTGTATTTGACCACTACTGTTTTCTGTTTATTTGTTACTGACTGTGGCAGGACACCTCTGCCTCTGTTTCACTTTATGTTGCTGGTAAATAATATGGTTGTAGTAGTAGGCTAAAGTTAATATATTTAGTATGCACTAATTAAAGGGGCAGAGCTTTAAGAGGCATTTTGGCTTTTATATTTTATAAGATATATTTTTTGTAAGAACCACAATTAATAAATATATTCCAGTGAATAACTTATTGTTCAAATCTGTATATAAATATGTACATAAAGTGTTGTAATTATATTGTAAAATGGATGGATGGATGGACGTGTAAAACAAAACTGTTATTATTAATTAGTAAGTATACATTTTTTGAGCCTTTTTAGAGAAAATCATATCATTGTAGTAAATAATGCAAATTACTCGATGATGTCATGGTGACCACGCCCATAGCCACGCCCATAGCCATGCCCCCATCGCCACAGGTATCTTGGCAGTTTATGGGAAACACTGAATTCCCAAGAAAAACAGCAGGGGGTGCATCGTCTGGCGGTGGTTTGGCTTCAAGCGGGAAGATGTTGAACAGACAACTGTAATATGTCAAGTATGCGGCAAAAGCGTTGCTACAAAAAGTAGCGGCACTGCTAATATGTAGCATCATTTGAAAAGTCACCAGCTAGAGAATGAAGTGTGCTTGAAACTCCGCATGTCAACATCTCAGCCCACAAAATGCCCAAGCAACCATTTCCACATCAACACCGTATGAAAAAACTAGTCAACAACAGAAGGAGATAACGTCCGCAGGAACCTACCACATAGCGAAGGACATACACTATTTGATTTCCTATTATGCAGCTCATTTTTATTTGACACTTATTGAAATATCTTGTGTGACATCATGCACAAAAGTGCACTTTATTTGTTTTAAACTATTGTAGTGGCGTTCTGTATAAAAAGTGCACTTTAATTTAGTGTTGTTTTGATATGTCATCTTAGTGACATCATGCACAAAAGTGCACTAATAGCTTGTTGTAAAATGTCTCTGACAATCTTGCACTTTGTTTTGAAATGACATGAATGTTTGTGCCACTGCTTAATAACTCTTTAATAAATACACTTTTGCTAAATTGACTTAGTTGTGATTTCCCTCTCTGCATGAAAGTTTAAAAGTAGCATATATTAATGCAGTATGAAGAATGTTTTAATGTAGACACATAGAATCATCATACTGCTGTGATTATATGCATCAAGTGTGCATTCAAGGCTAAGGCAAAATATGGAGATATATATCGTGTATCGTGACATGGCCTAAAAATATCGAGATATTAATAAAAGGCCGTATCGCCCAGCCCTAGCCAGACCTGTGTGTTTATTTCCGTACCTGACGGTTTCGGCTCCAACTGTGGCCTTCCTCAGAGGTTGTCACGTGATGACGTGTCCGGTCAGCTGATTTAAAAAGTTTTGGGCGCTGTCTCCCTGCTTGTAGTAGCAGTCCAACCTCTTCAGGACTGTGTCCCAGCTGTTGGAAAGTTGGTACTCCCCCTTCGTGCCGTTCGGAAGCGTGCCGCCCAGACTGTGAACCGAAGACCGTGCCAAAAACTGTTTAAATCAGCTGACCAGACACGTCACAGGAACCTCTGAGGAAGGCCACAGTTGTAGCCGAAACCGTCAGGTACGGAAATAAACACTATAAGAATAAAACATGTCATAATTCATTGAAGACCTGATGAACCTAATTGGACTACTGTAGACGTTCACCAAGCAGCACCTGCAGTGAGCAAACTTGTCCAAAAGATGGCACCATAACACAAACTATAACGCTGTTTGTTTACATGCTTTTTTATTTCTCTTTGCTATTTGGGCTTATTGGACCCTAATTAGAATAAAAACTAAGAATCAGCTTTTGATATGATGTACTTAGTCCTTAAGTACGCAAAAATGTACTTCATGTTTAGTGACATGCTAATTCTTATTTTTACCCTTTTTTTTTCCAAATTCCATTGTATGTTATACTCTTCTGACACCACCAGATGGCAGTATAAGTGTCCACATAAGTGGCCACTTATGTACACAATTTTGGAAATAAGAGCTAAAAGGTGCTGTCCACGCATGTGGCCACTAAGCCTTTAGAGGTTTTAATTAGATATGTCCGATAATGGCTTTTTTGACGATATCCAAAATTCCGATATTGTCCAACTCTTAATTACCGATTCCGATATAAACCGATACCGATATATACAGTCGTGGAATTAACACATTATTATGCCTAATTTTGTTGTGATGCCCCGCTGGATGCATTAAACAATGTAACAATGTTTTCCAAAATAAATCAACTCAAGTTATGGGGAAAAAAATGCCAACATGGCACTGCCATATTTATTATTGAAGTCACAAAGTGCATTATTTTTTTTAACATGCCTCAAAACAGCAGCTTGGAATTTGGGACATGAGAGAGCATGAGGAGGTTGGGTTGGGGGGTAGCGGGGGGGGGGTGTATATTGTAGCGTCCCGGAAGAGTTAGTGCTGCAAGGGGTTCTGGGTATTTGTTCTGTTGTGTTTATGTTGTGTTACGGTGCGGATGTTCTCCCGAAATGTGTTTGTCATTCTTGTTTGGTGTGGCTTCACAGTGTGGCGCATATTTGTAACAGTGTTAAAGTTGTTTATACGGCCACCCTCAGTGTGATCTGTATGGCTGTTGACCAAGTATGCTTTGCATTCACTTTTGTGCGTGAAAAGCCCTAGGTATTATGTGATTGGGCCGGCACGCAAAGGCAGTGCCTTTAAGGTTTATTGGCGCTCTGTACTTCTCCCTACGTCCGTGCACCACTCCGTACAGCAGCGTTTTAAAAAGTCATACATTTTACTTTTTGAAACCGATACCGATAATTTCCGATATTACATTTTAAAGCATTTGTCGGGCTGCCGATATTATCGGACATCTCTAGTTTCAATGAAAAATTATTTGCATTATGGCCGTCGGAAAAGAAAAATCCATAAATTAGCTGCACCGTTTTATAAGCCGCAGGGTGCAAAGCGTAGGAAAAAGGCAGCGGCTTTTGGTCCGGTAATTCCCTGAGCATGGAGACATGATGGTTGAAGGAAGTGAATTTTGAAGCAAGCTTGTAAGTTGTCCGTGGTGTGCAGATCAGCTGAAGCACCTGGAGGCCCTGTTCCAGGAGGACCATTATCCTGACGGGGAGAAGAGGAAAGTCATCGCCGCCTCAGTCGGCGTCACGCCTCAGAGGATTATGGTCAGGCCGCCGCTCCTCATTTCACTTTCCCTCGCACGCAATCCCCCCCCGAAGGAAGAGCGTTCAAAGTCGACACGCTCTCGGGTGGTCATGTGCTGCCATGTGTGTCGCAGGTGTGGTTTCAGAACCGCCGGGCCAAGTGGAAGAAGGTGGAGCGCTCGGTGACGGGCAAGGTGGAGCAGAGGCAGAGCGGGGACGGCGGGAGCCCCGCCCACCCCCGCATGCCCACTTTGCTGCCGAACGTGGCGGCCAACAGGTGAGCCTGATGACACGTGTATTCCTCTTGAAGAGCACAGAATCACCTGCGTTTCATCCTGACACCTGCTTTCTAGCATGGCAGCGCCCGCCTTCTCAGGTCACTTTGGTGCCAAGATGCCGCCGCCGGAGCCTGCGGCGCAACCCTTCTGCACCCCGTCTACACACACCCTGCCCTCCTACGGCACCCTGCAGGCCACCATCAACAGTCCAGGTTGAGTTGTGCACCTGTTCACTCCTTCACATGACTCATATGATGGCACATCTGCTCCAGCTAGTTCAGGGGTCTGCAACCCGTGGCTCTAGAGCAGGCCTGGGCAATTATTTTGACTCGGGGGGGGGGGGGGGCCAAATTTAGAGAAAAAATGTATCTGGGGGCCGGTGTATCTGATTTTTTTAGAACACTAATATAAAACCTCACAATAATGTCTGATTGAATGCTAAAAACGTTATGACAGACCGCCTTAAAAAACGGAATGGAATTTAAAAAGGTTTAACTGAATGAGACACCCAGAATGTACATGAAAATAAAGAATGTGGGTTTTAGCAAAACACTGAATATTGACAACATATGAACGTCACACCCCCTCTCCATCCACATATTTTAGAATCAAGCGAAACACAACAAAAATGCAACAAACAGCCAAATATGAACGCGAAAAAAACCGAAAAAAAACCACCTACAATCTGATATATCACTAAGCTTTAGAACTTTGTTGTAAAAATCTCCTTCCGCGTCTGTCCCTGACACCCACATTTCAGGCGGACCACTCTGGAAACACTCTGTGGAAACGCTCCCCACCCACACTGCTTGGTGCCTCGTCTGAGCTGCTGTGACTTAGATTACCATAGTAACTAATTAGATTACCATAGTTGCTAGTATATCATTCAAAAGTGCAGATTCCAACCATTGAAATACTTTGTATAGTTCAAGACTTACGGTAGTTTAAAAACATCACTGCACATCATAATGGCTGTCAAGTGTTTTGCTTTTTTCGTTGTGCTTATCCCACACTTGAAAGGATGTACCAACGCTGAATGTGGCTTCTGGATTTCATTTAAAAGACCAGACCGTTGTTATTTTTTTTCTTTTATGTTCCTTTAGTTTGCAACGGTTTCTCCAAACGAAGAAACAGCTTCTTTTTTCTTTTTAGTCTTTAGTTAATGAACAGGTAGGTAGTATTTCCTGCTTGGCATTGCTGCCTGTCGCACCTCCTCCAGTGCCCACGGGTCAGCTGCAGGGTCATCAGCCAGGAACCACCATTCACCAACGTTTCACTCCTTTAATCCTGGAACGTCTCCTGGTGGCGGAGCAGTGACAGGGACGTCTCCCTGTCACCCCCTGCAGCTGATAGCTGTTACCCCCTGCGGCTGTTATCGGAGTTAGTTGTTCTTTCCCCAGCTCCTGTCCTTCCTCCTCAGCCAGAGCCAAAAGCTGCCTTTCTCGGCCTCCTCTGCCAGATCTTTTATGGCCTTTCTCAGCTTTCTTCCAGTCACTCCTACGTCCCTCAAAAGGCGTGTGGTTGACAGCCCCACGTAGCCTCGGCAGCCAACTTCTACTGGGTAGATGGTTGTCTTCCAGCCAGCCTCCCGGCACTCAGCAGCCAGCTCCGAGTACTTGGCCTTCTTGCGCTCAAAGGCGGCCTCGATCCCCTCCTCCGATGGTACGGTCAGCTCAATAAGGTGCACCACTCTTGCCTTGCTGGACCACACTACAATATCCGGGCGGAGAGATGTAGTGGTGATCTCCGTGGGGAACCGGAGCTGCCTATTGAGGTCAACCCTCATGTCCCACTCCTGGTCTGGGGAAAAGGGCCTTGCTGCTGTCTCTCTTGGCCTGATGTATCTTTGACCCCCCCCTTCCGTGACAAAGCTGGTATGGTTCTCTGCTGGTGGTGATTCTTTGCTGCCCTGTCGACACCCCTCCAGCACCTCCGCTAGTTTCCTCAGGACCTGGTCGTGGCGCCATCTATAGCGCCCCTGAGAGAGTGCGGTCTTGCAGCCCGACAAGATGTGCTGGAGGCTTGCGTTGGGAGCATTGCAGAGTGAGCAGCATTCCTCGTTCCCGAACCATTGGTGAAGGTTACGAGGACAGGGAAGCGTGTCGTAGGTTGAACGAATAAGGAAGCTGATCCTTGCCTGTGGAATCTTCCACAGGTCGGACCAGCTGATGTTCCGGTTGACCACTCCCTCCCAGGTTGTCCACCTTCCTTGTCGGCCCTGCGACACGGCCTTGATCTTATAGCGCTCTTCCTCCATCCTCGTCACCTCCGCCACCACCATCTCCTTCCTCTCCTTGCGGTTGGCCTTAGACCAGAACCGAGGCGCTTCTCCCCATCCTAGCCCTGCTCTTCCTGCCTGGACTCTGCCCATGAGCTCTTGGTGATGCAGCCTACTGACAGCTCGGTCAACCTCAGTTTGGGCTTTCCACTTTCGGCCAGTGGGAACCTTGGCATTGGCGTTCCTTACTGACTGGTCAGTGGACTCTCTTAGTTCGAGGACCAGCCTGGACTTCTCCTGCATATAGCCCAGACTGATAGACTGCAGTGGCAGCTGCAGTGCGTTCTTCCCAAAGAGGCCCGTTTCTGAAAGGCACCGTGGTAGTCCCAGCCACTTTCTGATGAATGAGTTGGCTTTTCCATCCATCTTACTCACGGCAGATGAGGGGATCTCGCTCATTTTCAGAGGCCACATCACCCTCCTGTAGAGTATGAACTGGTAGCACCAGACCTTGTACTTTCCAGGGAGTTGGCTCTGGTCGATCCTTGCCAGGCCGTCCGTGAGTTGTTTCATGACAGTCCTCCCCATCTGTTTATCGGACAGCTCTGCAGTGTACTGCCTCCCCAGGCTTTTGATGGGTTGCTCAGACAGGAGGGGGATTTTCTCTCCCCCGACGACAAAGATGGTGTTGTCGTTTCTGACTCCCCTTCTGAGTGACAGGCTACGGGATTTGGAGGGTTTGATCTTCATTCTGGCCCATGATGTCAACTCATCCACCCTTTTCAGCAGTCGAGATGTACATGCTGCTGTCTGAAGGAGGCTGGTGACATCGTCCATATAGCTCCTCAATGGGGGTAACCTCTGACCAGATGGTGTTTTGATTCCTCCAACCATTTGCCTTGCTCCGATGAGGATTATCTCAAAGGCTGCCACGAACAAGATTGGAGAAATGGCACACCCCATTGCAATTCCCACTTCTAGATGCTGCCACCCGGTGGTGAAGTCCTGGAGGGCAAAGCACATCTGCAGATCGCTGAAGTAAAGCGCTACCAGGTTCTTGATGCAGGGTGGCATGTGGAAGAACTCCAAGGCGTAGTTGATCAGCTGGTGTGGGACCGATCCGTACGCGTTGGCGAGATCGAGCCAGATGACATGCAGGTCGGTCTTCTCCCGCTTGGCCTTCTGGATCTGGTCCCAGATCATCGTAGAGTGCTCTACGCATCCTGGGAAACCTGGAACTCCTGCTTTCTGGCAGTTGGTGTCGATGTAGCAATTCTCTAGCAGGTAGGTGGTCATCCTTCTGGCCAGCACTGAGAAGAAGATTTTTCCTTCTACGTTCAGCAGGGCGATGTTTCTGAATTGGCCGATATTTTTGGAGTTTTCTTCCTTCGGGATGAATACCGCTACAGCCCTTTGCCACTCCGCTGGAATGAGTTGCTTTTTCCAGGCAGTTCTCATTAGATACCAGAGCAGTTCAAGTACCTTGGGGCAGTTCTTATAGAGCTGGTAGGGAACTCCATTGGGGCCTGGTGCTGATGAGGACCTTGCCTTCTTCACGGTTTGCCTAACTTCGCTGAGCTTGGGGGGCATGATGTTAAATTCAGCTGTCGGTGGCGCAGGCCGGGGCACGTACCCTGGTGTTCCTAATGGGACGTTTCTTAGCGGATCACTGTACTGCCTTTTGACGTGCTGTTCCATTTGCTCCCTGGTGGTTTCGAGCTTCCCGGACTTTTTCTCCTCCAGCAGTTGTCTGGCGTGCTTGAAGGGATCCTTGAAGAAGCTGGCTCGCTCTTTCTGCTTCCGTTTGCTACGCTTGCGGATGCGTTCAGCTCTGCGGAGCCTGGATAGCCTTTGCCTGACCTCCTCCCACAGGACTTTCAGACCTTCTCTCTCTGGCTGGGTTGCCTTCCTCCAGTTCTTGCGGAGTTGTCGGCGTCTTCGCACAAGCTCGGCGATCTCCTTTTCCCTCCTCCCCATTTCCCTTGGGGCAGTCCTCTGCTTGGAGATAATTTCACCAAACCTGTCTTTGCAGGTCTGGTATATGATGTCCCCAAACAGGTTAAGCTTAGCTTCGGCACCTCCATGCAACCTTTCCTCCAGGATCTTGGTCAGGTCTGTATCCAAAGTACGCCATGCCTCTGCTTCATTTGCCTTTGGCCATTTGAGCTTGTTCCTTCTTGCTGGTTTCTTGGTCTCTGCTTGTGGCTCTGTTCTGTGTGAGATGGTAGAGATTGGGTCTTGGTGCTCACGTGGGGGCTCAGCCTCCACCGAGGGGCTTTCTTCCTCTGTGCCATCTGTGCTTTCAGCAACATTGGGTCCGTTAGCACTGTGGTTTTCTACCTGGCTTCTGGTCCCTCTTGTCTCACCCGCTGCCGCGGTGCAAGGTTGCTGTTGGCCTCTCTGACCACACTTTGCTTTCCCCTGGTGGATTCGCAGTCCCCTGTACGTGGTCACCTTTTCCCATCCGCAAGCACACTTTCGGAGGATCTTCTCCTCAGTCTTTAGCAGTCTTTTTAGCAGTCTTTTTAGCAGTCTTTTTAGCAGTCTTTTTAGCAGTCTTTTTAGCAGTCTTGAGCAGTCTTTAGCAGTCTTGAGCAGTCTTTAGTAGTCTTTTTAGCAGTCTTTAGCACTCTTTAGTAGTCTTTTTAGTAGTCTTTAGCAGTATTTTTAGCAGTCTTTTTAGCAGTCTTTAGCAGTCTTTTTAGCAGTCTTTTTAGCAGTCTTTTTAGCGGTCTTTTTAGCGGTCTTTAGTAGTCTTTTTAGCAGTCTTTAGCCGTCTTTATAGTAGTCTCTTTAGTAGTCTCTTTAGTAGTCTTTAGCAGTCTTTTTAGCAGTCTTTTAACAGTCTTTTTAGTGGTCTTTAGTAGTCTTTTTAGCAGTCTTTAGTAGTCTCTTTAGCAGTCTTTTTAGCAGTCTTTAGTAGTCTTTTTAGTAGTCTTTAGTAGTCTTTTTAGCAGTCTTTAGTAGTCCTTAGTAGTCTCTTTAGCAGTCTTTAGTAGTCTTTTTAGCAGTCTTTAGTAGTCTTTTTAGCAGTCTTTAGTAGTCTTTTTAGCAGTCTTTAGTAGTTTTTTTTTAGCAGTCTTTAGTAGTCTCTTTAGCAGTCTTTAGTAGTAGTGTTTTTAGCAGTCTTTAGTAGTAGTGTTTTTAGCAGTCTTTAGTAGTCTCTTTAGCAGTCTTTAGTAGTCTCTTTAGCAGTCTTTAGTAGTCTCTTTAGCAGTCTTTAGCAGTCTTTAGTAGTCTTTTTAGCAGTCTTTAGTAGTCTTTTTAGCAGTCTTTAGTAGTCTTCAGCAGTCTTTAGCAGTCTTTTTAGCGGTCTTTAGCGGTCTTTAGTAGTCTTTTTAGCAGTCTTTATAGTAGTCTTTTTAGTAGTCTTTGTAGTCTTTTTAGCAGTCTTTTTAGCAGTCTTTAGCAGTCTTTAGTAGTCTTTTTAGCAGTCTTTAGCAGTCTTTTTCGTAGTCTTTTTAGCAGTCTTTTAGCAGTCTTTTTAGCAGTCTTTAGCACTCTTTAGTAGTCTTTAGCAGTCTTTTTAGCAGTCTTTAGCACTCTTTAGTAGTCTTTTTAGCAGTCTTTAGCAGTCTTTTTCGTAGTCTTTTTAGCAGTCTTTTTAGCAGTCTTTTTAGCGGTCTTTTTAGCGGTCTTTAGTAGTCTTTTTAGCAGTCTTTAGCCGTCTTTATAGTAGTCTCTTTAGTAGTCTCTTTAGTAGTCTCTTTAGTAGTCTTTAGCAGTCTTTTTAGCAGTCTTTTAACAGTCTTTTTAGTGGTCTTTAGTAGTCTTTTTAGCAGTCTTTAGTAGTCTCTTTATCAGTCTTTAGTAGTCTCTTTATCAGTCTTTAGCAGTCTTTTTAGCAGTCTTTAGTAGTCTCTTTAGCAGTCTTCAGTAGTCTTTTTAGCAGTCTTTAGTAGTCTTTTTAGCAGTCTTTAGTAGTCTTTTTAGCAGTCTTTAGTAGTCTTTTTAGCAGTCTTTAGTAGTCTCTTTAGCAGTCTTTAGTAGTCTCTTTAGCAGTCTTTAGTAGTCTCTTTAGCAGTCTTTAGTAGTCTCTTTAGCAGTCTTTAGTAGTCTCTTTAGCAGTCTTTAGTAGTCTCTTTAGCAGTCTTTAGTAGTCTCTTTAGCAGTCTTTAGTAGTCTTTTTAGCAGTCTTTAGTTGTAGTGTTTTTAGCAGTCTTTAGTTGTAGTGTTTTTAGCAGTCTTTAGTAGTCTTTTTAGCGGTCTTTAGTAGTCTTTTTAGCAGTCTTTAGTAGTCTCTTTAGCAGTCTTTAGTAGTCTCTTTAGCAGTCTTTAGTAGTCTCTTTAGCAGTCTTTAGTAGTCTCTTTAGCAGTCTTTAGTAGTCTCTTTAGCAGTCTTTAGTAGTCTCTTTAGCAGTCTTTAGTAGTCTCTTTAGCAGTCTTTAGTAGTCTTTTTAGCAGTCTTTAGTTGTAGTGTTTTTAGCAGTCTTTAGTTGTAGTGTTTTTAGCAGTCTTTAGTAGTCTTTTTAGCAGTCTTTAGTAGTCTTTTTAGCAGTCTTTAGTAGTCTTTTTAGCAGTCTTTAGTAGTCTTTTTAGCAGTCTTTAGTAGTCTTTTTAGCAGTCTTTAGTAGTCTTATTAGCAGTCTTTAGCAGTCTTTTTAGCGGTCTTTAGCGGTCTTTAGCAGTCTTTATAGTAGTCTTTTTAGCAGTCTTTAGTAGTCTTTTTAGCAGTCTTTAGTAGTTTTTTTTTAGCAGTCTTTAGTAGTCTCTTTAGCAGTCTTTAGTAGTAGTGTTTTTAGCAGTCTTTAGTAGTAGTGTTTTTAGCAGTCTTTAGTAGTAGTGTTTTTAGCAGTCTTTAGTAGTCTCTTTAGCAGTCTTTAGCAGTCTTTAGTAGTCTTTTTAGCAGTCTTTAGTAGTCTTTTTAGCAGTCTTTAGTAGTCTTCAGCAGTCTTTAGCAGTCTTTTTAGCGGTCTTTAGCGGTCTTTAGTAGTCTTTTTAGCAGTCTTTGTAGTCTTTTTAGCAGTCTTTTTAGCAGTCTTTAGCAGTCTTTTTAGCAGTCTTTAGCAGTCTTTTTCGTAGTCTTTTTAGCAGTCTTTTAGCAGTCTTTTTAGCAGTCTTTAGCACTCTTTAGTAGTCTTTAGCAGTCTTTTTAGCAGTCTTTAGCACTCTTTAGTAGTCTTTTTAGCAGTCTTTAGCAGTCTTTTTCGTAGTCTTTTTAGCAGTCTTTTTAGCAGTCTTTTTAGCAGTCTTTTTAGCGGTCTTTTTAGCGGTCTTTAGTAGTCTTTTTAGCAGTCTTTAGCCGTCTTTATAGTAGTCTCTTTAGTAGTCTCTTTAGTAGTCTTTAGCAGTCTTTTTAGCAGTCTTTTAACAGTCTTTTTAGTGGTCTTTAGTAGTCTTTTTAGCAGTCTTTAGTAGTCTTTTTAGCAGTCTTTAGTAGTCTCTTTATCAGTCTTTAGCAGTCTTTTTAGCAGTCTTTAGTAGTCTCTTTAGCAGTCTTCAGTAGTCTTTTTAGCAGTCTTTAGTAGTCTTTTTAGCAGTCTTTAGTAGTCTTTTTAGCAGTCTTTAGTAGTCTTTTTAGCAGTCTTTAGTAGTCTCTTTAGCAGTCTTTAGTAGTCTCTTTAGCAGTCTTTAGTAGTCTCTTTAGCAGTCTTTAGTAGTCTCTTTAGCAGTCTTTAGTAGTCTCTTTAGCAGTCTTTAGTAGTCTTTTTAGCAGTCTTTAGTTGTAGTGTTTTTAGCAGTCTTTAGTTGTAGTGTTTTTAGCAGTCTTTAGTAGTCTTTTTAGCAGTCTTTAGTAGTCTTTTTAGCAGTCTTTAGTAGTCTTTTTAGCAGTCTTTAGCAGTCTTTTTAGCGGTCTTTAGCGGTCTTTAGCAGTCTTTATAGTAGTCTTTTTAGTAGTCTTTGTAGTCTTTTTAGCAGTCTTTTTAGCAGTCTTTAGTAGTCTTTTTAGCAGTCTTTAGTAGTCTTTTTAGGAGTCTTTTTAGCAGTCTTTAGCAGTCTTTAGTAGTCTTTTTAGCAGTCTTTAGTAGTCTTTTTAGCAGTCTTTAGGTGAAAAACCTTGAAGGACAAAACACCAAGATTAACATGCTGTAAAAAATCAATCAATTATTAATCCCATAATTTACAATTATTAATTAGGCTATCAAACTCTTAACCATTAAACAAGTGCAAGAAAATGGAGTAATCTTCCGTTTAAGTTAAAATAGATTTTAAATGAATTGTCTCAACGTAAATGCACCAAGGTACATATAAAATACATTTAACCCCAGAAACACAATAGATAAATGCAGCAGAAAACCCAATATGCAAATACATAAATACCTAACCAATTAACCACCTATTTTAGATACATATTTAAAATCCATATCCAATATAAATGTATTATTAATTTTCTACCGGTAGAAAAATGCCCCGTTTCCTATGCCCTCACTAGCAGCCAATGATCCAGCACAGTTAAATCCAACACTTTAAATTGAGCGACTTCACCCTTCCACCTTAAAGATCTAAAAAAATGATTTGGGAATGTCCGGCGGGCCAGATTGAAAAGCTTAACGGGCCGTGTGTGGCCCCCGGGCCTTCATTTGCCCAGGTCTGCTCTAGAGCCACATTCGGCTTTTCTTGCTCCCTTATTTTATTGTTTTTAACCCCGGAGTGAAAAAAGTTAGCATTTTTAAAAAGGGTTCTATAATTTCTGACTGTCTGTGAGGCAGTGAATGCACATAGGCTGAGTCCTGAGGCACAAGGATAGCAAGGAAAAGAGACTGGAAGCCTGTTTGGTCAGTTCAGCTTTTCAAGTGTGCAACCCTCTTGGGAAAAGGAAAAAAAGAGCTTAGTTTTATATGGACAGGTTAAAGTACCAATGATTGTGGTGAAATTAACCTCTGCATTTGACCCATCCCCTTGTTCACCCCCTGGGAGGTGAGGGGAGCAGTGAGCAGGGAATCATTTTTGGTGATTTAACCCCCAATTCCAACCCTTGATGCTGAGTGCCAAGCAGGGAGGTAATGGATCCCATTTTTATAGTCTTTGGTATGACTCGGCCGGGGTTTGAACTCACGACCTACCGATCTCAGGGCGGACACTCTAACCACAAGGCTAATGAGCAGGTTGCTTTTCCTATAAAATTTATAATAAAACCAATGAAAATTTTTAAACGTGTATAAGCTGTTTTGCGGCTCTATACTATTTTTCCTTCATGGAAAAGTCGGCAAAAGGTCTCTTTTTTTAATAGAAAATGTTGCAGACCCCTGAGCTAGTTCATCCACAAACAGCAGGGCAGAACACGTGTCCTGCAGGGGGCAGTCTTCTCCACCGTCTCCTACTGGTCTTTCAAAATGTCCCCTGGGTCCACACTTGCAAAAGTACTTATTTAACAAAATGTTTATTATATACTTCATGATCGTAGTAGTTTGGTAACATTAACAAGTATTTATTTAACAATATGTGTATCATATACTTCCTCATAGTAGTAGTTCATGTTTGTTCTCCTACAGTATGTACAAACCCCGTTTCCATATGAGTTGGGAAATTGTGTTAGATGTAAATACAAACGGAATACAATGATTTGCAAATCCTTTTCAACCCATATTCAATTGAATGCACTACAAAGACAAGATATTGGATGTTCAAACTCATAAACTTTATTTTTTTTTTTGCAAATAATAATTAACTTAGAATTTCATGGCTGCAACACGTGCCAAAGTAGTTGGGAAAGGGCATGTTCACCAGTGTGTTACATGGCCTTTCCTTTTAAAAACACTCAGTAAACGTTTGGGAACTGAGGAGACACATTTTTAAAGCTTCTCAGGTGGAATTCTTTCCCATTCTTCCTTGATGTACAGCTTATGTTGTTCAACAGTCCGGGGGTCTCCGTTGTGCTATTTTAGGCTTCATAATGCACCACACATTTTCAATGGGAGACAGGTCTGGACTACAGGCAGGCCAGTCTAGTACCCGCACTCTTTTACTATGAAGCCACGTTGATGTAACACGTGGCTTGGCATTGTCTTGCTGAAATAAGCAGGGGCGTCCATGGTAACGTTGCTTGGATGGCAACACATGTTGCTCCAAAACCTGTATGTACCTTTCAGCATTAATGGCGCCTTCACAGATGTGTAAGTTACCCATGTCCTGTGCACTAATACACCCCCATACCATCACAGATGCTGGCTTTTACACTTTGCGCCTAGAACAATCCGGATGGTTCTTTTCCTCTTTGGTCCGGAGGACACGACGTCCACAGTTTCCAAAAACAATTTGAAATGTGGACCCGTCAGACCACAGAACACTTTTCCACTTTGTATCAGTCCATCTTAGATGAGCTCAGGCCCAGCGAAGCCGACAGCGTTTCTGGGTGTTGTTGATAAATGGCTGATGAGGTTTGATGTGTTGAAGCGTGATGGTTTTTTTTTATCCTCCTCGCACAATGTTTGCTAAAAATTTGGTGCAAATCTCGCGCGAAATGTCTTCCACTGGAACAGTAAAGTAGGACGCCATGTTTGTTTACAATTAGCTTAGGGAAATTTTACTAGCAGGGGAAAAGGAGCGCTTTATTTGGTCACCCTCACCCACCTAATCCATCAGTACGGGTAATCGCACCTTAATTGGAGCGTTTTTTTTGTGTAAATATAACAAATGTCGGTTGTGTGCTCACTGGCAAACACCCCGTGTTTATTTCGTGTCATTTATGTAAAGTGAAATGTTGCTACATTGGTGCACGCTTGGTGGGAAATAGACCAAACCAGCGAATCACTTTAATCTCTGCCTTTTTATCTCCAAGGTCAGCCCAGAGTGCGAGACGGGGGACATCGCCAGCCCGAGTTCCACCCCCGCCCCATGCACAGCCCTCCCCCACTGAGGAGAGTCAGCCTCCCGCACCTCACTGCCGCCGCCGCCTACAACCCCATCCTCAACACGCTGGCACACACCCCGCCTCGCTTTGTGGAGGGCGGAGCTTGTCACGCTCTGCAGACGTACGCAAGGTCAGCGCAATGCAAAGCAACACATTAGACTAACAATAATGCTCATTCCATCCAGAAACTAAACTACATGCTGACCACCACTTCATTAGGTACACCTGCTCCAAAAATTCAAGTTGTTAATAAACATGTTTATGATTAATATTATAGACAATCTGCACTAAGTCATACAGTGGCTATATTCTATAATAAGATGTTTATGATTCCAAGTAAAAAAAATCTAAATGAAATGTATTAGTCTGCCCCCGTTTACCACTGTTAATTGGTTCCGGATAGAGATGTCCGATAATGGCTTCTTTGCCGATATCCGATATTCTGATATTGTCCAACTCTTGATTACCGATTCCGATATCAACCGATACCGATATATACAGTCGTGGAATTAACACATTATTATGCCTAATTTTGTTGTGATGCCCCGCTGGATGCATTAAACAATGTAACAAGGTTTTCCAAAATAAATCAACTCAAGTTATGGAAAAATAGGGCCAAGATGGCACTGCCATATTTATTATTGCAGTCACAAAGTGCATTATTTTTTTTAACATGCCTCAAAACAGCAGCTTGGAATTTGGGACATGCATTAGGAGGTTGAGGTGGGGGGCGATAGGGGGTAGCGGGAGGTGTATATTGTAGCGTCCCAAGGGATTCTGGGTATTTGTTCTGTTGTGTTTATGTTGTGTTACGGTGCGGATGTTCTCCCGAAATATGTTTGTCATTCTTGTTTGGTGTGGGTTCACAGTGTGGCGCATATTTGTAACAGTGTTAAAGTTGTTTAAAACGGGCACCCTTAGTGTGACCTGTATGGCTGTTGACGAAGTATGCTTGGCATTCACTTGTGTGTGTGTGAAAAGCCATAGATATTATGTGATTGGGCCGGCACGCAAATGCAGTGCCTTTTAAGGCACACCCCCAATGTTGTTGTTTGGGTGGAAATCAGGAGAAATTCGGGAGAATGGTTGCCCCGGGAGATTTTCGGGAGGGGCGCTGAAATTCGGGAGTCTCCCGGGAAAATCGGGAGGGTTGGCAAGTATGACTGGGAGACTCAACTGCTCTGTACTTCTCCCTACGTCCGTGTACCACTCCGTACAGCGGCGTTTTAAAAAGTCATAAATGTTACTTTTTGAAACCGATACCGATAATTTCCGATATTACATTTTAAAGCATTTATCGGACGATAATATCGGCAGTCCGATATTATCGGACATCTCTAGTTCCGGACATAAATTAATTTCTGCAAAGTAGGAATCGATAATTTTAAATTAAATATTTTCATAGCTAGAGCATAAAAACATGTTTACAACCTTCTAAATACGTTTTCAAGGTTATGACAGCCCTCTAGACTTAAAATAACGCCCTTCATTTACCTTTTTTACACTCGTTGAATTCGATATAGTAATGCAGTCTGGGGTTGAGCCAATCAGTTGCCATGATACTGAACAGCGCTCATATTGGTTTGGTCTCATCAAGTGGGCAATACTACTGTAGTATTTATATTTGTAGTTCATTTAAGCCCTTTTATGTTTGCAAAGGCTTAATTTAGGACCAACGAATATGTAGAATGTGCTTAAAAAATGAGAAAATACCCCCCAAAAATCTACAATGTGTTAAGCCATGTTTATGCTTAAAAATAATTGTAGATTGTGCTTAAAAAATTTTTTTAAACTATAAAGAAAAAAGCCATGTTGATGCTTAAAAAGGTTTAATTTAGGACCAAAAAATGTGTAGAATGTTTAAGAAAATATAGAAAAAATGTTTTTTAAAAATGTTGCCGTGTTTAGTTATTTTTATGCTTGAAAAGACTTAATTTAGGACCACAAACTGTAGACTATGCTCCAAAAAATATCCCCCAAAATTATAGAATGTATTCAGCCATTTTTTATGCTTGAAAAGGCTTAATTTAGGACCAAATAAAGTGCACATGTTTGGGATATTTTGTTAATTTTTTAAGCATATTCTACAATGTGTTAAGCCATTTTTATGCTGGAAAAGGCTTAATTTAGAACCAAATAAATTGTAGAATATGCTTAAAAACTGAATTAAAAAAAACAAAAACAAAAACTTTTTATGCCTAAAAAAGAAAGCTTACCGGTAATTTAGAAAAAACCAAATAAATTGCAGAATATGCTTAAAATAATCCAAAACAAATCTGTGATGTGTTGAACCATTTTTATGCTTGAAAAGGTGTAATTTAGGACCAAAGAAATTGTAGTATATGCTTTCAAAAAATGAAAAAATATCCCAAAAATCTGCAATGTGTTAAGCCATGTTTTTTCTTGAAAAGGCTTAGATTAAAAGCAAATACATTTTAGAATATGCTTAAAAAATGAAAACATTTGGTATGTTGAACAATTTTTATGCCTAAATAAAAAGACTTAATTTAGAACCAAATAAATTGTAGAATATGCTTTAAAAAAATGAAATTATATTCAAAACAAACCTGTGATATGTGGAACATTAATATTGAATATGTTTGTGTACATTGAACATAGTTAAGTGCATTTATTTACACTGAACATAGTTGTGTCCATTTATTTACATTGACCATGTTTGTTTACATTGAACATAGTGGTGTCCATTTATTTACATCGGCCATGTTTTTTTACATTGAACATAGTGGTGTACATTTATTTACATTGACCATGTTTGTTTACATTGAACATAGTGGTGTAGATTGATTCACATTGACCATGTTTGTTTACATTGAACATAGTGGTGTACATTTATTTACATCGGCCATGTTTGTTTACATTGAACATAGTGGTGTACATTTATTTACATTGACCATGTTTGTTTACATTGAACATAGTGGTGTAGATTGATTCACATTGACCATGTTTGTTTACATTGAACATAGTGGTGTACATTGATTCACATCGACCATGTTTGTTTACATTGAACATAGTGGTGTACATTGATTCACATCGACCGTGTTTGTTTACATTGAACATAGTGGTGTACATTGATTCACATCGACCGTGTTTGTTTACATTGAACATAGTGATATACATTTATTTACATTGACCATGTTTGTTTACATTGAGTGGTGTACATTTATTTACATTGACCATGTTTGTTTACATTGAGTGGTGTACATTTATTTACATTGACCATGTTTGTTTACATTGAACATAGTGGTGTACATTTATTTACATCGGCCATGTTTGTTTACATTGAACATAGTGGTGTACATTTATTTACATTGACCATGTTTGTTTACATTGAACATAGTGGTGTACATTGATTCACATCGACCGTGTTTGTTTACATTGAACATAGTGATATACATTTATTTACATTGACCATGTTTGTTTACATTGAGTGGTGTACATTTATTTACATTGACCATGTTTGTTTACATTGAGTGGTGTACATTTATTTACATTGACCATGTTTGTTTACATTGAACATAGTGGTGTACATTGATTCACATCGACCGTGTTTGTTTACATTGAACATAGTGGTGTACATTGATTCACATCGACCGTGTTTGTTTACATTGAACATAGTGATATACATTTATTTACATTGACCATGTTTGTTTACATTGAGTGGTGTACATTTATTTACATTGACCATGTTTGTTTACATTGAGTGGTGTACATTTATTTACATTGACCATGTTTGTTTACATTGAACATAGTGGTGTACATTGATTCACATTGACCATGTTTGTTTACATTGAACATAGTGGTGTACATTGATTCACATTGAACATGGTTAACATTAAACTTGTTGTTTGTTTTTGTCTTCAGTACCCTGTTTGACTTTGAGGACAAGCTGGACTACCTCCTGCCGAGCCAGCAGAGCAACACGCTGTCCTTGCAGCTGCCGAGCAGCTACCCAGTATCCAGCCAGCAGCCGCAGCAGCGCCAAGCCCAGACGTCTCTGCCCGGCATGGCTTACCTCACCCCCTCTCCTTACCTCGCCCCTAATCCTTCCGATTCTATCTCCTCCTCCTACGTCGCTTTCGCCCCCACCGGGAACTCCAGCGCTGGGGTCACCTACGCTACCGGGGGCCACGCGTATGTGCAGTCCCAAAGTGGGGGACAGATTCTGCTTCAGGCCGCCGGCCAACATGGTGAGTTGGGAGGTGGACATCATCGCCCTACACACCTGTCAGATTCCCAAATATTGTGGCCAAGTAAGTCCAGCACGGTTACGTAGTCCTAAAATGTCTGCTGTATGGATTTCTGCCTCCTGGGGATTCAGCTGTGCTCTTTGTATTCTTGGTTTTCCTTCCACAGCAAACATGTTGATCTGGCCTGCTTGCTGGAAACTTACAAACAGTTCACTTTAGTACACTTTAGATTCCTCAATAATACCACATTGTACTACCACATTTTTAGATGACGTGGTGGCCTGGCAGGCCACATTTTAAAATGACCTGGCGGTCTCAATTTTTAAATGACGTGGCAGTTTAGCTGCCCCACTTTTTTTAGGTAATTTTGCGGCCTGGCGAGCCACTTTTTTATAAATGTTTTTTGGCGTTTCGACCACATTTTTAGATTTTGTGGCGGCATGGTGAGCCACACTTTTTGGTTGTGGCAGTCTAGCTGCCTCATTTTTAAAAAAAAATGTTGCGGCCTGGCGGGCCACATTTTTAGATGACGTTGCGGCCTGGCGGGCCACTTTTTTGGATGGCCTGGCGTGCCACATTTTTAGATGACGTCGCAGGCCACATTTTTAGATTTTATGGCGGCATGGCGGGTCGCACTTTTAGAAGACGTGGCGGCCTGGCGGGCCACATTTTTAGATGGCCTGGCGGGCCACATTTTTAGATAACGTGGCAGTCTAGCTGCCTCATTTTTTTTTTTAAATATGCGGCCTAACTGGTCACATTTTTAAATGATGTGACGCCCTGGTGAGCCAATTTTTTAAATGTCATGGAGGGACATATTTTTAAATGTAATGGCGGGCAACACATCTTAGATAATATTGCGGCCTGACAGGCCACATTTTTTAGATTTTGTGGCGGCATGGTGAGCCACACTTTTTGGTTGTGGCAGTCTAGCTGCCTCATTTTTTTTAAAAAATGTTGCGGCCTAGCTGGCCACATTTTTAAATGATGTGGCGGACTGGCGAGCAAATTTTTTAAATGTCATGGCAGGCCACACATTTTAGATAATGTCACGGCCTGGCAGGCCACATGTTTTAGATTTTGCAGTGGCCTGGCGTGCCACATTTTATAAATGTTTTTGGTGTGACGGCCTGGCGGGCCACATTTTTAGATTTTGTGCCGGCATGGCGGGTCGCACTTTTAAAAGACGTGGCGGCCTGGCGGGCCACATTTTTAGATGACGTCGCGGCCTGGCGGGCCACATTTTTAGATTTTGTTCCGGCATGGCGGGTCGCACTTTTAAAAGACGTGGCGGCCTGGCGGGCCACA
This sequence comes from Entelurus aequoreus, assembly GCF_033978785.1. Taxonomy (NCBI): domain Eukaryota; kingdom Metazoa; phylum Chordata; class Actinopteri; order Syngnathiformes; family Syngnathidae; genus Entelurus; species Entelurus aequoreus. Next base: position 17,843,829 of record NC_084735.1, on the reverse strand, counting down.
TTTTCAAATGGCCTGGTGGGCCACATTTTTAGATGACGTCGCGGCCTGGCGGGCCACATTTTTTGATGGCTTGGCGGGCCACATGGGCCACATTTTTAGATGACGTCTCGGCCTGGCGGGCCACATTTTTAGATTTTGTGCCGGCATGGCGGGTCGCACTTTTAAAAGACGTGGCGGCCTGGCGGGCCACATTTTTAGATGACGTCTCGGCCTGGCGGGCCACATTTTTAGATTTTGTGGCGGCATGGCGGGTCGCACTTTTAAAAGACGTGGCGGCCTGGCGGGACACATTTTCAGATGGCCTGGCGGGCCACATTTTCAGATGACGTCTCGGCCTGGCGGGCCACATTTTTAGATTTTGTGGCGGCATGGCGGGTCGCACTTTTAAAAGACGTGGCAGGCCACATTTTCAGATTGCCTGGCGGGCCACATTTTTAGATGACGTTGCGGCCTGGCGGGCCACTTTTTTGGATGGCCTGGCGTGCCACATTTTTAGATGACGTCGCAGGCCACATTTTTAGATTTTATGGCGGCATGGCGGGTCGCACTTTTAGAAGACGTGGCGGCCTGGCGGGCCACATTTTTAGATGGCCTGGCGGGCCACATTTTTAGATAACGTGGCAGTCTAGCTGCCTCATTTTTTTTTTTAAATATGCGGCCTAACTGGTCACATTTTTAAATGATGTGACGCCCTGGTGAGCCAATTTTTTAAATGTCATGGAGGGACATATTTTTAAATGTCATGGCGGGCAACACATCTTAGATAATATTGCGGCCTGACAGGCCACATTTTTTAGATTTTGTAGCGGCATGGTGAGCCACACTTTTTGGTTGTGGCAGTCTAGCTGCCTCATTTTTTTTAAAAAATGTTGCGGCCTAGCTGGCCACATTTTTAAATGATGTGGCGGACTGGCGAGCAAATTTTTTAAATGTCATGGCAGGCCACACATTTTAGATAATGTCACGGCCTGGCAGGCCACATATTTTAGATTTTGCAGTAGCCTGGCGTGCCACATTTTATAAATGTTTTTGGTGTGACGGCCTGGCGGGCCACATTTTTAGATTTTGTGCCGGCATGGCGGTTCGCACTTTTAAAAGACGTGGCGGCCTGGCGGGCCACATTTTTAGATGACGTCTCGGCCTGGCGGGCCACATTTTTAGATTTTGTTCCGGCATGGCGGGTCGCACTTTTAAAAGACGTGGCGGCCTGGCGGGCCACATTTTCAAATGGCCTGGTGGGCCACATTTTTAGATGACGTCGCGGCCTGGCGGGCCACATTTTTTGATGGCTTGGCGGGCCACATGGGCCACATTTTTAGATGACGTCTCGGCCTGGCGGGCCACATTTTTAGATTTTGTGCCGGCATGGCGGGTTGCACTTTTAAAAGACGTGGCGGCCTGGCGGGCCACATTTTCAGATGACGTCTCGGCCTGGCGGGCCACATTTTTAGATTTTGTGGCGGCATGGCGGGTCGCACTTTTAAAAGACGTGGCAGGCCACATTTTCAGATTGCCTGGCGGGCCACATTTTTAGATGACGTCGCGGCCTGGCGGGCCACATTTTTTGATGGCTTGGCGGGCCACGTTTTTAGATGACGTCGCAGCCTGGCGGGCCACATTTTTAGATTTTGTGCCGGCATGGCGGGTCGCACTTTTAAAAGACGTGGCGGCCTGGCGGGCCACATTTTCAGATGGCCTGGCGGGCCACATTTTAAAATGATGTCGCGGGCCAAATTTTTTGATGGCTTGGCGGGCCACATTTTTAGATGACGTCGCGGCCTGGCGGGCCACATTTTTAGATTTTGTGGCGGCATGGCGGGCCACATTTTTAGATGGCCTGGCGGGCCACATTTTAGATGACGTGGCAGTCTAGCTGCCTCATTTTTTTTTTAAAAATGCTGGCCATATTTTTTAGATTTTGTGGCGGCATGGTGAGCCACACTTTTAGAAGACGTGGCGTCCTGGCGGGCCACATTTTTAGAAGATGTGGCAGTCTAGCTGCCCCACTTTTTTAGATAATGTGGTGACATGGTGAGCCACACTTTTTAGATGTGGCAGTCTAGCTGCCTCGTTTAAAAAAATAATGTTGCGGCCTAGCTGGCCACATTTTTAAATGATGTGGCGGCCTGGCGAGCAAATTTTTTAAATGTCATGGCGGGCCACACATTTTAGATAATGTTGCGGCCTGGCAGGCCACATTTTTTAGATTTTGTTGCGGCATGGCGGGTCACACTTTTAGAAGACGTGGCGGCCTGGCGGGCCACACTTTAAGATGACGTTGCGGCCTGGCGGACCATTTTTTTGGATGGCCTGGCGTGCCACATTTTTGACGTCGCGGGCCACATTTTTAGATTTTGTGGTGGCATGGCGGGTCGCACTTTTAGAAGACATGGCGGCCTGGCCGGCCACATTTTTAGATTTTGTGGCGGCATGGCGAGTCGCACTTTTAGATGGCCTGGCGGGCCACATTTTTAGATGACGTGGCAGTCTAGCTGCCTCATTTTTTTTTTGAAATATGCGGCCCAACTGGTCACATTTTTAAATGATGTGACGCCCTGGTGAGCCAATTTTTTAAATGTCATGGCGGGACATATTTTTAAATGTCATGGAGGGACATATTTTTAAATGTCATGGCAGGCAACACATCTTAGATAATATTGCGGCCTGACAGGCCACATTTTTTAGATTTTGTGGCGGCATGGTGAGCCACACTTTTAGAAGACATCGCGGCCTGGCTGGCCACATTTTTAGATGACGTTGCGGCCTGGCGGGCCACTTTTTTGGATCGCCTGGCGTGCCACATTTTTAGATGACGTCGCGGCCTGCCGGGCCACATTTTTAGATTTTGTGGCGGCATGGCGGGTCGCACTTTTAGAAAATGTGGCGGCCTGGCGGGCCACATTTTTAGATGACGTTGCGGCCTGGCGGGCCACATTTTTAGATGACGTCGCGGCCTGGCGGGCCACTTTTTTGGATGGCCTGGCGTGCCACATTTTTAGATGACGTCGCAGGCCACATTTTTAGATTTTATGGCGGCATGGCGGGTCGCACTTTTAGAAGACGTGGCGGCCTGGCGGGCCACATTTTTTGATGGCTTGGCGGGCCACATGGGCCACATTTTTAGATGACGTCTCGGCCTGGCGGGCCACATTTTTAGATTTTGTGCCGGCATGGCGGGTCGCACTTTTAAAAGACGTGGCGGCCTGGCGGGCCACATTTTTAGATGACGTCTCGGCCTGGCGGGCCACATTTTTAGATTTTGTGGCGGCATGGCGGGTCGCACTTTTAAAAGACGTGGCGGCCTGGCGGGACACATTTTCAGATGGCCTGGCGGGCCACATTTTCAGATGACGTCTCGGCCTGGCGGGCCACATTTTTAGATTTTGTGGCGGCATGGCGGGTCGCACTTTTAAAAGACGTGGCAGGCCACATTTTCAGATTGCCTGGCGGGCCACATTTTTAGATGACGTTGCGGCCTGGCGGGCCACTTTTTTGGATGGCCTGGCGTGCCACATTTTTAGATGACGTCGCAGGCCACATTTTTAGATTTTATGGCGGCATGGCGGGTCGCACTTTTAGAAGACGTGGCGGCCTGGCGGGCCACATTTTTAGATGGCCTGGCGGGCCACATTTTTAGATAACGTGGCAGTCTAGCTGCCTCATTTTTTTTTTTAAATATGCGGCCTAACTGGTCACATTTTTAAATGATGTGACGCCCTGGTGAGCCAATTTTTTAAATGTCATGGAGGGACATATTTTTAAATGTCATGGCGGGCAACACATCTTAGATAATATTGCGGCCTGACAGGCCACATTTTTTAGATTTTGTAGCGGCATGGTGAGCCACACTTTTTGGTTGTGGCAGTCTAGCTGCCTCATTTTTTTTAAAAAATGTTGCGGCCTAGCTGGCCACATTTTTAAATGATGTGGCGGACTGGCGAGCAAATTTTTTAAATGTCATGGCAGGCCACACATTTTAGATAATGTCACGGCCTGGCAGGCCACATATTTTAGATTTTGCAGTAGCCTGGCGTGCCACATTTTATAAATATTTTTGGTGTGACGGCCTGGCGGGCCACATTTTTAGATTTTGTGCCGGCATGGCGGTTCGCACTTTTAAAAGACGTGGCGGCCTGGCGGGCCACATTTTTAGATGACGTCGCGGCCTGGCGGGCCACATTTTTAGATTTTGTTCCGGCATGGCGGGTCGCACTTTTAAAAGACGTGGCGGCCTGGCGGGCCACATTTTCAAATGGCCTGGTGGGCCACATTTTTAGATGACGTCGCGGCCTGGCGGGCCACATTTTTTGATGGCTTGGCGGGCCACATGGGCCACATTTTTAGATGACGTCTCGGCCTGGCGGGCCACATTTTTAGATTTTGTGCCGGCATGGCGGGTTGCACTTTTAAAAGACGTGGCGGCCTGGCGGGCCACATTTTCAGATGACGTCTCGGCCTGGCGGGCCACATTTTTAGATTTTGTGGCGGCATGGCGGGTCGCACTTTTAAAAGACGTGGCAGGCCACATTTTCAGATTGCCTGGCGGGCCACATTTTTAGATGACGTCGCGGCCTGGCGGGCCACATTTTTTGATGGCTTGGCGGGCCACGTTTTTAGATGACGTCGCAGCCTGGCGGGCCACATTTTTAGATTTTGTGCCGGCATGGCGGGTCGCACTTTTAAAAGACGTGGCGGCCTGGCGGGCCACATTTTCAGATGGCCTGGCGGGCCACATTTTAAGATGATGTCGCGGGCCAAATTTTTTGATGGCTTGGCGGGCCACATTTTTAGATGACGTCGCGGCCTGGCGGGCCACATTTTTAGATTTTGTGGCGGCATGGCGGGCCACATTTTTAGATGGCCTGGCGGGCCACATTTTAGATGACGTGGCAGTCTAGCTGCCTCATTTTTTTTTAAAAAATGCTGGCCATATTTTTTAGATTTTGTGGCGGCATGGTGAGCCACACTTTTAGAAGACGTGGCGTCCTGGCGGGCCACATTTTTAGAAGATGTGGCAGTCTAGCTGCCCCACTTTTTTAGATAATGTGGTGACATGGTGAGCCACACTTTTTAGATGTGGCAGTCTAGCTGCCTCGTTTAAAAAAATAATGTTGCGGCCTAGCTGGCCACATTTTTAAATGATGTGGCGGCCTGGCGAGCAAATTTTTTAAATGTCATGGCGGGCCACACATTTTAGATAATGTTGCGGCCTGGCAGGCCACATTTTTTAGATTTTGTTGCGGCATGGCGGGTCACACTTTTAGAAGACGTGGCGGCCTGGCGGGCCACACTTTAAGATGACGTTGCGGCCTGGCGGACCATTTTTTTGGATGGCCTGGCGTGCCACATTTTTGACGTCGCGGGCCACATTTTTAGATTTTGTGGTGGCATGGCGGGTCGCACTTTTAGAAGACATGGCGGCCTGGCCGGCCACATTTTTAGATTTTGTGGCGGCATGGCGAGTCGCACTTTTAGATGGCCTGGCGGGCCACATTTTTAGATGACGTGGCAGTCTAGCTGCCTCATTTTTTTTTTGAAATATGCGGCCCAACTGGTCACATTTTTAAATGATGTGACGCCCTGGTGAGCCAATTTTTTAAATGTCATGGCGGGACATATTTTTAAATGTCATGGAGGGACATATTTTTAAATGTCATGGCAGGCAACACATCTTAGATAATATTGCGGCCTGACAGGCCACATTTTTTAGATTTTGTGGCGGCATGGTGAGCCACACTTTTAGAAGACATCGCGGCCTGGCTGGCCACATTTTTAGATGACGTTGCGGCCTGGCGGGCCACTTTTTTGGATCGCCTGGCGTGCCACATTTTTAGATGACGTCGCGGCCTGCCGGGCCACATTTTTAGATTTTGTGGCGGCATGGCGGGTCGCACTTTTAGAAAATGTGGCGGCCTGGCGGGCCACATTTTTAGATGACGTTGCGGCCTGGCGGGCCACATTTTTAGATGACGTTGCGGCCTGGCGGGCCACTTTTTTGGATGGCCTGGCGTGCCACATTTTTAGATGACGTCGCAGGCCACATTTTTAGATTTTATGGCGGCATGGCGGGTCGCACTTTTAGAAGACGTGGCGGCCTGGCGGGCCACATTTTTTGATGGCTTGGCGGGCCACATGGGCCACATTTTTAGATGACGTCTCGGCCTGGCGGGCCACATTTTTAGATTTTGTGCCGGCATGGCGGGTCGCACTTTTAAAAGACGTGGCGGCCTGGCGGGCCACATTTTTAGATGACGTCTCGGCCTGGCGGGCCACATTTTTAGATTTTGTGGCGGCATGGCGGGTCGCACTTTTAAAAGACGTGGCGGCCTGGCGGGACACATTTTCAGATGGCCTGGCGGGCCACATTTTCAGATGACGTCTCGGCCTGGCGGGCCACATTTTTAGATTTTGTGGCGGCATGGCGGGTCGCACTTTTAAAAGACGTGGCAGGCCACATTTTCAGATTGCCTGGCGGGCCACATTTTTAGATGACGTTGCGGCCTGGCGGGCCACTTTTTTGGATGGCCTGGCGTGCCACATTTTTAGATGACGTCGCAGGCCACATTTTTAGATTTTATGGCGGCATGGCGGGTCGCACTTTTAGAAGACGTGGCGGCCTGGCGGGCCACATTTTTAGATGGCCTGGCGGGCCACATTTTTAGATAACGTGGCAGTCTAGCTGCCTCATTTTTTTTTTTAAATATGCGGCCTAACTGGTCACATTTTTAAATGATGTGACGCCCTGGTGAGCCAATTTTTTAAATGTCATGGAGGGACATATTTTTAAATGTCATGGCGGGCAACACATCTTAGATAATATTGCGGCCTGACAGGCCACATTTTTTAGATTTTGTAGCGGCATGGTGAGCCACACTTTTTGGTTGTGGCAGTCTAGCTGCCTCATTTTTTTTTAAAAATGTTGCGGCCTAGCTGGCCACATTTTTAAATGATGTGGCGGACTGGCGAGCAAATTTTTTAAATGTCATGGCAGGCCACACATTTTAGATAATGTCACGGCCTGGCAGGCCACATATTTTAGATTTTGCAGTAGCCTGGCGTGCCACATTTTATAAATATTTTTGGTGTGACGGCCTGGCGGGCCACATTTTTAGATTTTGTGCCGGCATGGCGGTTCGCACTTTTAAAAGACGTGGCGGCCTGGCGGGCCACATTTTTAGATGACGTCGCGGCCTGGCGGGCCACATTTTTAGATTTTGTTCCGGCATGGCGGGTCGCACTTTTAAAAGACGTGGCGGCCTGGCGGGCCACATTTTCAAATGGCCTGGTGGGCCACATTTTTAGATGACGTCGCGGCCTGGCGGGCCACATTTTTTGATGGCTTGGCGGGCCACATGGGCCACATTTTTAGATGACGTCTCGGCCTGGCGGGCCACATTTTTAGATTTTGTGCCGGCATGGCGGGTTGCACTTTTAAAAGACGTGGCGGCCTGGCGGGCCACATTTTCAGATGACGTCTCGGCCTGGCGGGCCACATTTTTAGATTTTGTGGCGGCATGGCGGGTCGCACTTTTAAAAGACGTGGCAGGCCACATTTTCAGATTGCCTGGCGGGCCACATTTTTAGATGACGTCGCGGCCTGGCGGGCCACATTTTTTGATGGCTTGGCGGGCCACGTTTTTAGATGACGTCGCAGCCTGGCGGGCCACATTTTTAGATTTTGTGCCGGCATGGCGGGTCGCACTTTTAAAAGACGTGGCGGCCTGGCGGGCCACATTTTCAGATGGCCTGGCGGGCCACATTTTAAGATGATGTCGCGGGCCAAATTTTTTGATGGCTTGGCGGGCCACATTTTTAGATGACGTCGCGGCCTGGCGGGCCACATTTTTAGATTTTGTGGCGGCATGGCGGGCCACATTTTTAGATGGCCTGGCGGGCCACATTTTAGATGACGTGGCAGTCTAGCTGCCTCATTTTTTTTTAAAAAATGCTGGCCATATTTTTTAGATTTTGTGGCGGCATGGTGAGCCACACTTTTAGAAGACGTGGCGTCCTGGCGGGCCACATTTTTAGAAGATGTGGCAGTCTAGCTGCCCCACTTTTTTAGATAATGTGGTGACATGGTGAGCCACACTTTTTAGATGTGGCAGTCTAGCTGCCTCGTTTAAAAAAATAATGTTGCGGCCTAGCTGGCCACATTTTTAAATGATGTGGCGGCCTGGCGAGCAAATTTTTTAAATGTCATGGCGGGCCACACATTTTAGATAATGTTGCGGCCTGGCAGGCCACATTTTTTAGATTTTGTTGCGGCATGGCGGGTCACACTTTTAGAAGACGTGGCGGCCTGGCGGGCCACACTTTAAGATGACGTTGCGGCCTGGCGGACCATTTTTTTGGATGGCCTGGCGTGCCACATTTTTGACGTCGCGGGCCACATTTTTAGATTTTGTGGTGGCATGGCGGGTCGCACTTTTAGAAGACATGGCGGCCTGGCCGGCCACATTTTTAGATTTTGTGGCGGCATGGCGAGTCGCACTTTTAGATGGCCTGGCGGGCCACATTTTTAGATGACGTGGCAGTCTAGCTGCCTCATTTTTTTTTTGAAATATGCGGCCCAACTGGTCACATTTTTAAATGATGTGACGCCCTGGTGAGCCAATTTTTTAAATGTCATGGCGGGACATATTTTTAAATGTCATGGAGGGACATATTTTTAAATGTCATGGCAGGCAACACATCTTAGATAATATTGCGGCCTGACAGGCCACATTTTTTAGATTTTGTGGCGGCATGGTGAGCCACACTTTTAGAAGACATCGCGGCCTGGCTGGCCACATTTTTAGATGACGTTGCGGCCTGGCGGGCCACTTTTTTGGATCGCCTGGCGTGCCACATTTTTAGATGACGTCGCGGCCTGCCGGGCCACATTTTTAGATTTTGTGGCGGCATGGCGGGTCGCACTTTTAGAAAATGTGGCGGCCTGGCGGGCCACATTTTTAGATGACGTTGCGGCCTGGCGGGCCACATTTTTAGATGACGTCGCGGCCTGGCGGGCCACTTTTTTGGATGGCCTGGCGTGCCACATTTTTAGATGACGTCGCAGGCCACATTTTTAGATTTTATGGCGGCATGGCGGGTCGCACTTTTAGAAGACGTGGCGGCCTGGCGGGCCACATTTTTAGATGGCCTGGCGGGCCACATTTTTAGATAACGTGGCAGTCTAGCTGCCTCATTTTTTTTTTTTAAATATGCGGCCTAACTGGTCACATTTTTAAATGATGTGACGCCCTGGTGAGCCAATTTTTTAAATGTCATGGAGGGACATATTTTTAAATGTCATGGCGGGCAACACATCTTAGATAATATTGCGGCCTGACAGGCCACATTTTTTAGATTTTGTAGCGGCATGGTGAACCACACTTTTAGAAGACATCGCGGCCTGACGGGCCACATTTTTTAGATTTTGTGTCGGCATGGTGAGCCACACTTTTAGAAGACATGGCGGCCTGGCGGGCCACATTGTTTAGATTTTGTTGCGGCAAGGTGAGCCACACTTTTAGAAGACATGGCGGCCTGGCGGGCCGTATTTTTTAGATTTTGTCGCGGCATGGTGAGCCACACTTTTAGAAGACATTGCGGCCTGGCGGGCCGCATTTTTTAGATTTTGTCGCGGCATGGTGAGCCACACTTTTAGATGACGTTGCGGCCTGACGGGCCGCATTTTTTGGATTTTGTGGCGGCATGGTGAGCCACACTTTTAGAAGACGTTGCGGCCTGGCGGGCCGTATTTTTTAGATTTTGTGGCGGCATGGTGAGCCACACTTTTAGAAGACATGGAGGCCTGACGGGCCACATTTGTAGAAGACGTGGCAGTCTAGCTGCCCCACTTTTTTAGCTAATGTGGCGGCCTGGTTTTTAGGCGACATCACATCTGGCCCCTGGGCCTTGAGTTTGACAGCTGTGCTTCAGTGTGTGTGCAGCAGGTAGACGTGTCCCTTGTCAAGAAAGACACAACTGTGTCAGCTTTGGGTGTTGACCAAGTATATTATTATTCATTAGTTAGACATTTTAAACTGTTTTTCATTACATTTCTTTTTTTTTTCTCACTTTTTTAGTTTTTTTTCTGACAGTATGCCAACAAAACTTGGCTGCAAACACCCCCGTTCTGAATCCTTTTCAACGTCTAATATGTTTGTGTTTGCACGCAGGCGGCATGGCGGCCTACCAGTCGTACCCGTGGGCCAGCGTGTACGCCCAGTCCACCGCACACCAGCGGAGCTACACCGTCCGCGACCTCCAGGCACCGTCTCCCTCCGCCGGCCTTCCGCCGTGCGCGCAGCACGCCGGCCCGCCACACGCCGCCGCCACCGCCGCCATCCTCCCGCCTGTGTGCACCCTCCAGCCTTCCCGCGTTCGAGCGGAGAGCACGGCGACGAAGGCTGCGCCCTTGCTGCCCCCCTCTCAGGCCAGTCCCGTCTCTCTGCACAGCCCTCTGGCGCCCTCTTGTGTAAGGATGGAGTATGACAGCCCGCGACAGATTCACAGCCACTTCCACTGTGACTTCTCTCCTATCCACCTCTGACCTTACTATAATTGGCTACGTTGACAAACACGCGTTGTCTTCATATCTGTGTTAAATTCTAGGCTATGGGCTGGTTCCCAAAATATTTGTTCTCTAATATTCTTCTCTTGCTGCAAGAGGGCGCTCTTCCTTTGCTTGGTGATGGTGTGTTTGGGAGATGATGCTGAGGTGTTAAGCATAATAATAATAAAGCCCCCCGCAAGAACTCTTTAATGTGTGTTTGCTGCTCCCAGCGTGGAGCTCAGCCTGTGGGCTAAGTCAGTCTGATAGGTGTGTGAGAAGTCACTATTGGAATGGAATGATGCTGCCAGAGGAGGCGAGATGGATGAGATGATGGGAATGTGTTTAGTCAACACACAACCGTCAGTTATGTAACTTTGCTGCACTTTTTAATGAAGCGCTCTTATTCGTGCCTGCTGGCTTGGCGGGTGTTGCTGTTGGCAGGAGAAACACTCAAAGACTTCTTTTTTTTTTTTCTCTCTACATTTTCATGTTTTTCTTTTTTTTTTCCATTTCTAAAGCGGCCCGAGTGTGAGAGCACTATTCACACTGTGCCCAGTCTCTGCCTTGACTTAACGGGCTTAACGTCAAGTCGGCGTGCATGCATGCGTGCCCGCTCGCCGTCCGCGCAGGCTGGATTGAACACTGAGCAGTACTTCCTCTGCTGTGAACAGAGAGCGTATAGAATACAGGTGGAGGGTCTGAATGTATGTATGTATGCGTGTGCATGGGATGCTTCAGTCCACCCTGATCCCGCTATGCCAATATTGACTCTGAGATTTGAAGAAAGGGAAACTTGTTTCAATATTTATGTTTGTGGTCACACGGTCTTTTCCTAATGCAGCATGGCTACACACGCACGCAGTATTTGCAAAGGCGGAGCGTTGCCGTATTGATGCAAGCCAGCGGAGGTAATAATGTCCAGTGTGGAACAAAGCTAGGGGACCAGCTTTCCCAAAAATATCGGACAAATAGACTTGTGGTGAGAATCGGTATGTAACAAACGTGCTTTTATATAGGCAAGTACAAAGAGCAGACTATATAGCGGGATAAAAACATTATTTTTAGCACGCATTAGGCTTGTTTGCACGTACTACGTGTCTGGCAGTACAGTATTATAATGTTTGATGTTCTCCGGGTGCTGCTGGCCTCAACGTGGCGACAGTCCTGGCAGCCAAAGTGGGCGATTTACAGGAAAAGTTAATGTTTGATTACCACTTTCCTGTATTGGATTATGAAGGAGCTGGGCTCAAATTTAACCACGGCAACAGTACATAACTTAACTTATAAAAATAAAGAAATCATTTTAAAAAAAAACTCCCTCTATCAAAACGTAAACATAGACATAAAGGCATCATGTAATGACAACAAGCTGACAAGTTGATATTATTAAAGAATAGAACATGTATATTTGTCTTTAGATATATGGATAACGTTTGTCTATAGTCTTTTTATTAGACATTACAAATGACATGGTGGTATTACGTTCACACCCCAACACTGCTTTACCTAACAACCAGTAATCATGATTTCAATATTGATAACAATAATCTTAATTATTTCTTTGGCCATAATTGGCAGCCCTACATCTCATACATGAACACTATTTTTATGTATATGGACAAAAAGTGCAGTTACGTCTTATGGCCATCAGGTGCCATCTTTCAACATTCTTATATATACATATATATATATAATATGTATATATATATATATATATACATACATATATATGTATATATATATTTATATATACACTACCGTTCAAAAGTTTGGGGTCACATTGAAATGTCCTAATTTTTGAAGGAAAAGCACTGTACTTTTCAATGAAGATAACTTTAAACTAGTCTTAACTTTAAAGAAATACACTCTATACATTGCTAATGTGGTAAATGACTATTCTAGCTGCAAATGTCTGGTTTTTGGTGCAATATCTACATAGGTGTATAGAGGCCCATTTCCAGCAACTATCACTCCAGTGTTCTAATGGTACAATGTGTTTGCTCATTGGCTCAGAAGGCTAATTGATGATTAGAAAACCCTTGTGCAATCATGTTCACACATCTGAAAACAGCTTAGCTCGTTACAGAAGCTACAAAACTGACCTTCCTTTGAGCAGATTGAGTTTCTGGAGCATCACATTTGTGGGGTCAATTAAACGCTCAAAATGGCCAGAAAAAGAGAACTTTCATCTGAAACTCGACAGTCTATTCTTGTTCTTAGAAATGAAGGCTATTCCACAAAATTGTTTGGGTGACCCCAAACTTTTGAACGGTAGTGTATATATATGTATATATGTATGTGTGTATATATGTATGTATACATATATATTTATATATGTGTGTGTATATATATATATATATATATATATATATATATATATATATATATATATATATATATATATATATATATATGTATATATATATATATATATATGTAATGTAGCTTTAAAATGTTGTATGTATATACAAACCCTGTTTCCATATGAGTTGGAAAATTGTGTTGGATGTAAATACAAACGGAATACAATCCTTTTCAACCCATATTCAATTGAATGCACTACAAAGACAAGATATTTGATGTTCAAACTCATAAACATTTTTTTTTTTTTTGCAAATAATAATTAACTTAGAATTTCATGGCTGCAACACGTGCCAAAGTAGTTGGGAAAGGGCATGTTCACCACTGTGTTACATGGCCTTTCCTTTTAACAACACTCAAACGTTTGGGAACTGAGGAGACACATTTTTTAAGCTTCTCAGGTGGAATTCTTTCCCATTCTTGCTTGATGTACAGCTTAAGTTGTTCAACAGTCCGGGGGTCTCTGTTGTGGTATTTTAGGCTTCATAATGCGCCACACATTTTCAATGGGAGACAGGCTGTATGTACCTTTTCAGCATTAATGGCGCCTTCACAGATGTGTAAGTTACCCATGTCTAGGGCACTAATACACCCCCATACCATCACAGGTGCTGGCTTTTCAACTTTGCGCCTATAAATTAAAGATTAAAGTACCAATGATTGTCACACACACACTAGATGTGGTGAAATTTGTCCTCTGCATTTGACCCATCCCATTGGGGAGCAGTGGGCGCGAACAATCCGGATGGTTCTTTTCCTCTTTGGTCCGGAGGACACGACGTCCACAGTTTCCAAAAACAATTTGAAATGTGGACTCGTCAGACCACAGAACACTTTTCCACTTTGTATCAGTCCATCTTAGATGAGTTCAGGCCCAGCGAAGCAGACGGCGTTTCTGGGTGTTGTTAATAAACGGTTTTCGCCTTGCGTAGGAGAGTTTTAACTTGCACTTACAGATGTAGCGACCAACTGTAGTTACTGACAGTGGGTTTCTGAAGTGTTCCTGAGCCCATGTGGTGATATCCTTTACACACTGATGTCTCTTGTTGATGCAGTACAGCCTAAGGGATCGAAGGTCACGGCTTAGCTGCTTACGTGCAGTGATTTCTCCTGATTCTCTGAACCTTTTGATGATATTACGGACCGTAGATGGTGAAATCCCTAAATTCCTTGCAATAGCTGGTTGAGAAAGGTTTTTCTTAAACTGTTCAACAATTTGCTCACGCATTTGTTGACAAAGTGGTGACCCTCGCCCCATACTTGTTTGTGAATGACTGAGCATTTCATGGAATCTACTTTTATACCCAATCATGGCACCCACCTGTTCCCAATTTGCCTGTTCACCTGTGGGATGTTCCAAATAAGTGTTTGATGAGCATTCCTCAACTTTATCAGTATTTATTGCCACCTTTCCCAACTTCTTTGTCACGTGTTGCTGGCATCAAATTCTAAAGTTAATGATTATTTGCCAAAAAAAAAATGTTTATCAGTTTGAACATCAAATATGTTGTCTTTGTAGCATATTCAACTGAATACGGGTTGAAAATGATTTGCAAATCATTGTATTCCGTTTATATTTACATCTAACACAATTTCCCAACTGTTCCAATGACAGCAACGGGGTTTGTATATATATATAAATATATATATATGCATGCATGCATGGTGCCCTTCTAACTTGCCTTGGTGCCCTAAAATGTGAGCTTTCCTTTAAGGCAACGCTTGCCTTGACCTTAAAAAGTTAAAATCCGAGGCCTGAAGGAGGAGTGCCGTATTTTCCCGACTACAGAGGCCACAGGTATGTAAGCCGCAACCCACTAAATTTTAGAAGACAACAATATTTTCCCACAGATAAGCCACACCATACTATAACATTGGGAAATGAGTTATTTACACAGAAATATTTTGTAACTATTTACATACCTTAATTGTTTCCAAACGGTGTCTGTAGCACGGCAGTAAAACGGCTGATCAAACAAAACAGAAGTCATCGTCATGGACCCACTAGCTACGGAAGCTAGCTCTTCAATCAGATAAACAGACTCAAGAAGTCCACGGTGACATTGTGGTGAAGTTTTACTAAAAAAAAAAACAGTTGTTCTTTTAAGTAATATGAAGATGTATCAGAGCTGTTTGTCTATTTTATGGAGGAAAGTAGTTCATCATAGAACTGACACCCAATGTTTTTTTTAAAAAAAGAATGTAATTTGAATGGAGAAACGATTCTGAATCGAATCGCTACCCCCCAATCGAATCGAACCCTGTGGTGCCCAAAGATTCACAGCCCTTATGTTTGGGGAGATTGTGACAAGGTGTGGGGCCAACTTCACACAAGTAATAATCAAAATTAGACATGTCCGATAACATCGACCTGCCGATATTATCGGCCGATAAATGCTTTAACATGTAATATCGGAAATTATCGGTATCTGTTTCAAAAAGTAAAATTAATGACTTTTTAAAACGCCGCTGTACGGAGTGGTACATATCCGGTAAAACACGGAGGTAGGGGGAAGTACAGAGCAGATGTTCCGATCAGCAGCCCCTCCCCTCTCCCACACACAACACAGGAGTTGACGTCTGCAGCATGAGAGATTTACTGGCGACACTTGATGACCTCATCAAACCTCCACGAGCGCAGCATAACAACAAGAGTGTGTTGTTGCCGGTGCTGTAGCCGTGGCTAACAAGCGAGCTCGCTCGATGACTGACTAACGACACCATGTCTATGGTTTGGGATTATTTTAAAGTGTGTCTGACGGATTACAAAAATGGCAATTTGCAATGACTGCAAAAAGTTGGTTATGCGAGGAGGAACCAAGACGTCTTCCTTTAATACAAGCAATTTGATGTCCCACCTCTTCAAGAATCATAAGGAGATGCACGATGAATACAAGCGGAAGATGGATGAAAAGCAAACACCGAAAAAAAGTAGTACCACACAGTTGTCGCTGAAAGACTCCACCGAGAAAAAACAAAAATACAACAAAAAACCACCCCAGGGCGAAAGCTCACGTTGTGGTCAGGGACAATGCACGCAGTATGGCAAAAGCTACGGTGGCTAGTCTGCCCTGCATGGCGCACACTTTGCAGCTTGCAGTGAACGGAGCTGCCCTGTCTCAACGCAGCATTTCAGAAGCTCTGACTTCAAGCACTCACCACTAGCTTGCAGCACATTTGTGTTACTCATACTAATACGTTAGAGCAGGGCAGATTGAGCCCAGTTTATAATTTCCTGTTATACAGTATACCAGGCAGTCTTGTACTAAAGGAGGACTATGTTATTGTTTACTTTATTACTCTAGTATACTCTGGACTGAAGCTGTGTGCCTTCATTGTTTTTGTAGCTGTTGTTTTGAGGCATGTTTAAAAAAAATAAAATAAAAAAAATGCACTTTGTGAAAGTCAAAGTATAGTATTTCCCATAGTTGTAGTGGGTATCAGGATTATCTCAGGGAGAGCATGTCCCAAATTCCAAGCTGCTGTTTTGAGGCATGTTAAAAAAAAATAATGCACTTTGTGACTTCAATAATAAATATGGCAGTGCCATGTTGGCACTTTTTTTCCATAACTTGAGTTGAAGTTGTTCTCTTATTTTGAAAAACCTTGTTACATTGTTTAATGCATCCAGCGGGGCATCACAACAAAATTAGGTATAATAATGTGTTAATTCCACGCCTGCATATATCTGTTTCGGTTGATATCGGAATCGGTAATTAAGAGTTGGACGATATCGGAATCTCGGATATCGGCAAAAAAGCCATTATCGGACATCTCTAATCAAAATGTTTTTAATCTACTGCCCCACTTTTATTGCCTTTTTTTTTTTGTTGTCAGGACACATTCCAGGTCTCATACATGTGGACGTGTTTGTGTTTGCTGCACAGGTTACATAATACAACCGTGTGTGTGTGTGTGTGTGTGTGTGTGTGTGTGTGTGTGTGTGTGTGTGTGTGTGTGTGTGTGCAAACATATGTTGTGTCTCCCATTTGCGGCAGGCAGGTTTGTCCATGAGATGGGACCTTTTTCCAGGAATAATGTTTCATGTTGGCGCCACATCACACACACATACACACACACACACACACGAGTGTTGATGTTCCTGTATGTTCACCTGAGTAGGAAATCAGTCAGGCCACTTACTGTAGAGACCCCACACCTCCTTCCCTCCCAGTCTTGCATCCTCAATTGCGGCGTGTGTGTGTGTGTGTGTGTGTGTGTGTGTGTGTGTGTGTGTGTGTGTGTGTGTGTGTGTGTGTGTGTGTGTGTGTGTGTGTGTGTGAGAGAGAGGAGGGGGTGCAATGCATGCATGCTTGGGCGGGGCGGGATGTTTTTGAGTTAAAAAAAGGGGGCTCTGTGTGTGTGTGCGACCCCTATTGAGACATGTCAGATGTGTGTTGATGAAAGTGTTTACTTCTCCAGGGGGCCCTGCTGAGGCCCCGCCACCGGCCATAACATTTCGCGCGATTTGAATTTTTTTTTATTCACACAAAGTGTTTTTGCCAAGCCGTGTTGAAGACGGAAAGACTTTTTAGTGTCACTTGGAATTGCCGTCTAACGAGCTGTGAAAAAAAGATGACAAGACTTTTACGGAACTTTTCTAGTCTGAAAATGTGTCAGAACACGTACTTTCTCGTCTGTGCTTTTATTTATTTATTTATTTATTTTTTAGATACACTGCATGGTAGTGCTGTCTTTAAGCCCCAATATCTGATTGACTTGAAATTTCTCACTCGCTCTACCGAACACCTGCTGTAACTTTGGGGTGTTTTGTTGGATCACCGCCAAATTTGGTAAACACCTTTAAGGGACTGACAAGCACAAGTGTGTTAAATTTGATCAATATTGGTCGAAAAACATGTCTGCCATCAAACAAAACATCAGTAACGATACCTATTATTATAGTCTCAGTATATGGTTGATACCACGGTAATTAGAGCAATATTTTTTAGTTTATGTGCACACTCCATTTTATTTTGCCCAAAAAAATAGTACGTAGCATTCAGGCACCGTCTTTAAGCCCCAATATCTGATTGACTTGAAATTTCTCACTCGCTCTACTGAACACCTGCTGTAACTTTGATGTGTTTTGTTGGATCACCGCCAAATTTGGCAAACACCTCCAAAGGCCTGACAAGCACATGCGTGTTAAATTTGATCAATATTGGTCTAAAAACATGGCGGCCATCAAACAAAATAGCAGTAACAATATCTATTATTACAGTATTAAATCGATACCACAGTAATTGGAGCAATACTTTTTATTTTATGTGCACACTCCATTTTATTTTGCCCCCCAAAAAATAGTATGTAGCATTCAATTGCTGTTTTTAAGCCCCAATATCTGATTGACTTGAAATTTCTCACTCGCTCTACCAAACACCTGCTGTAACTTTGGGGTGTTTTGTTGGATTGCCGCCATATTTGGTAAACACCTTTAAGGGACTGACAAGCACATGTGTGTTAAATATTGGTCGAAAAATATGGCTGCCATCACACAAAATATCAGTAACGATACCTATTATTATACAGAAGTATTAGATCGATACCACAGTAATTAGAGCAATATTTTTTAGTTTGTGTGCATGCTCCATTTTATTTTGCCAAAGAAAATAGTATGTAGCATTCAATCACTGTTTTTAAGCCCCAATATCTGATTGACTTGAAATTTCTCACTCGCTCTACCGAACACCTGCTGTAACTTTGGGGTGTTTTGTTGGACCTATGCAACTCCCCCTCGCAAGGGACAGGGCAGAAGAGGAGAGAAGAAAAGAAACGGCAGATCAACTGGTCTAAAAAAGGGGGGGTCTATTTAAAGGCTAGATTATACAAATGAGTTTTAAGATGAGACTTAAATGCTTCTACTGAGGTAGCATCTCTAACTGTTACCGGGAGGGCATTCCAGAGTACTGGAGCCCGAATAGAAAACGCTCTATAGCCCGCAGACTTTTTTTGGCTCTGGGAATCACTAATAAGCCGGAGTTCTTTGAACGCAGATTTCTTGTCTGGACATATGGTACAATACAATCGGCGAGATAGGCTGGAGCTAAACCGTGTAGTATTTTATACGTAAGTAGTAAAATCTTAAAGTCGCATCTTAAGTGCACAGGAAGCCAGTGCAGGTGAGCCAGTATAGGCGTAATATGATCAAACTTTCTTGTTTTTGTCAAAAGCCTTGCAGCCGCATTTTGTACCAACTGTAATCTTTTAATGCTAGACATAGGGAGGCCCGAAAATAATACGTTACAGTAATCGAGACGAGACGTAACGAACGCATGAATAATGATCTCAGCGTCGCTAGTGGACAAGATGGAACGAATTTTAGCGATATTACGGAGATGAAAGAAGGCCGTTTTAGTAACACTCTTAATGTGTGACTCAAACGAGAGAGTTGGGTCGAAGATAATACCCAGATTCTTTACCGAGTCGCCTTGTTTAATTGTTTGGTTGTCAAATGTTAAGGTGGTATTATTAAATAGATGTTGGTGTCTAGCAGGACCGATAATCAGCATTTCCGTTTTCTTAGCGTTGAGTTGCAAAAAGTTAGCGGACATCCATTGTTTAATTTCATTAAGACACGCCTCCAGCTGACTACAATCCGGCGTGTTGGTCAGCTTTAGGGGCATGTAGAGTTGAGTGTCATCAGCATAACAGTGAAAGCTAACACCGTACTTGCGTATGATGTCACCCAGCGGCAGCATGTAAATACTAAAGAGTGCAGGGCCAAGAACCGAACCCTGGGGAACTCCGCACGTTACCTTGACATAGTCCGAGGTCACATTGTTATGGGAGACGCACTGCATCCTGTCAGTAAGATAAGAGTTAAACCAAGACAAGGCTAAGTCTGACATACCAATACGTGTTTTGATACGCTCTAATAAAATATTATGATCGACGGTATCGAAAGCGGCGCTAAGATCAAGAAGCAGCAACATAGATGACGCATCAGAATCCATCGTTAGCAATAGATCATTAGTCATTTTTGCGAGGGCTGTCTCCGTAGAGTGATTTGCCCTTAAACCGGATTGAAAAGGTTCACAGAGATTGTTAGTCACTAAGTGTTCATTTAGCTGCTGTGCAACAATTTTTTCGAGAATTTTGGAAATAAACGGAAGGTGGGAGACCGGTCGGTAGTTTACCATGAGGTCAGGATCGAGGTTAGGTCTTTTGAGCAGAGGATGAATAACCGCTTTTTTGAATGCTAGGGGAACAGTGCCGGAGGAAAGTGATAAGTTTATAATATTTAACACTGATGGACCTAATAATACAAACAGTTCCTTGATAAGTTTCCCAGGAAGTGGGTCAAGTAAACATGTTGTTTGTTTTATCCCACTTACACGCTGTAATAATTCCTCTTATGTTATTTCATCAAAAATAGAGAGACTATTTTGGAGGGCAGTGTCCGTCGTATATACAGTCGTATTTGTGTTAATAGAGCCCAGTTGTAGCTGGGATGCGTTGTCTTTAATCTCCTTTCTAATGAGTTCAATTTTCTTATTACAGTGGCCAAGTATTTTAAATATAGCTGTTAATTAAAACCTTTGCCGTGTTTTTATGAATACTTAGGCCTACTCTGCTACTTTATTTTAATGTTAAACATTTGAGAACCACGGATATATAGTTTTACAAACAATACAATCAAATATCAGCATATATGTATTATACATGTATGCTAGCATGTCTTATATACGTATTAAATGTATGCTGTCATGTCTTATATATGTATTACGTGTATGCTAGCATGTCTTACATATGTATTACGTGTATGCTAGCATGTCTTATATACGTATTACATGTATGTTAGCATTTTCATATACAGTCGTGGTCAAAAGTTTACATACACTTGTAAAGAACATAATGTCATGGCTGTCTTGAGTTTCCAATCATTTCTACAACTCTTATTTTTTTGTGATAGAGTGATTGGAGCACATACTTGTTGGTCACAAAAAACATTCATGAAGTTTGCTTCTTTTATGAATTTATTATGGATCTACTGAAAATGTGAGCAAATGTGCTGGGTCAAAAGTATACATACAGCAATGTTAATATTTGCTTACATGTCCCTTGGCAAGTTTCACTGTAATAAGGCGCTTTTGGTAGCCATCCACAAGCTTCTGCTTGAGTTTTTGACCACTCTTCTTTACAAAATTGGTGCAGTTTAGCTAAATTTGTTGGTTTTCTGACATGGACTTGTTTCTTCAGCATTGTCCACACGTTTAAGTCAGGACTTTGGGAAGGCCATTCTAAAACCTTAATTCTAGCCTGATTTAGCCATTCCTTTACCACTTTTGACGTGTTCATTGTCCTGTTGGAACACCCAACTGCGCCCAAGACCCAACCTCCGGGCTGATGATGTTAGCTTGTCCTGAAGAATTTTGAGATAATCCTCCTTTTTCATTGTCCCATTTACTCTCTGTAAAGCACCAGTTCCATTGGCAGAAAAACAGGCCCAGAGCATAATCCTACCACCACCATGCTTGGCGGTAGGCATGGTGTTCCTGGGATGTAAGGACCTCGTTTTTTCTCCTCCAAACATATTGCTGGGTATTGTGGCCAAACAGCTACATTTTTGTTTCATCTGACCACAGAACTTTCCTCCAGAAGGTCTAATCTTTGTCCGTGTGATCAGCAGCAAACTTTAGACGAGCCTTAAGGTGTGGCTTCTTGCATGGTAGCCTCTCAGTCCATGGCGACGCAAGCCACGCTTGACTGTGGACGCTGACACCTGTGTTCCAGCAGCTTCCAATTCATTGCACACCTGCTTTTTGGTGGTTCTCGGTTGACTCTTGATCATCCTGACCAATTTTCTCTCAGCGGCAGGTGACAGCTTGCGTTTTCTTCCTGATCGTGGCAGTGACAAAACTGTGCCATGCACTTTATTCTTACCAACAACTGTCTGCACAGTTGCTCTTGGGACCTTAAGCTGCTTTGAAACGGCTCCAAGTGACTTTCCTGACTTGTTCAAGTCAATGATTCGTTTTTTTTAGATCTGTGCTGAGTTCCTTTGACTCTCCCATTGTCGCGTTTGTAACCGAGTCCAATGACTGCATCACATTGAAATGGGCTCAGAGAAGTCAACAGGTGTCGTCAATCATAATCACTCACATGAAGGTAAGAAGCCATGCCATGAAGCTCATTTCATTTGATTGTAACTTTTCTAAATCACCAAAATGTATCATGTATGTTGCTGTATGTATACTTTTGACCCAGCAGATGTGGTCACATTTTCAGTAGACCCATAATAAAATCATAAAAGAACCAAACTTCATGAATGTTTGTGCTCCAATCACTCTATCACAAAAAAAAAAGAGATGTAGAAATGATTGGAAACTCAAGACAGCCATGACATTATGTTCTTTACAAGTGTATGTAAACTTTTGACCACGACTGTATATAACACTTTTCACAGAGAGCGTTCACAAAGTGCTTCTCACGATTATACAAACAATACAATCAAATATCAGCATATATGTATTATATATGTATTACATGTATGCTAGCATGTCTTATATACACTATATTGCCTTAACTATTTGGCCATCCATCCAAATGATGAGAATCAAGTGTCCTAATCACTTGGCCCGGCCACAGGTGTATAAAATCAAGCACTTAGGCATGGAAACTGTTTCTACAAACATTTGTGAAAGAATGGGCCGCTCTCAGTGATTTCCAGCGTGGAACCGTCATAGGATGCCACCTGTGCAACAAATCCAGTCGTGACATTTCCTTGCTCCTAAATATTCCAAAGTCAACTTTATTGTAAGAAAAGTGAAGAGTTTGGGAACAACAGCAACTCAGCCAGCAAGTGGTAGGCCACGTAAACTGACAGAGAGGTCAGCATAGTGCAAAGACTTTCTGCACAGTCAGTTGATACAGAGCTCCAAACTTCATGTGACCTTCCAATTAGCCCACGTACAGTATGCAGAGAGCTTCATGGAATGGGTTTCCATGGCCGAGCGGCTGCATCTAAGCCATACATCAGCAAGTCCAATGCAAAGCGTGGGATGCAGTGGTGTAAAGCACGTCGCCACTGGACTCTAGAGCAGTGGCGACGCCTTCTCTGGACTGATGAGTCACGCTTTTCCATCTGGCAATCTGATGGACCAGTCTGGGTTTGGAGGTTGCCAGGAGAACGCTACATTTCGGACTGCATTGCGCCGAGTGTGAAATTTGTTGGAGGAGGAATGATGGTGTGGGGTTGTTTTTCAGGAGTTGGGCTTGGCCCCTTAGTTCCAGTGAAAGGAACTTTGAATGATCCAGGATACCATAGTGTTTTTGGACAATTCCATGCTCCTGAACTTGTGGGAACAGTTTGGAGCGGGCCCCTTCCTCTTCCAACATGACTGTGCACCAGTGCACAAAGCCAGGTCCATAAAGACATGGATGACAGAGTCTGGTGTGGATGAACTTGACTGGCCTGCACAGAGTCCTGACCTGAACTCCGATAGAACACATTTTGGATGAATTAGAACGGAGACTGAGAGCCAGGCCATTAGTGTGTGACCACACCAATGCGCTTTTGGAAAATTCCTATAAACACACTCCGCGACCTTGTGGACAGCCTTCCCAGAAGAGTTGAAGCTGTAATAGCTGCAAAAGGTGGACCCACATCATATTGAACCCTATGGGATGGCACTTCTAGTTCATATGTGAGTCAAGGCAGGTGGCCAAATACTTTTGGCAATATAGTGTCTGTATTACATGTATGCTAGCAGGTCTTACAAGGCTTGTAGACAACCCGCATGTCATTTACAGTTATAGGAATTATACAGCTGGTTACATATTACAGGTGTACCTAACGAAGTGTATGTTTTAATATGCTAAAGAAGCATACGCGCTAAAGCGTACGCGAGCAGCGACACAACACACAGTGGCGGTCTGTGCAGCGTCTCTCCTCCCGACTTCCGCCAAAAAGTGTGTGTTGGGGAGCGTGCGGAGAAAAGAGGAATTCATGTTGGTGTTTATTCGGCTGAATCCGAGCTGCACCAAAACCCCAGCCTCTCCTGTACCCCCAACCAGACACACACACACACACACACATACCTGTCCATCCTAGGTGTGTTTGTCTTTCCCTAACCACCATTTTAGGTCCTCCCAGGGCAGGTATTTCCCTCTGTAAGGCACAAACACTGTTAACTAAGGTGTGTGTGTGTGTGTGTTGGCGGGGGTGTGAGTGGGCAGAGAGTGTGTGTGAAGCACTTGCATTGATAACCTGCAGCTCAGAGACCCTCAGTCTCACTCAGTGGACGTCCCCCTCGCAAGGAACTCCCTCGGTCCTGCTCCATCTGGCTTCTGTCTCCTCCAGCAACCACCACGATGCTCACGCCGCCCATCTTGGTGCTGATGCTCGGCCTCGTGGCCGCCCGGGCCACCGTCGACGTCCGCACGGCCGCCGCCATGGGTAAGTAGCGTGTGGGGGGGCCGAGGGATTGTCTGTCAGGAAGTTTGGGGAGCGGTGGAAGTTTTCACACACAAAACATTGAAGATTATTGCTGAGAGAAAAAAAATGTTGCTTTAACTTTTGCTTTTGGATGGAGATGGAGCGCTTTGTGATGACGTGTGTGTGTGTGTGTGTGTGTGTGTGTGTGTGTGTGTGTGTGTGTGTGTGTGTGTGTCAAAGCTGAGGTGAAGGGTGAGACTGGAGATCAGTGATGTCGCCATGAGGATTTAATTTAGTCAAATATTCTACCCAGTCACATTTTAATTTATTTATTTTAAATACAGTTTTTATTTGTATTTTATATTAAATTTTTATTATATTAATTTTACATTTATATATATTTTTTGTATTGTATAAAGTATGTATTTTACAATGGGTGTTTTGTTTTCTTAGTTTAACTAATTACATTTAATTATAGATTATTAAAAATGTAATTTAATTAATTAATCTTTTGAAAATTGATTTAATGTAGTTTGTATTATTTTATATTTACTTTACTTTTTTAATATATATTTTACATGTTTTCATCTGTATCATATGCAGGGTGTATTTTTAAAATGTGTGTTTTGTATGAATGTACATTTTTCATTTCTTGAATATTTTTATTTAATTAATGAACCAAATCCTCAAATGTTCATCCATACATATTTAACAAAAGTTGCCTAACATGATTGAAAAGTAATTGAGGGTATTACAGATACGTTTTTATCTGGATTTTATCTTTATTTTTTATATCTTTAATATTTGTATTTAATTAAATGTTATAGTTTTTATTTTCTCCCTTGCTTTTTATCCCAATATATTTAAAAAATTGCCTAAAATGTTCAAAATGTACTATACTCAGCCCTGCAAAACATCCTACCAAGTCACATTTTAATTAATTTCTTATAAATAGTTTTATTTGTATTTTATATCAATTTTACTTCTTTATATTAATTTTAGATTTTTAATGTTTTATTTTTTTGTATAATGTAAAGTATGTATTTTACAATGTGTTTTATCTATTTTTTTATTTTTTAGTTTAACTAATTACATTTAATTATAGATTAATTAAAGTTTTAATTCAATTAATTAATCTTACTTTTTGTAATATACTAGTATGTATTTTTAAATTTGTGTTTTGTATTAATCCATTGATTTTGTTATATTACCTTTATTTCCTAGTTTATTTTTAAAAAAATTATATGCAGTATTCCTTAGTTTGATAAATTAATTTACTAATAATTCAATTTAATTAAAGTTTAAGTTAGTTTAGTTACTTAGTTTTTCTTTGTTATATGGTGTATTTTTTAATTGGTGTTTTTTTTAAATTATTGTATTTTATTCATTTGGTGGATTAATATTTTTATTTAATAAAATTATTATTTATAAAATACAATAATCCCAATATATGTAAACAAAAATTAATTTAAAAAAGCCTAATATTGTTGATATGTAACTAAGTATATTCCAGTACCAGCGTTTGTATTATTTTATCTTTATTTTACTTATTTTTTTATTTTTCCTCTGTAATGTTTAATTTTTTATTTTATGCGGTATGTTTTAAAATATGTTTTATAGTACTATATTGCATTTTTCATCCCTTAGTTTGATTAATTAAATTTAATTATTTGTAAATTAATTAAAGTTTCAATTAAATCAATTAATCTTTGTTTTTCTTTGTTATATGATGTATTTTTAAATTTGTGTTTTGTATTAAATTATTGTAGTTTTTGTATTATCTTATTTATTTCGTAGTTCAATATTTTTATTTAATAAAATTATCATTTATAAAATATAATAATCCCAATATATGTAAAAAAAAAAAAAAAAAGATTGCCTAATATTGTTGAACTGTAACTAAGTAGAATCCAATACCAGTGTTTTTATTATTGTATCTTTCTTTTACTTTTTTTTAAAAATATATATTTATTTATAATTTCGGTAATGTTTTATTTATTTATTTTTTATTATATGCAGTATGTTTTAAAATATTTGTTATATAATATTATATTGCATTTTTCATTCCTTAATTTTGATTAATTACATTGAATTATTTGTAATTTCATTAGTTTCAATTAAATTAAGTAATCTTTGTTTTTCTTTGTTATATTAGTATGTATTTTTTTATTTGTGTTTAGTATTAATGTATTTTTATATCATATTTATTTCGTAGTTTAATATTTTTTTAAATAAAATTATAATTTATAAAATATGATAATCCCAATATTTGTAAAAAAATAAAATAAAAAGCCTAATTTAGTTGAAATGTTTAAGTTTATGAAAGCAGTGCCTCCATCACTGCGATGATGTAACAAGTGGCCTCCTTGTCGCCCCCTACGTGCAGCAGCGGGTCTGTGCAAGACCCGCCCCACAGACCTGGTGTTCATCGTGGACAGCAGCCGCAGCGTCCGTCCCTCCGAGTTTGAGCAGGTCAAGGTTTTCCTCGCCAAGGTTATCGAGGGCCTGGACGTGGGCCCCAACGCCACCCGCGTGGGCGTGGTCAACTACGCCAGCCGCGTTAAAAACGAGGTACGTCTGTACCTTAGCCCCGCCTCCGCCTCCCTTTCTGATGTGTCCTCTTTGGGCCCGCAGGTGTCTCTGAAGACCCACCGCACCAAGGCGGGCCTCATCAAGGCCGTCACCAAAGTCGAACCTCTATCCACGGGCACCATGACGGGACTCTCCATCCAGTTTGCGCTCAACGTGGCTTTCAGCGAGAATGAGGGCGCCAGGGTCAAATCTCCTGACATCAGCAAGGTCCCACACGCCTCCAATAATCAATAATCAATATGGAACCTTACCTGTACCCACTTTACCTTTATCTAGTCAGTATATATACATATCTTATATGCTTTTTAACAACATTTATTCAATTTTGGGTTCTGACGTTGATTTGACCATTGAAATTTGGTCATTTCCCAACCAATATTCTACGACACAAATACAACGTTGAAAAAAATTAAACGTTTGACAATGTTTAATCAATGTTGGGTTCTGACATTGATTTGACCATTGACATTTGGTCATTTCCCAACCAATATTCTACAACACAACTACAACGTTGAAACAATGTGCTTTAAGAGGACGTTTAATCAATGATGGGTTCCGACGTTGATTTGACCATTGACATTTGGTAATTTCCCAACCAATATTCTACAACACAAATACAACGTTGAAACAACGTGCTTTAAGACAACGTTTAATCAATGTTGGGTTCTGACGTTGATTTGACCATTGAAATGTGGTCATTTCCCAACTATTATTCTACGACACAAATACAACGTTGAAACAACATGCTTTTTGTCAACATTTAATCAATGTTGGGTTCTGATGTTGATTTGACCATTGAAATTTGGTCATTTCCCAACCAATATTCTACGACACAAATAGAACGTTGAAACAACGTGCTTTAAGAGGACGTTTAATCAATGATGGGTTCTGACGTTGATTTGACCTTTGAAATTTGGTCATTTCCCAACCAATATTCTACAACACAACTACAACGTTGAAACAATGTGCTTTAAGAGGACGTTTAATCAATGATGGGTTCTGACGTTGATTTGACCATTGACATTTGGTAATTTCCCAACCAATATTCTACAACACAAATACAACGTTGAAACAACGTGCTTTAAGACAACGTTTAATCAATGTCGGGTTCTGACGTTGATTTGACCATTGAAATTTGGTCATTTCCCAACTATTATTCTACGACACAAATACAACGTTGAAACAACATGCTTTTTGTCAACATTTAATCAATGTTGGGTTCTGATGTTGATTTGACCATTGAAATTTGGTCATTTCCCAACCAATATTCTACGACACAAATACAACGTTGAAACAACGTGCTTTAAGAGGACGTTTAATCAATGATGGGTTCTGACGTTGATTTGACCATTGACATTTGGTAATTTCCCAACCAATATTCTACAACACAAATACAACGTTGAAACAACGTGCTTTAAGACAACGTTTAATCAATGGTGGGTTCTGACGTGGATTTGACCATTGAAATGTGGTCATTTCCCAACCAATATTCTACAACACAAATACAACGTGCTTTTTGACAACGTTTATTCAATGTCAGGTTGTGACGTTATTTTGATGATTGAAATTTGGTCATTTCCCAACCAATATTCTACGACACAAGTACAACGTTGAAAAAAACTTTCCGTTTTGACAACGTTTAATCAATGTTGGGTTCTGACGTTGATTTGACCATTGAAATTTGGTCATTTCCCAAGCAATATTCTACGACACAAATACAACGTTGAAACAACGTGCTTTTTGACGACTTTTAATCAATGTTGGGTTCTGACATTTATTTGACCATTGACATTTGGTAATTTCACAACCAATATTTTACAACACAAATACAACGTTGAAACAACATGGTCTTTGTCAACGATTATTCAATGTTGGGTTCTGACGTTGATTAGACCATTGAAATTTGGTCATTTTCCAACCAATGTTCTACAACCCAAATACAAAGTTTAAAAAAACATGCTTTTTGACAACGTTTAATCAATGTTGGGTTCTGATGTTGATTTGACCTTTGAAATTTGGTCATTTCCCAATCAACATCATTGATCCAATGTTAGACACCAAAGTTGTCTCAATTTACAAATACAACTATTTTGCAACGTTGTTTCAAAGTCAGTTTTAAAGGACATGTAAATATAATCAACGTTTTGTGCCTGCTGGGTTATATCTACATATATACAGTGGAACCTCCATTTGCGAACTTAATTTGTTCTTTTAACAGGGTTCATAATTTAAAAAAAAGTTTGTATGGAGAAGCAAATTTCTTCACAAGAAACAATGTAAATATGAATAATGGGTTTCAGCCTTGACCAAAGTCCACATTTTAGTGAAAGTTTGTACACTCTGGCAACAATATAAAGCAGGGGTCCCCAAACTTTTTGACTCCGGGGCCGCATTGGGGTAAAACAATTTGGCTTGGGGCCGCGCTATATATATATATATATATATATATATATATATATATATATATATATATATATATATATATATATATATATATATATATATATATATATATATATATATATATATGTATATGTGTATATATATATATATATATATGTATATGTGTATATATATATATATATATATATATATGTGTATATATATATATATATATATATATATATATACATGTATATATATATATATATATATATACATGTATATATATATACATATATGTATATATACATATATATATATACACATATATATATGTGTATATATATATGTGTATAGGTGTAAATGTGTGTGTGTGTGTGTGTGTGTGTATACACTACCGTTCAAAAGTTTGGGGTCACATTGAAATGTCCTTATTTTTGAAGGAAAAGCACTGTACTTTTCAATGAAGATAACTTTAAACTAGTCTTAACTTTAAAGAAATAAACTCTATACATTGCTAATGTGGTAAATGACTATTCTAGCTGCAAATGTCTGGTTTTTGGTGCAATATCTACATAGGTGTATAGAGGCCCATTTCCAGCAACTATCACTCCAGTGTTCTAATGGTACAATGTGTTTGCTCATTGGCTCAGAAGGCTAATTGATGATTAGAAAACCCTTGTGCAATCATGTTCACACATCTGAAAACAGTTTAGCTCATTACAGAAGTTACAAAACTGACCTTCCTTTGAGCAGATTGAGTTTCTGGAGCATCACATTTGTGGGGTCAATTAAACGCTCAAAATGGCCAGAAAAAGAGAACTTTCATCTGAAACTCGACAGTCTATTCTTGTTCTTAGAAATGAAGGCTATTCCACAAAATTGTTTGGGTGACCCCAAACTTTTGAACGGTAGTGTATGTATATGTAAATGTGTGTATATATAAATGTGTATATATGTGTGTGTATATATGTATATGTCCATGTATGTATATATGTGTGTGTATATATGTATATGTCCATGTATATATATATATACCTGTATGTATATGTGTATATATGTATATATATATGTATATGTGTATATATGTATATACTGTATATGTATATGTGTCTATATGTTTGTATATATGTATGTATATATATAAAATATATATATATATATATATATATATATATATATATATATATATATATATATATATATAATATTCCTCGCGCACTAATTGACTTAAAGAGCGCACTTGCTGCATGTCACGTTATCGATGGTAAAAGGCATTTTTAGACAATACGATTTGCCTGAGTGGCTAGGAGACGGTAGAAAATGGACTAACTAGTAAGGACAAATTTTAAAAAAAAAAAAAATTAAAAAAAAATACTTTTTTTTTAACTTGGGACTTCCCGCGGGCCGGATTTTGGACGCAGGGGGGTCGTATCCGGCCCGCGGGCCGTAGTTTGGGGACCTCTGATATAAAGTATTACAGTACTGTATATCTAACACACATAACAATGGTCTTTTTATTAACAAGCCAAAACAACAACGACAAAATGAACTGTCCTGTATGCTCTGCTCTGCCACAGAAATCCCTTTGGTGCCCTCACAAATGATCAAAAATCTCAACAATACTTAACTTTAACAACTATATTGCCGCAATAATAAACATTTTAAAAAGTAAAACCTGATGACAAAATAAGGGGGAGTGCTTCGTAAATATGTACCAATATTTACTGTATCGATAGCGTCTACTCGTGTCCAACGGCAGGTGGCCATCATCGTGACCGACGGGCGTCCCCAGGACAACGTGAAGGACATCGCCCAGCGCGCCCGCGACGCCGGCATCGAGATCTTCGCCATCGGCGTGGGCCGCGTGGACATGAGCACGCTGAAGCAGATGGCCAGCGAGCCCCTGGACGAGCACGTGGACTATGTGGAGAGCTACAGCGTCATCGAGAAGCTGACCAAGAAGTTCCAGGAGGCCTTCTGCGGTAAGATGGCCGCCTTGTTGGGGTTGGCGGGGGGGGGGGAGCCGGTCGCCATTAGACGCCTTCTTGCGGCGCTTTGTGCCGCTCCGCCTTGACAAGAGGGTAAGGTTGTTGTTGTTGTTTTTTAACTTTGTCATGGCCTTGCTCCTGCACTTTCTGACCTTAGACCTGATTGGCTCGTCAGAAACAAGAGCAACGTCTTGGAGTGACAGTGGTGAAAGCCCCGCCCCCTTATCATTGCAAATATTAAAAACATTTTCATTGGTGCCGTTAAGGTTTTTAAGTTATTCTAAAAATACATTTTCTGACCCCTGATGTCATCAAAATCTCCCCAAACATTTTTTGTCAAACTATTATTGGTTTTATGTTTTTTATTATTCATAACCTATTCATTGTTTTGTCTCTTTGGGCACCACACGATTCGATTCTTGGGGTTAACGATTCTCGATTCATAATCAGTACTTTTTGATAACATTTGTATTCCTTACTTTGATTAATTAAATTGAATTATTAGTAAATTAATCAAAGTTTAAATTAAATTAATTAATTTTAGTTTTCCTTTGTTATATGGTGTATTTTTATTTGTGTTTTGTATTAAATTATGTTTTATTTATTTTGTGGTTTAATATTTTTATTTAATAAAATTATAATTTATAAAATATAATAATCCCAATATATGTATAAAAAATAAAAAAGCCTAATATTGATACTGTTGTTGATAATATTCATTTTTGTTTCACTACTTTTGGTTTGCTCTGTGTCGTGTTTGTGTCTCCTCTCAATTGCTCTGTTTATTGCAGTTCTGAGTGTTGCTGGGTCGGGTTTGGTTTTGGAATTGGATTGCATTGTTATGGCTTTGCTGTGTATTGTTTTGTTGGATTGATTAATTTAAAAAAAAAAAGGAAAAAATTATTTTTTCTTTAAAAGAAAAAAAAAAAAGATTTTTTAAAAATGAGAATCGATTCTGAATCGCACAACGTGAGAATCGCGATTCGAATTAGAATCGATTTTTTTCCCACACCCCTAATATATATATATATATATATATATATATATATTATATACTATTAATTCAAAAATTACATATTTTTTTTGACACTCCTACTATCTATTATTGTTTTTATGTTACTAACGTTTTATCATTCATAACCAGCCCCCTAAAGTTTGGGGAGATTTTGACAGAGTGAATGACAAAGCGTTAATAACATAAAAACAATATTATTTTAGCAAAATGTTTTTGAAACGAGGGCGGGTGTTTACTAATAATAAAACGTTAATAACATAAAACCTATAATAGCCACAAACAAAATAATGCAGGAATGGGACAAGTTTGGGGGATTTTGACTAGCTGGTTATAATAAAACCATAAAACATAACAATAACATAAAAACAATAATAGTTCGGCAAAAAATGTTTGCTGCATGAATGTAGTACAAACAAGTTTGGGGAGATTTTGACCGGGTGGGGGTTGGAGGGCTGCTTAAAAATAGTAAAACTTTAATAAACATAAAAAGTATGATAGCACAAATGTTTGTAACAAGTTTGGAAAGATGTTGACAAGGTGGGGGTGCTGCTTATGAATAAAAAAAATAAAATGAATTACATAAAAACTATATGAGCCAAAAGAACAAATGAACGGGACAAATTTGGGGAGATTTTGACAAGGTGGGTGTGAAATGACAACAGCGGAAGATGAATGCTATAACAAGAAGGTAGAGGAAAAGAAGAAGCTTATGACTACGGCTATTGCAGACTCGCCCACATTTTCAGGACTTATGCAGATCCCAAATACAGATCAGCAGGTACCAGAAGATAAGAAAAGTTGGTTTTACATAATATTGCCGAACAAAACGCCAGATAATGTCTGCTAATAGGTGCCATACACACACCATAATAATACTCGTATGTTGAAGCACAGTACAATCCATCAAGCGGTGCGGCTTCATAGCTTACCAAAGTCCTACTAAAAACATTTTGACAGATTTTTGAGTGCCGTGTGTAATGTTTATTTATTTTCAATGGAACATTTAAAGTTTTGGTGTTTACTGCCCTCATAGTGCAGTCTACACATATCTCTTATGTATGACTGCCATCTACTGGTCACACTTATCATTTCACCGTGTACCAAATAAAATTGCTTCGAGGTCGGCAAGCACAACCAGAATTATGCCGTACATTAGGCGCACCGGGTTATAAGGCGCACTGTAAATTTTTGAGAAAATTAAAGGATTTTAAAGGCCTACTGAAAGCCACTACTACCGACCACGCAGTCTGATAGTTTATATATCAATGATGAAATCTTAACATTGAAACACATGCCAATACAGCCGGGTTAATTTATAAAGTGCAATTTTAAATTTCCCGCAAAACTTCCGGTTGAAAACGTCTATGTATGATGACGTATGCGCGTGACGTCGATGGTTGAAACGGAAGTATTCGGACACATTGTATTCCAATACAAAAAGTTCTGTTTTCATCGCAAAATTCCACAGTATTCTGGACATCTGTGTTGGTGAATCTTTTGCAATTTGTTTAATGAACAATGAAGACTGCAAAGAAGAAAGCTGTAGGTGGGAAGCGGTGTATTAGCGGCTGGCTGCAGCAACACAACCAGGAGGACTTTGAGTTGGATAGCAGACGTGCTATCCGACGCTAGCCGCCGACCGCATCGATGATCGGGTGAAGTCCTTCGTCGCGCCGTCGATCGCTGGAACGCAGGTGAGCACGGGTGTTGATGACCAGATGAGGGATGGCGTAGGTGGAGCGCTAATGTTTTTATCATAGCTCTGACGAGGTCCCGTAGCTAAGTTAGCTTTAATGGCGTCGTTAGCAACAGCATTGCTAGGCTTTGACAGGCGGCACAGCATTAACCGTGTGGTTACAGATCCAGTGTTTGGTTCGGTGTCTCCTGATAGTAGTATTGTTGATCTGCTGTCTATCCTTCCAGTCAGGGGCTTATTTTTTTGTTTCTATCTGCATTTAAGCACAAAGCTATCACGTTAGCTCCGTAGCTAAAGTGCTTCACCGATGTATTGTCGTGGAGATAAAAGTCACTGTGAATGTCCATTTCGCGTTCTCGACTCTCATTTTCAAGAGGATATAGTATCCGAGGTGGTTTAAAATACAAATCCGTGATCCACAATAGAAAAAGGAGAAAGTGTGGAATCCAATGAGCCCTTTTACCTAAGTTACGGTCAGAGCGAAAAAAGATATGTCCTGCACTGCACTCTAGTCCTTCACTCTCACGTTCCTCATCCACAAATCTTTCATCCTCGCTCAAATTAATGGGGTAATCGTCACTTTCTCGGTCCGAATCGCTCTCGCTGCTGGTGTAAACAATGGGGAAATGTGAGGAGCCTTTCAACCTGCGACGTCACGCTACTTCCGGTACAGGCAAGGCTTTTTTTATCAGCGACCAAAAGTTGCGAACTTTATCGTCGATGTTCTCTACTAAATCCTTTCAGCAAAAATATGGCAATATCGCGAAATGATCAAGTATGACACATAGAATGGATCTGCTATCCCCGTTTAAATAAAAAAGTCATTTCAGTAGGCCTTTAAGTGCGCCTTATAGTCCGAAAAATACTCTAATATAAAAATGTATCAGAGCTGTGTATCTATTTTATGGAGCAATGTAGTTAATCACGGAACTGGCACCTAATGTTATTAAAAAGCTTTGATTTTGAATCGACTCGTTACCCCCAAGAATCGAATCGAATCGTTTTGGTGCCCAAAGATTGTCAGCCCTACACTGCAAAAACTGAAATCTAAGTAAGATGAGATATCTCAAATAAGGGTGATATTTGCTTACTTTCTGTCTGATAAGATAATTCTTCTCACTAAGCAGATTTTATGTGAGAGTGTTTTACTTGTTTTAAGGGTTTTGGTCCTAAATGATCTCAATAAGATATTACAGCTTGTTGCTGAGATGTTAGGCAAGGCAAGGCAAGGCAAGGCAACTTTATTTGTATAGCGCTTTTCATACACAAGGCAGACTCAAAGTGCTTCACAGACAACAAAGTGAAATGAAAGAAAATAAAAGCAAAATTAAAATGCAGACAATAAAAATAAAAACAGTGCAGACGTTAAAAGTTAAAAGATTAAAAGATTTAGCTGAAAGCTAAGGTGAACATAAAAGTCTTCAGTCTAGTTTTAAAAGTAGTGAGAGTTGGGGAGAGTCTGACATCTTCAGGAAGTTTATTCCAGCTATGTGTTGCATAGTGACTGAATGATGATCTCCCTTGATTTGAGTTTACTCTTGGAACCGCTAACAGATTGGTCTCAGAAGATCTTAGTGATCTAGAGGGCGTATATAGTGGGAGCATATCAGTGATATACTTGGGCCCTAGACCATGTAGTGATTTATATGTGAGCAGGAGGATTTTGAAATCTATTCTCTGATGTACAGGGAGCCAATGTAAGGATTTAAGAATTGGTGTAATGTGCTCACATTTTTTGGTCTTTGTTAGAACTCTAGCAGCAGCGTTCTGAACAAGCTGTAGCTGCCTGACAGTTTTTTTGGGAAGACCTGCAAGGAGACCATTACAATAGTCTAGCCTACTGGTAATAAAGGCATGTACAAGTTTTTCTAAGTCTTGAGCTGACATGAGCCCTCTAAGTCTTTTTACATTTTTGAGGTGATAGTAGGCCGATTTTGTTACTGATTTGATGTGACTGTCGAAATGTAAATCAGAATCTAAAATAACCCCAAGATTTCTGGCTTTATTTGAGGTTTTCAGGGACAGTGATTGAAGGTGTTGGATGACTTTAAACCTTTCTTTTTTAGCACCAAAAACAATTATCTCAGTTTTATCTTCATTTAGTTGTAGGAAATTTTGGCACATCCAGTGTTTGACTTGCTCAATGCACTGGCACAGAAGATCTATGGGGCGATAGTCATTTGGTGATAGCGCTACATAGATTTGGGTGTCATCGGCATAGCAATGATGGTCAATGTTATTATTTTGCATGATTTGTCCTAGTGGGAGCATATAGATGTTAAATAAAGTCGGCCCCAAGATTGAACCTTGGGGGACTCCACACGTTACGTTGGTTGGTTCTGATACAAAGTCACCAATGGAAACAAAATAGTTCCTATCTTGTAGATATGACTTGAACCAGCTTAAAACTGTGCCTGAGATCCCCACCCAGTTTTCCAACCTGTCCAAAAGTATTGAGTGGTCGACAGTGTCAAATGCAGCACTGAGGTCCAAAAGCATTAATACTGAAGTTTTGCCAGAGTCTGTGTTTAGACGGATGTCATTTATAACTTTAAGAAGGGCCGTCTCTGTGCTATGAAGAGGTCGAAATCCTGACTGGAAGTTGTTGTGGCAGCCAGTAGAAGCCAAGAAGTGATTTAGTTGTTGGAGGACAACTTTCTCAATTATTTTACTTATGAATGGTAGATTTGAAATTGGTCTGTAGTTGTTGATAACAGAGGCATCTAGGCTCTGCTTTTTTAGAAGAGTTAGAATGTTATGACCTATATTGAGTAAAACATGCTTGAAACTAGAATATCAAGTGTTGCAAAGCTGCGTCATCAACAATCACAAGTATAAAGCTACTTTTTCAAAGTAATCATTTCTTATTTCAAGCATGAAATAAAAAAAATCATGACTTTGACACAATTGTGTCTCATAATCAAAACAGATGACAGCCAAATGGACTTTGCTGTTTGATTTTCAATGAAACAATAGAAAACAAGTACTCATATAGTAGTACAGTTGGCACAGTACAGTACACTGACAGTTAATATTTCAACATTTGACATTTCTAACAATTTTGAACAGAAATAGTTCATTCACATACAGATAAATTCTTCAAAATTACAATTAAAAAAAATTTGGCCGGGGGCCGGGCTGTATATATGCGCACTAATTGACTGAAAGAGCACGCACTTGGCGCGATGATGTCATGTTATCGATGGAAAAATGCATTTTTAGACCATACGATTTGCCTGAGCGGCTAGTAGACCCCGAGAGTAACAAGCCGTTGCCTTGTTGCCTTTCCATTAAGAACAATACATTAGTTTTTAATATAAGTTTGCTGGTTTGAAGAAATGTAATGCCGAGCGCATATCATTATGTCAAGATAATGGCACTAGCATTTACTTCATTTAAGAATATTTTTCAACATATTGAGCAAAAAGGTCTCTTTTTTTTTTTTTCTCTACCAAGAAAAGTGCACTTGTTATTAGTGAGAATATACTTATTTTAAGGTATTTTTGGGTTCATTGAGGTTCGCTAATTTTGCTTGTTTTGGAAAGTCTTGACAAGCCGAATTTTCTTGTTCTATTGGCAGATAATTTTGCTTAGTTCAAATAAAATACCCCTCATTTTTGTTTTGTTTTTTTCCTTGTTTTTGAACACTGACTTTTTGCAGTGTAGTTTTTGACTAGGTGGGGGAGCTGCTTATAAATCATAAAACGTTAATAACATAAAAACTATAAAATGAGGGATTCTTAATCACTGTTGTGTTTGAATTCTTATGAATATTCATACTATAGTTGATATTATTCTTTTTTTTGTGACTACTTTTGGATTGTTTTGTGTCATGTTTGTGTGTCCTCTCAATCGCTCTGTTGATTGCTATTCTGAATGTTGGAATTGTATTATTGTTGGATTGTGTGTTATTTTGTTGGACTGATTAATAAAAAAATAAACTATAATGGCCAAAATAATTAGTAGCGCAGATGTTTGGAATACGTTTGGAAATATTTAAAAAAGTGGGGGGGACCTGCATATGAATTTTTAAAAAATTAATACAGCCAAATAATATGTAGCACAAAGGAATGGGACAAGTTTGGGGAGGTTTTGACAAGGTGTTGGGGTTGGAGGATGGAAAATCTGTTTTACAACGTTTTAAAAACACTAACGACACAAATGACAATTTTCACAGCACAAAGGAACTGAATATTTGCAATGATAAAGGGGGCGGGGCAAGTTCACGCAGGTGCTGCAAGGAGGTCCATGAGTAGCCACCATGACACCTCTGATAGACTGCCAGAGTACAAACTAGTTGTTTATTAGCCACTTCTCTCCCTTTCAAGGATCCACTTCATTCAAACGTCTATTTTTGGCTCCCTTGATCATTAAATATTTAGGCTTCCTATTCTCACACTGACATAGTTGTTATTCTCTCCTAACCCCTCTGCCCCTCTTCTCTGTGTGTGTGTGTGTGTGTGTACTCTCAAACTCCAACACACTCACACACACACAGTGTCGGACCTGTGCGCCACTGGGGATCATGACTGCCAGCAAATATGCATAAGCTCCCCCGGATCGTACAAGTGTGCCTGCAAAGACGGCTTTACCCTCTCAGACGATGGGCGCACCTGCAGTGGTAAGTGTGTGTGTTCTTGTATTTCTACCCTTTTTAAGACCTCAACAAGGAAAAGCAGCTTCCATAGGAGGAGGAGTGAACAAGTTAGGACATAAATCATGGTCCAAATACGAAAAAAAACATTGCATGTAATAGAGAATGTCTCATTTGCACCCCTGGTGGTGAAATCTATCAAAGTTAGGGTGGTCCCAAAAAAGGAGGGATTGGTCAACATATGAAATAACAAGTGAGTGTAAAAATTGAAGTGCTCCCCCTTTGGCCAACATATGTAATAACAAGTGTGTGTAAGAAATTTAAATGCGCCCCCTTTGGCCAAAATTTACTACAAAAATTTAAAAAAATTATATAGAGACATACTGTAATAACTTGAAGTAAATAATGAAGATTAAACACCAATTTCAAACAAAAAATTCAAATAAAAAAAAATACTAAAAACTTACATTTTTTATATTTAGATAGTATGTATATATTATTAATGTGGTAAATACAAATATTTATATACTGTATTTTTCGGAGTATAAGTCGCTCCGGAGTATAAGTCGCACCGGCCGAAAATGCATAATAAAGAAGGAAAAAAACATATATAAGTCGCATTTTTGGGGGAAATGTATTTGATAAAAGCCAACACCAAGAATAGACATTTAAAAGGCAATTTAAAATAAATAAAGAATAGTGAACAACAGGCTGAATGAGTGTACGTTATATGAGGCATAAATAACCAACTGAGAACGTGCCTGGTATGTTAACGTAACATATTATGGTAAGAGTCATTCAAATAACTATAACATATAGAACATGCTATACGTTTACCAAACAATCTGTCACTCCTAATCGCTAAATCCCATGAAATCTTATACGTCTAGTCTCTTACGTGAATGAGATAAATAATATTATTTGATATTTTACGGTAATGTGTTGATAATTTCACACATAAGTCGCTCCTGAGTATAAGTCGCACCCCCGGCCAAACCATGGAAAAAACTGCGACTTATAGTCCGAAAAATAGGCTACAAACAAAAAATTCTAATAAAAAAAAAATATATTAAAGCTTACATTTTTTATATTTAGATATCCATCCATCCATCCATTTTCTGCCGCTTGTCCCTTCCGGGGTGGCGGGGGGTCACTGGAGCCTATCTCAGCTACACCCTGGACAAGTCGCCACCTCATCACAGGGCCAACGCAGATAGACAGACAACATTCACACACTAGGGACCATTTAGTGTTGCCAATCAACCTATCCCCAGGTGCATGTCTTTGGTGGTGGGAGAAGTATGTATATATTATTAATGTTGTAAATACAAATATTTATATATGCATTTTTCGGAGGTCTCAAGAAGGTAACAAATGCAAGAATGTGTGTGTGATGATCCGAGAATAGAGAATGAGCCACAAGAGTAACGTGTGTGTGCATGTGTGTGTGTGTGCATATGTGTGTGCATGTGTGTGTGTGTGTGTGTGTGTGCGTCTGCGCAGCTTGCAGCAACTCGGCCACAGACGTGGTGTTCCTGATCGACGGCTCCAAGAGCGTGCGTCCTGAGAACTTTGAGCTGGTGAAGAAGTGGATCAACCAGATCGTTGACAAACTGGACGTGTCGGACAGCAAAGCCCACGTGGGACTGGTGCAGTACTCCAGCTTGGTCCGACAGGTACCTGCCACTGCTGCTGGGTAGATGTTAAACTTGTTAACCAGAAAGCCTCTTCAATCGGAGCGGGGACACATGGACTGGTTGTCGCGCCCAACTAGAAATCAGTTGAAGGTTTTTGTCTTTGAAATGACACAAGAGGCACGGTTGTCCATGGTTGTCGCACTTGTTACGTTTCTTAGAACAGCGTTTTTCAACCACTGTGTACCGTGAGATAGGGAGATTATCTAATTTCACCTATTTGGGTTAAAAATATTTTTTGCAAAGCCGTAATTATAGTCTGCAAATGATGTGTTGTTGTTGAGTGTCTGTATGTACTGTCTAGAGCTCGGCAGAGTAACCGTGTAATACTCTTCCATATCAGTAGGTGGCAGCCGGTAGCTAATTGCTTTGTAGATGTCAGAAACAGCGGGAGGCTGGGTGCAGGTAAAAAGGTGTCTAATGCTTAAACCAAAAATAAACAAAAGGTGAGTGCCCCTAAGAAAAGGCATTGAAGCTTAGGGAAGGCTATGCAGAATGAGACTAAAACGGAACTGGCTACAAAGTAAACAAAAACAGAATGCTGGACGACAGCAAAGACTTACTGTGGAGCAAAGACAGCGTCCACAATGTACATCCGAACATGACATGACAATCAACAATGTCCCCACGAAGAAGGATAAAAACAACTGAAATATTCTTGATTGCTAAAACAAAGTAGATGGGGGCAATATCGCTGTTTGTCTATTTTATGGAGCAATGTTGTTCATCATAGAACTGGCATAAAAAAAAAAAAGTATTGAATTTGAATGGAGAATCGATTCTGAATCGAATGGTAACACCCAAGAATGGAATGGAATGGTGTGGCGCCCAAAGATTCACAGTCCCAGTCGGTACGATCGGGTATAGATTCACATAAAATAAAATCAAACGGTGGCATATTTCGATACCTTTTGTTGCACGTCACGTCACGCCCGCTTGCAGACTAAACAGCGTCTCACGCCAACAGTCAGCAAGTATGCCCGGTAGAAAACACTCCAACGTAAAATAAGGCTCCACGCTTCAAAAAGGCGCTAGCTTGATGCTAATTTACATTGGATTTGTCACCTGTAGGCTGTAACACAAAGCTAAATGTTTTGTTTGGGTGCACAAAAAAATCAATCCACATTCAAAACGTGCATTTTTTTTCCCATACCAATTCTAAATTGATTCATAATTTTCAAAAATGTATTAGAATTTTTTATTTATTAAAAAAAAAAAAATAAGTCAGAAGTTTCTTAAGCGCAAAAATTATGACTAAAGTAGTGAAGCTGTATGTGGATTTGCACTTCAATTTTATTGACAATTTATTTAAGAAACATATACATTATTATTATTATTATTTATTAATTTAGTTAGAACTTATTTACAAACCCCGTTTCCATATGAGTTGGGAAATTGTGTTAGATTTGCAAAATAATTTTTTTTTATCAGTTTGAACATCAAATATGTTGTCTTTGTAGCATATTCAATTGAATATGGGTTGAAAATGATTTGCAAATCATTGTATTCCGTTTATATTGACATCTAACACAATTTCCCAACTCATATGGAAACGGGGTTTGTATGTCAGCACTGCATAGTTGTATGTAAATTGGCAACACCTCCAAATTTGGTAATAAAAACTACAACTTAGATAAATGTTACAATTAAACGTACAGTACTTGCAGTATAAACTCTTTGTAGGGCGCAACATAACACTATGAGCTTCCTGGGGGAAAAAGCTGCTTCCGAGTTAGACAACATAGGATAGATAGCCATTTTTAATGAGACTCAAACGTAGTACGAAACGAGATATAAAAATTGAACAGTGAAGTGAATTATATTTATATAGCGCTTTTCTCTTGTGACTCAAAGCGCTTTTACGTAGTGAAGCCCAATATCTAAGTTGCATTTAAACCCAGTGTGGGTCGCACTGGGTGCAGGTGGGTAAAGTGTCTTGCCCAAGGACACAACGGTGGCGAAAGTGGGCATCGAACCTGGAACCCTCAAGTTGCTGGCACGAAACAATTTATATTTTTATACGCACACAAAAGTACAGAAAATTGGCACCGTTGAGTGCCAGTGTCGGTTCCCAGCTACTTGCGTGCGTGTCGCTACGTTCTTGAAACATTTTTAAAACAGCCAAAAAAATCCAAACATATTTGATTAGTTTTTTTTGTCATTTGTATGATTTTTGTGCAGTAAATGAATATTTTAGAGTCCAGGACGAATTAACTCCGAGTCCTTTTTAAAAAAAATATGATCATGCCCTCAGGAGTTCCCTCTTGGCCGCCACAACAACAAAAAGGACCTGAAGGAGGCGGTGAAGAAGATGGCCTACATGGAGAGGGGAACCATGACGGGACAAGCCCTGCGCTACCTGACCGACAAGAGCTTCAACGTGGGTCACGGGGCACGGCCCGGGGTCGCCAAGGTGGGCATCGTCTTCACGGACGGCCGCAGCCAGGACTACATCGGGGAGGCCGCCAAGAAGGCCAAGGAGATGGGTGAGCACAGTCTGTTCCATCATCACACACCCTTTACTACAGGGGTGCCCAAAATGTGGACCGCAGCTCAAGTTTTAAGGGCGCGTTGTTCATAAAAAAAGTGGACTAAAAGGTGAAATGTAATGAGAAAATTTTGACTCTAATAACACATGCAGGCTGTTTTTTTAGTTTAAAACTATCATTGATCAAAAAATAATAATACATCAAAATCAATGTTGTTATGAATTACTGACATATACAATGCTCTAATTACTTCACATCAAATATCCCACTTTAGTATATTTTATTTGGAAATATTGCATATTTGTGTGTTTTCCATTAAAAATTAGTTTTGTTTTATAAAAAAGGACAAAAAACAAACCAATTAAAAAATATGAAAAATATTAAACTTATAATCATTCATTTTCATTCATTTTTTATTTATCTCCTTCATTGATGTGCATCTTTGATCGATAGACATTTATACCTCAATTATTCAATTATACATTTACACACCAGTGCCTGAGAAGGAGCAGGATGAAGAAAAATCTTATATTTTCCTGCCCCCTTCAACATAATACGCAGTCTTACTTAATGGATATCATATAAACCAACAATTTCATCCATATATAATGAAAACAAACAAAAAACACACAAAAAAACACAAGATATTGACGGATAGACCTGAAGTTGATCTAGAGATTTAAGCGTTTAAAGTGGGAAAAAAAGACTTACTTTTAACACTTATGAGTGGGGCCTGTTTGGGTCCCCAAGAATTTTAGTGGGATTTTTTTTTTTTAACCGTCATTGCTCAAAAAATTTATTGACCTACAGCCCTTTGAGACACTTGTGATTTAGGGCTATATAAATAAACATTGATTGATTGATTGATTAAGGCTCCAATTACTTCGCATAAAATATTTTACTTTGACATATTTTTAGGGGGAAATTTAGCAAAAAAGTAGTTTTTTTGTTTGTTTTTTACAAAAAAGCATTAAACCAGCAAAAAAAAAAAAAAAAAAATTAAAATATATATATATATATATATATATATATATATATATATATATATATATATATATATATATATATATATATATATATATATATATGTATATATATATATATATATGTATATGTATATATATATATATATATATATATATATATATATATATATATATATATATATATATATATATATATATATATATATATATATATATATATATATATATATATATATGTATATATATATGTATATACTGTATAATCTACAGATAGATCCGAAGGGGATCTAAAGATTTAAGCTTTGAAAGTTTAAAAAAATAACTATTTTTAACACTTATGAGTGGGGCCTGTTTGGGTCCCCAAGAATTTTAGTGGGATTTTTTTTTTTTAACCGTCATTGCTCAAAAAATGTATTGACCTA
This sequence comes from Entelurus aequoreus, assembly GCF_033978785.1. NCBI lineage: Eukaryota > Metazoa > Chordata > Actinopteri > Syngnathiformes > Syngnathidae > Entelurus > Entelurus aequoreus. Next base: position 17,799,684 of record NC_084735.1, on the reverse strand, counting down.
TTTAAGGCACCAATTACTTCACATCAAATATTTTACTTTGACATATTTTTAGGGGGAAATTTAGCAAAAAAGTAGGTTTTTTTTTTTTTTTTTTTTTACAAAAAAGCATTAAACCAGCAAAAAAAAAAAAAAATTAATTAATGCTATAAAATTAAAAAAATTAAAAAATATATATATAATCTACAGATAGATCTGAAGGGGATCTAAAGATTTAAGCTTTGAAAGTTAAAAAAAATAACTATTTTTAACACTTATGAGTGGGGCCTGTTTAGGTCCCCAAGAATTTGAGTGGGATTTTTTTTTTTTAAAGCCATCGTTGCTCAAAAAATAATATTTAATCAAAATCATTGTTGTTTTGAATTATGGACACCTTCAAGGCTCCAATTACTTCACATCAAATATACTACTCTGACATATTTTTTGGGGAAAAATGTTACAAAAAACTTTTTTGTTTTTACAAAAAAATGAAACCAACAAAAAAATACATGAAAAATTGATTTAAAAAAATTTTACAATCCACAAATTAAAGCTTAACTTGTCAGGTACAAAACTTTACCTTACTTTACCTTAATATAAATCAACCATTTATAAATACAAATTAAAGCATTGAGAAGAAAAAAAAAGACTTATTTTTAACACTTTCAGTTTTTGGGTCTCCAATAATTTTAGTGGGATTGCTCAAAAAATAAATAATGATGAATCAAAATCATTGTTGTTATGAATTATTGACACATTCAAGGCTCCAATTACTTCACATCAAATATACTACTCTGACATATTTTTGGGGGAAAATTTTGCAAAAATACTTTTTTGTTTTTACAAAAAAGCATGAAACCAACAAAATAAACATGAAAAATTGATTTAAACTTTTTTTTATAATCTACAGATAAAACCTGAAAGTGATCTACAAATTAAAGCATTGAGAAAAAAAAGGACTGAGTGTTTGGGTCTCCACTAATTTTAGTGGGATTTTTTTTTCAAATAATGTCATTGCTCAAAAAATAATAATGAATCAAAATCAATGTTGTTATGAATTATTGACCTATTTAAATATTCCACTTGATACTTTTTTGGGGGGAAATAGTGCATATTTTGTGTTTTTTCCATTAAAAACAGGTTTTTGACAAAAAGAGCTTAAAACATAAAAAAACTCAAATTCCATATCGACAGATAGACCTGAAATTGATCTAGATTAATATAATAATAATAATTAAAATATCACTTATGTTTATGACTGGGCCCCCGGCACCAAACTTAGAGGCTCAACAAAATCTATATATTGGTTTTGAAAATGAGAAATAACAAAATTCTTTCCTTATTAATTAAAAAAACATATTTGCCAACTATTAATTTTATTTGCTGGTCAAATATAATGACTTTTTAAAATCCAGTAGATGGCGGATGACCAGACAGCAACAAAGTATCAGTGCAATGTCAATACAGCTTGTGAGTGTGCCATGCACTCACTGAGGCGTCACTAAAAATTAGATATCATAGCTTTTCACTCTTGTTCAGGCTCCTCCACTAAGTCATAATAATGATAATCATTATTATCATAATAATAAGTCATATTAATCCCCTCAATTCCCCCCAAAAACGTATTAATTGCTGGGATATAAAGACAATATAACATACATCCGTAAACGTGGACGCACGTGCAAAAGTGCAATATATTTATGTTAGTATATCTGCACCTTAGTGCTCTTTCATCCTGCACTACAGCGAGCTAATGCAACAAAATGTTGTTCTTATCTGTACTGTAAAGTTCAAATTTGAATGACAGTAAAGGAAGTCTAAGTCTAAGGCAGACCTGGGCATTCTGCGGCCCGCGGGCCACATCCGGCCCTTTGTGCGTCCCTGTCGGGCCAATTATAAATTACAAAATACATTTTAAAAAGTATCTATGTCCAGTGTGCAATACAACGGTGCTGCTTTTGTTTTGAAAAGCGTTATTATTATTACTTCCGTGTGGACGTATGCGCGTGCGTGATTGTGAGTGAATGTGAACAGCTGCAATCACAAATTACAAAATAAAGTTGAAAAAACATCTATGTCGTGCGCGCAATACAACTGTGCTGCTTTTATTTTGAAAAGTGTTATTTATGGGCGTATGTCCGTGTGTAACCTGTGAGTGAAGGTGCACAGCGACAAGTGATGCACGGTTTACACCCGAGATGCTAAAAAGAGAAAAGTTGATGACGAATACCGTGTTTTCAACCAAGCAACGTTCCCTCTAAGGTGCGCGCCTGCGGAATTGCGCACTGCTCAAGCGTCCTCTGCGCACAGCAAATATATGCCGCGCACCAAATCAATCCCATCTGAATTCTAAACAAAATAAACACATTTATTCTGTGTAATTTTGCAATGCAACTCTGAGTGACGTACGTATGCTTATTTTACTGTCATTTATTGTTAATGTTAATTTATTGATATTAATCATGGAATGCTGTTACTAGAGAAAGTTACAGGAATGCACACTTCATCCTATGCTTACATTTCATTGTGCAACATGAGGATGTTTAAGGGGAACTACATGTGATCTCTGAAAGGGGCACAAATGATTTCCAAAGCAGTGCTTTTGGTATAAAGTTAAGTTAGGTTAAATGAAAGTATTATTATTATTATTATTATTATTTATCTTACGGTATATATCAAAAATAATGTTGAGCAAAATTTAATTGAAATATTGGCGATGTGGCCCTCCAGCTGTGCTCGGGTTGCTCATGCTGCCCCCGGTAAAAATGAATTGCCCACCCCTGGTCTAAGGTGTCACCGTGTGTGTGTCACAGGTTTCAAGATGTACGCCGTGGGGGTGGGCAACGCCGTGGAGGACGAACTGAAGGAGATTGCCTCGGAGCCCACCGGCGAGCACTACTTCTACACCGCCGACTTCAAGGCCATGACGCAGATCGCCAAGAAGCTGCAAATCAACATCTGTCAAGGTGAAACATGTGGCGTTCGCCAACAATTTGTAAATATATATACAGTATATAATCCATCCATTTTCTACCGCTTGTCCGTTTTGGGGTCGCGGGGGGTGCTGGAGCCTATTTCAGCTACAATCGGGCAGAAGGCGGGGTACACCCTGGACAAGTCGCCACCTCATCGCAGGGCCAACACAGACAGACAGACAACATTCACACTCACATTCACACACTAGGGACCATTTTATTGTTGCCAATCAACCTATCCCCAGGTGCATGTTTTTGGAGATATATTACTTTCTACAACTCTTGTTTTTTTGTGATAGAGTGATTGGAGCACATACTTGTTGGTCACAAAAATCATTCATAAAGTTTGATTCTTTTATGAATTTATTATGGGTCTACTGAAAATGTGAGCAAATGTGCTGGGTCAAAAGTATACGTACAGCAATGTTAATATTTGCTTACATGTCCCTTGGCAAGTTTACCTGCAATAAGGCGCTTTTGGTAGCCATCCACAAGCTTCTGCTTGAGTTTTTGACCACTCCTCTTGACAAGATGGGTGCAGTTCAGCAAAAATTGTTGGTTTTCTGACATGGACTTGTTTCTTCAGCATTGTCCACACGTTTAAGTCAGGACTTTGGGAAGGTCATTCTAAAATCTTAATTCTAGTCTGATTTAGCCATTCCTTTACCACTTTTGACGTGTGTTTGGGGTCATTGTCCTGTTGGAACACCCAACTGCACCCAAGACCCAACCTGATGATTTTAGCTTGTCCTGAAGAATTTGGAGGTAATCCTCCTTTTTCAATGTCCCATTTACTCTCTGTAAAGCACCAGTTCCATTGGCTGCAAAACAGGCCCAGAGCATAATACTACCACCACCGTGCTTGACAGTATGCATGGTGTTCCTGGGATTATAGACTTCATCTTTTCTCCTCCAAACATATTGCTGGGTATTGTGGCCAAACAGCTCAATTTTAGTTTCATCTGACCACAGAACTTTCCACCAGAAGGTCTAATCTTTGTCCGTGTGATCAGCAGCAAACTTTAGACGAGCCTTAAGGTGTGGCTTCTTGCATGGTAGCCTCTCAGTCCATGGCGACGCAAGCCACGCTTGACTGTGGACGCTGACACCTGTGTTCCAGCAGCTTCCAATTCATTGCACACCTGCTTTTTGGTGGTTCTCGGTTGACTCTTGATCATCCTGACCAATTTTCTCTCAGCAGCAGGTAATAGCTTGCGTTTTCTTCCTGATCGTGGCAGTGACAAAACTGTGCCATGCACTTTATACTTCCCAACAACTATCTCCACAGTTGCTCTTGGGACCTTAAGCTGCTTTGAAATGGCTCCAAGTGACTTTCCTGACTTGTTCAAGTCAATGATTCGTTTTTTCAGATCTGTGCTGAGTTCCTTTGACTCTCCCATTGTCGCGTTTGTAACCGAGTCTAATGACTGCATCACATTGAAATGGGCTCAGAGAAGTCAACAGGTGTCGTCAATCATAATCACTCACATGAAGGTAAGAGGCCATGCTATGAAGCTCATTTCATTTGATTGTAACTTTTCTAAATCACCAAAATGTATCATGTATGTTGCTGTAAGTATACTTTTGACCCAGCAGATGTGGTCACATTTTCAGTAGCTCCATAATAAATTCATAAAAGAACCAAACTTCATGAATGTTTGTGCTCCAATCACTCTATCACAAAAAAATAAGAGTTGTAGAATAGAAATGATTGGAAACTCAAGACGGTCATAACATTATGTTCTTTACAAGTGTATGTAAACTTTTGACCATGACTGTATATATACATATTTTTATAAATAATTTTGGCCAAAAGGGGTGCATTTCAATTTCTTACATTCCCTTGTTTTTTCATATGTTGGCCAGAGGGGGAGCACTTCATTTGTTTTACACACACTTGTTATTTCATATGTTGGCCAGAGGGGGAGCACTTCATTTGTTTTACACACACTTGTTATTTCATCTGTTGGCCAGAGGGGGAGCACTTCATTTGTTTTACACACACTTGTTATTTCATATGTTGGCCAGAGGGGGAGCACTTCATTTGTTTTACACACACTTGTTATTTCATATGTTGGCCAGAGGGGGAGCACTTCATTTGTTTTACACACACTTGTTATTTCATATGTTGGCCAGAGGGGGAGCACTTCCTTTGTTTTACACACACTTGTTATTTCATATGTTGGCCAGAGGGGGAGCACTTCATTTGTTTCACACACACTTGTTATTTCTAGAGATGTCCGATAATATCGGACTGCCGATATTATCGGCCGATAAATGCTTTAAAATGTAATATCGGAAATTATCAGTATCGGTTTCAAAAAGTAAAATGTATGACTTTTTAAAACGCCGCTGTACGGAGTGGTACACGGACAGTACAGTTGCGTCTCCCAGTCCTACTTGACAACCCTCCCGATTTTCCCGGGAGACTCCCGAATTTCAGTGCCCCTCCCGAAAATCTCCCGGGGCAACCATTCTCCCGAATTTCTCCCGATTTCCACCCAGACAACAATATTGGGGGCGTGCCTTTAAAGCACTACCTTTGCGTGCCGGCCCAATCACATAATATCTACGGCTTTTCACACACACACAAGTGAATGCCACGCATACTTGGTCAACAGCCATACAGGTCACACTGAGGGTGTCCGTATGAACAACTTTAACACTGTTACAAATATGCCCCACACTGTGAACCCACACCAAACAAGAATGAAAAACACATTTCGGGAGAACATCCGCACCGTAACACGACACAAATACAACAGGACAAATACCCGGAACCCCTTGCAGCACTAACTCTTCCGGGACGCTACAATATACACCCCCGCTACCCCCTCACCTCAACCTCCTCGTGCATGTCCCATATTCCAAGCTGCTTTTTTGAGGCATGTTAAAAAAATAATGCACTTTGTGACTTCAATAATAAATATGGCAGTGCCATGTTGGCATTTTTTCCCATAACTTGAGTTGATTTATTTTGGAAAACCTTGTTACATTGTTTAATGCATCCAGCGGGGCATCACAACAAAACTAGGCATAATAATGTGTTAATTCCACGACTGTATATATCGGTATCGGTTGATATCGGAATCGGTAATTAAGAGTTGGACAATATCGGATATCGGCAAAAAAGCCATTATCGGACATCTCTAGTTATTTCATATGTTGACCAGAGGGGGAGCACTTTTAAAAGCGACACGCAGTCAATTTGAACAACCCCTCATTTTTGGGAGCACCCTCATTTTGATAGATGTCACCAGCAGGGGTGCAAATGAGACATTCTCTATTACAGGCATGTCCAAAGTGCGGCCCGAGGGACATTTGTGGCCCACAGCTAATTTGTTAACGGCCCCCGGCACATTCTGCAAATACTACAATAAAAATGTAAAACATGAAAAAGTGTAATAAAAGAGTAAACAGGTGAAATGTAACAAGAAAAAGTGGCAATGTTGACACTAATAACACAAAGCTGCCATGCGGACTGTTATTGACCTATTGAAGGCTCCAATTACTTCACTGGAACAATTCCACTTTGAAATATTTTGGGGGGGAAATATTGCATATTTTGTGCGAAACAAAGTTTTCTTTCACAAAAAGGTCAACAAACAAACAAAAAAAAATGAAAAAGTTATAAAATCTTATAATCAACAGATCTACAGACTTAAGCGTTAGAAGTAAAAAAAAAATAGAAATTTGGCTTATTTTCAACACTTATTCTTTTTATTTTTTTTTATTTTTTATGAATTATTGACCTATTTAAGGTTCCAATTACTTCACATCAAATATTCCACTTTGAAATGTTTTGGGGGAAAATGTTGCATAGTTTGTGTGTTTGCCATATAAATAAGGGTTTTGACGTAGAGGGCATAAACATAAAAACACATTTTTAAAAAACGTTTTAACGACAGGCAGACCTGAAGTTGATCTCGAGATTCAAGCGGTAAATGAAAAAAATAATAATGTATGACTTTTTTGTAACATTTTTATGACTGAGACCCTTCCGGGGACCAAACTTGAGGAAAGCCATACGGTTAAACAAAAAACAACCTATATATTGTATTGGTTTTAAAAAAAAAAAGGAAAAATATAAAAATGGCCCCCGCATGCTTTGATTTTTCAGTCTGTGGCCCTGAGTGGAAAAAGTTTGGACACCCCTGCTCTATTAGGTTGTCTGTATTGAGACCATGATTTATGTCCTCGCTTCTTCACCGGTCCTCATATTGTAGGTACTTTTCCTTCTTCATGTCTCAAGAAGGGTAGACATACAAGAACACACACACACACACACCGACCTCACCTTGTCTCATGTCCTGTCTCGACAGAGGAAGACCCGTGTGAGTGCGACACTTTGGTAAAGTTCCAGAAGAAAGTAGAAGAAGCCCTGCAGGCGCTAACAAAGAAAAATATCCTTCCTCAAAGTGGACACGGGTGGTTTGTTTTTGTTTGCTTTTGTCGTTGTTGTCCTGAACTCCTCTTCCCACTAGAGACTATGTCCAAGAGGATCGCTCTGCTGGAGAACAAGATCGTCTGAGGAGGACGCGACCGACACGTGTCCACGCTCAACCGGTTCGTAGCCTCCTCCGTTTTGTCCTCGGCCGACCTGGGAAACTAAGCTTCGGTTGCCATGGAGACCTCCGTAGCCGGCCTGTGCGTTTGTTAATAAAAGTCTTCCCTCATAGGGAAACGGTGGGGATAAAAAAAAGTGTCGTCCTCTATGAAATATGTCTCATCATTAGGGCACAACCTTTATTTTCTCCAAACAGGAAGTACGTCAAAAGTTGGGATTTTTGTTGCTGTTTTGACTGGTGGTCTCGCGGGACCTCAGGGACCCACACATTTCCTGCAAAATGTTCTCAAAATATGCTATTTCATGTTTTCGTGCATGTTCTATTTAACCCCAGGATCAATAAACCTACCACTCATTAACATCAGTTACATTACAATCACGGTTATTAAGGGGACGGCGTGGCGCCGGTTGGGAGCGTGGCCGTGCCAGCAAACCTGAGGGTTCCTGGTTCGATCCCCAGCTTTTACCAATGTCAGGTTCAAACTAGGGCTGCAACTAACGATTAATTTGATAATGGATTAATCTGTCGATTATTACTTCGATTAATCGATTAATAATCGGATAAAAGAGACAAACTACATTTCTATCCTTTCCAGTATTTTATTAAAAAAAAACTGGCACCATACTTATTTTGATTATTGTTTCTCAGCTGTTTTTACATGTTGCAGTTTATAAATAAAGGTTTATAAAAAAAATTAAATTAAAAAATACAATTAAATAAAAAATTGCCTCTGCGCATGCACATAGCGTGGATGCAACAAATCGATGACTAAATTAATCGCCAACTATTTTTATAATCAATTCAATCAATTAGTTCTTGCAGCCCTAGTTCAAAAACTGATGACATATATTAAACAAGACGAGAAGCAAAGAATCAAACAGAGACAGAATTCAACTTGGCTCAGTGAGGAGAAATGTATACATCCGTACCCTTGCACAAAGATTGTACGCCTCCCTTTATTTGGACCTTCCCTGACCACATGGCAACAGCTGCTTCCAAAGGGACGGGGGGTCGTAAACAGCCGTCGCCTTTGATTACAAAACAGTTCAGAAGAAAAGGTCGGTTCAAAAAAAGAGGTCGTAAAAGAGTTCAAAAAAGCGGTGCCTGGAGGGGAGTCTGGTCCTTCTTCCTCTTCGCTTTTGTAGTTCTTGGGTCAGACAATATCTTTCTGTTGATTACAATACATGAAAGAAACAGAAACACCTTCATGTTGCTTCCCCCCCTACACAGTGGAGTTTTACAAGCCTTCTCTTGGTAGGTTCAAAGACAGCTTTTGGTCTTCTCGCCAGGTATTCATTTCAACACAAAGTATTGTGATAATTTAGATAGAAGGCAGCTCCCGCCATCAGTGTGTGAATGTGGAAATAGTGTCAAAGCGCTTTGAGTACTGTTGCGTCTGACCAGTCTTCCCTCCCAGGGAATTAAAGTCACTAGTCAATCCCAAATTCTTACAGATGGCATATATGCAGAGTAAGGACCATCAAGACAGAATAGGAATATTAACAAGTTTTACTGAAGCTTCAGGAGACCAGCCCACATCAATACATTCATATCGGCTTCTCGAATTGGTCTCTCATTCAAACGGAAGAGCCAACTTCTTGCACACGAAGAAAACCCCCACCCTGTCCAGAAAGGAATACAGCCTCATTGTTCTACTACAGATAAGACATAAGGGAGTACTCCAACTCCTACAGTGCAAGCCTTCAAGGTAACACACACAGTTTACTTGCGGACATAAAATGAAAAGTACAAATAGAAAAACACTAGCTGCTTCAAACATGAATATGAATAAAGAAAGAACTCTTAAACATATATGCATTCTCCACAGTACCTTGAAGGTAGAAAAGCGCTACACAAGTATAACCCGTTATTATTATCACCTTATTGCTGGATGCGCTCCAAAAGTACTCACACACATGGAAATCTTTAAACCAGGTTTTATTTAGAAATATAGTATTTTGACACAATATACGTTTTTTAAATATTGTTCTGACTTCTTCAGAGACATATTTTTACTTGAGTGTTTAAATAAAATGTTTATTTTTTTTAAACTGGTGCATCACTTCCGGTTTATATGAGGTCACTTCCTGTTGTCGTAGTCCTTGGAGTACAGATCATCTCAGCCCCAGTAGGTTCAATCGAATATCTCAGTATAAGTTCAGATCGTGGGGAAAGACGTTAATGTCTCCTGTTTTCATATTAGCGTTTAAGCGAGCTGATGAGCGAACTGCATCGCCGGTCTTATTTTGATTTAAAATGATAATACTAACGGTCGGGAGTTGTACCGCCATTCATCGTTACGTGGCATACGTGTATACCGGGGGTGTCCAAACTTTTTCCAGCGAGGTCCACGTGGATACAGTTCGAAGGATGTGGGGGCCACTTTGATAAATGTTGTACAAAAGATGAACAGGCTAATTGGGAACCATCTACGGTCGGTAATATCATCAAAAGGTTCAGAGAATCTGGAGAAATCACGGTACTGCATCAAAAAGCGACAATAGTGTGTAAAGGATATCACCACATGGGCTGAGGAACACTTCAGAAAGCCACTGTCCGTAACTACAGTTGGTCGCTACATCTGTAAGTGCAAGTTAAAACTCTACTATGCAAAGCCAAAGCCGTTTATCAACAACACCCAGAAACGCCGCCGGCTTCGCTGGGCCCGAGCTCATCTAAGATGGACTGATGCAAAGTGGAAAAGTGTTCTGTGGTCTGACGAGTCCACATTTCAACTTGTTTTGGGAAACTGTGGACGTGGTGTCCTCCGGACCAAAGAGGAAAAGAACCATCCGGACTTTTCTAGGCGCAAAGTGTAAAAGCCCGCATCTGTGATGGTATGGGGGTGCATTAGTGCCCAAGACATGGCTAACTTACACAGCTGTGAAGGCACCATTAATGCTGAAAGGTACATACAGGTTTTGGAGCATGCAAGCAACGTTATCATGGACGCCCCTGCTTATTTCAGCAAGACGATGCCAAGCCACGTGTTACAACCGCGTGGCTTCATAGTAAAAGAGTGCGGGTACTAGACTGGCCTGCCTGTAGTCCAGACCTGTCTCCCATTGAAAATGTGTGGTGCAATATGAATACTTTTAAAATCTGTACTTGTACTTTCTCAATTATTGTACAATTTTACAGAAAATAGTTTCTTTTTTGGCACTTAAAATCATTTTCTTCAAGCGTTAAAAAGACCTGCTCTAGTTTGCGATATTGCCTTTAACAATTTCATTCTAAGTACTTTTTAAATATGTCTTTAATCTATTTTTGAGGTTGAGTGACATTACCGTAAAGTAACTGCTGTACTTTCACATTTACCCTTGTTAATTACACCAAATGTAAATGTACAGTCTGTTTCCATTGCAGCACCTTTACGCCAGTAAAAAAAAAAAGCCCAAAACTTATAAATCATATTTATGAGATAAGAAAGTTAAAATTACAAGATAAAGTTGAAATTATGAGATAAAAAGTCAGAATTATGATATAAAAAGTAATAAAATTAAAAAAAATACAATAAAAGTCAAAATGAGAAAACAAAAAGTCAAAATAATGAGATAAAAAGTCATAATTATGAGATTAAAGAAATTAAATTGTGAGCGTGCAGTGCAGGCAATAATGCAGTTCATCATTTCTATGTTCTATCACATAAATACAACTTTGCATCGCATTGTTATGGCTTTTTACTTTCTTAGCTCATTTCAACTTTCTCCAGGTTTTGACATCCATCCAATTTCTACCACTTCAAGTCGCCACCTCATCGCAGGTCCAACACAGATAGACAGACATACTGGGAAATTAACAAACGTTGCTAGGAGTGGTGAATCCATACGAGTAGAAAGGCCACAGAACAGCACCTCCACTTCCGGTTGAAAGCTCAGTCCAAACAGTAAGAGTTTGGCGTAAAGATGGCGTTATAGCACCAACAATAACACAACACTCTTTTAATATCTTTACACCTCATACTTGCAGGTTTTTATGTCATAATTATAACTTTCTTATCTCCTAATTATGACTTTTTATCTAATAAACATGACTTTTTATCTAAAAAATATGACTTTTTATCTCAGTAACATGACTGTATCTCATAAATATGACTAATACACATTACTTTTTATCTCATAAATATGACTATCTATTAAACATGACTTTTTAGCTCAATAACATGCCTTTTTATATAATAAACATGACTTTTTATCTCGGTAACATGACTGTATCTCATAAATATGACTAATAAACATTACTTTTTATCTCATAAATATGACTATCTATTAAACATGACTTTTATCTAATAAACACTACTTTTTATCTCGGTAACATGACTGTATCTCATAAATATGACTAATAAACATGACTTTTTATCTCATAAATATGACTATTAAACATGACTTTTATCTAATAAACATTACTTTGTATCTCATTAACATGGCTTTTTGTCTAATAAACATGACTTTTTATCTAATAAACATATTTTTTTTATCTCACAAATATGACTTTTTATTTAATAAACATGACTCATAAATATGACTTAATCTAATAAACATGACTTTTATCTCATAAATATGACTATTAAACATGACTTTTATTTTATAAATATGACTCTGTTAAACATGATTTTTAATCTAATGAACTTTATTTTGTATCTCATAAATATGACTTTTTTTTATAAACATCACTTTTTATTTAATAAACATGACTCATAAATATGACTTTTTATTTGATAATCACTTTTTATCTAATAAACATGACTTCATCTAATCAACATAACTTTTTATCTCATAAATATGACTTTTTTTTATAAACATCACTTTTTATCTAATAAACATGACTCATAAATAATTTATGAGTCATGTTTATTAAATAAAAAGTGATTTTTTTTATTTAATAAACATGACTCATAAATTATTTATGAGTCATGTTTATTAAATAAAAAGTGATGTTTATAAAAAAGTCATATTTATGAGATAAAAAATAAAGTTCATTAGATTAAAAATCAGGTTTAATAGAGTCATATTTATAAAATAAAAGTCATGTTTAATAGTCATATTTATGAGATAAAAAGTCATATTTATGAGTCATGTTTATTAAATAAAGTGATATTTGTGAGATAAAAAAATTATGTTTATTAGATAAAAAGTCATGTTTATTATATAAAAAGCCATGTTAATGAGATACAAAGTAATGTTTATTAGATAAAAGTCATGTTTAATAGATAGTCATATTTATGAGATAAAAAGTCATGTTTATTAGTCATATTTATGAGATACAGTCATGTTACCGAGATAAAAAGTCATGTTTATGAGATAAAAAGGCATGTTATTGAGATAAAGAGTCATGTTTATTAGATAAAAAGTCATGTTTAATAGATAGTCATATTTATGAGATAAAAAGTTATGTTGATTAGATGAAGTCATGTTTATTAGATAAAAAGTGATTATTAAATAAAAAGTCATATTTATGAGTCATTTTTATTAGATAAAAAGTGATGTTTATTAAAAAAAAAGTCATATTTATGAGATACAAAATAAAGTTCATTAGATTAAAAATCATGTTTAATAGAGAGTCATATTTATAAAATAAAAGTCATGTTTAATAGTCATATTTATGAGATAAAAAGTCATGTTTATTAGATTAAGTCATATTTATGAGTCATGTTTATTAAATAAAAAGTCATATTTGTGAGATAAAAAAATGATGTTTATTAGATAAAAAGTCATGTTTATTATATAAAAAGCCATGTTAATGAGGTACAAAGTAATGTTTATTAGATAAAAGTCATGTTTAATAGATAGTCATATTTATGAGATAAAAAGTCATGTTTATTAGTCATATTTATGAGATACAGCTCATGTTACCGAGATACAAAGTCATGTTTATTAGATAAAAAGTCATGTTTATTAGATAATCATGTTTATTAGTTTAAGTCATATTTATGAGTCATGTTTATTAAATAAAAAGTCATATTTGTGAGATGAAAAAAATATGTTTATTAGATAAAAAGTCATGTTTATAAATACATTAATATGACTTTTTATTTAATAATCACTTTTTATCTAATAAACATGACTTCATCTAATCAACATAACTTTTTATCTCCTAAATATGACTTTATCTCATTATTTCACATGAGTTTATCTAATAAACATGACTTTTTTATCTCATAAATATGACTTATCTCATAAACAAGACTTTGTATTTAATAAACATCACTTTTTTATCTCATAAACTTCACTGTATCTCATAAATATGACTTATCTCATAAACAAGACTTTGTATTTAATAAACATCACTTTTTTATCTCATAAACTTGACTGTATCTCATAAATATGACTTTTAATCTGATAAACATTATTTTTTGTCTCATAAACATGACTTTCTCTCTCATACTAATGATCGATTAAGGTATTTTTTGTGGCCGAAAGGGGCCACCATAAGTGGCAGATATATGAACCAGAAGTTTGATGTCACGATAACCGAGTGTAACAAAATGAAAAGTAACGCGCAGACGTCATTACGGTAATCGTCCTCGCAAAGTGTTTATTGGTGGGACGTGGTGCCATACGTCACAGTGACGTCACTCATCAGGCTAAGAAAGCCGCAGTTGCGTGAAACCGGCGTCTTCCAACTTTTTACTTTTTTTTTTCTTCCGTCTCTCCTCCGGCGCCCCCGGTTCGCGCTCCGTCCTCTGTGGGTGACTTCGCACATTCGAAGAGTTCAGTCCCGGTTCGGGCCACGGCACCGCCGCCTCGAGTCACCGTAGAGCCGCCCGAAGCAGTTTGGAGCATCTGCTAACAGCCAGCTAGCTTAGCTTAGCATAGCTAGCTTAGCATAGTTAGCTTAGCCTAGTTAGTTTGTTGGAGTTAGCTTAGCATAGTTAGCTAGCTTAGCCTAGTTAGCTCGGCTGCCGTCAGTCCGGCGGGGATGAGAAGAGGAATATCCGGCTTCTGTGAACGTTGTCCGCCGGTGTTAATCATTGACGGAGCTGGCGGTTGCGCAGTAAACTGAAGCGAGCAGCGGCAGATAAAAGTAGGTAACGTGGAGGCTGACGGGGGCTAGCCAACTATCTCATGTCCACCCAGAAGCGAGAGATGGCCAGTGACACCGAGAACTGCTTCACCTGCCGGTCCAACGGAGACGGCGCGCCGGGCCCACAGTCCCGCGGCTCCGGCGACACGACTCGCCGCCGCCGGTGCCAGTCCGAGACCGGAGCCGACGACGGCGGCGGCGCCCCCACCATGAAGAGTCTGGCGCGGCTCTGCAGCAGGGACGAGGAGGAGAGGGCAGCGGCTCTGGAGGAGCTGAGCCGCGGGGTCCTGGTGTGTCTGGGTCTGGACCGGCCCGGCTCCACTCGCCTGGGCAAGGACACGCTGCTGCATCTGCTGCGGCTCTCGTCCTCCTGTCCGTTAGCGGAGGTGCGCGCCAGAGCCACGGAGCTGCTGCGAGCCGCTCAGGTGGGTGCATATGCAACATGTACATTTTTTTGTTTATTTCCACTTGTCACGACATATCGATATCACGCGGATCGATACAAAGTTATCGCGGTTGCTGCTTATTTCATCAGACATTTAGTGACGCAAGACTGAGATGTGCACAAACAAGCCACTGGGACACGCCCACCCCGGAAGCAAACACGCCCCCTTTGTATTGACACGCCCCCCGCTTTTGGCTTTTGGTCTCAGCAAGTTTTTTTTGTCCTATTGTGGAAATATCAAGCAGGTTCGCTGGTTAATTTTCAGCCATGTGGTAATTATGTCGGTGACTTTGAACTTTTTTTAAGCTTTAATACATTTTTCAAGGCGAGCTTTGGAGATTAAGAACTCTTCTGCAGGTTGAAGCCCCGCATGATGAAATATTCGCCATTAGTGACAGAAAACTGGGGGCTCGCATCAGACAAAAGTTTCTGATGACCATTTTTACACGACACTTTGTCCAAACTTTAACTTAAACTTAATTAAAGGATGCGAGGGGCCATTCTCTCTTTTTTTTAAAATGTTTTTATTTAATTTTTATTGACATCCAGCATCAGACATTCCTATTGACATATTTGCATACATCATACACAGTGTTTCCCATAAACTGGCAAGATACCTGTGGCGGTGGGGGCGTGGCTATGGGCGGGGTCACCATGACATCGAGTAATTTGCATAATTTACTACAATATGATTTTCTCTAAAAAGGCTCAAAATAATGTATACTTACTAATTAATAATAACAGTTTTGTTTTAAACGTCCATCCATCCATTTTACAATATATTTACAACACTTTATATACATATTTATATACAGATTTGAACAATAAGTTATTCACTGAAATATATTTATTAATTGTGGTTCTTACAAAAAATATATTTTACAAAATATAAAAGCTAAAATGTCTCTTAAAGCTCTGCCCCTTTAATTAGTGCATACTAAATAATTTATCTTTAGCCTACTACTACAACCATATTATTTACCAGCAACATAAAGTGAAACAGAGGCAGAAGTGTCCTGCCACAGTCAGTAACAAATAAACAGAAAACAGTAGTGGTTAAATACAAATAAGGCAAAAAGAGAAGTATCCTACACTTTTCTTTTGTAAAGTAAATCTGAACAGCCTATATGGGCATCTACATCAACTACCCGGTATATGATTTGCCTGAGAAGCTGGACAGGACAAAAAATAAATAAATAAATATTTTTTTTATTTGTGGCGGACGTAATTCTTTCGTGGCGGGCCGCCACAAATAAATGAATGTGTGGGAAACACTGATACATCTATTGGTTGCCCTAAATGGCAAAATATTGTTTTTGTTTATATCTCAACAATGCCACCCCTGACCCCAAAAGAAAAAAAAGAAGAGAAAAACAGCCAAAAAAACAAAAACAAACCAAAGTAATAATAATACTATAAACAAATAGATAAATACAAATATATAAACAATAATAATAATAAATAATAGAATATAAACATATATTAAATAATTACATACAAATAAATTTAGCATATTTTAAATTTTCAAAACCAATACAATATAAACACTACCGTTCAAAAGTTTGGGGTCACCCAAACAATTTTGTGGAATAGCCGTCATTTCTAAGAAAAAGAATAGCCTGTCGAGTTTCAGATGAAAGTTCTCTTTTTCTGGCCATTTTGAGCGTTTAATTGACCCCACAAATGTGATGCTCCAGAAACTCAATCTGCTCAAAGGAAGGTCAGTTTTGTAGCTTCTGTAACGAGCTAAACTGTTTTCAGATGTGTGAACATGATTGCACAAGGGTTTTCTAATCATCAATTAGCCTTCTGAGCCAATGAGCAAACACATTGTACCATTAGAACACTGGAGTGATAGTTGCTGGAAATGGGCCTCTATACACCTATGTAAATATTGCACCAAAAACCAGACATTTGCAGCTAGAATAGTCATTTACCACATTAGCAATGTATAGAGTGTATTTCTTTAAAGTTAAAACTAGGTTAAAGTTATCTTCATTGAAAAGTACAGTGCTTTTCCTTAAAAAATAAGGACAATTTAATGTGACCCCAAACTTTTGAACGGTAGTGTAGATTTTATTAAAGTTTGGCTTCGGTCATAAACATGACTTTTTATGTAAGTGTACAGCTCTGGTAATGGGTACATTCGCACCCACCTGCACAAATGTACAGTACTTCAAAATGTAACAATCAAAATAAATATGACTTTTTTTGTTTACTAGGGCATGCATATATAACATGCATTAGTTTGACCATGTCAAATCAACGATAATAAAAAGGAGATGCTTGGAAATAGCATAAAAATGCCCCAAAAACTTGGAAAAACGCGATTCATAGCGTTACTTTTTGGTGTAACCATCATGAGCGTGTTCAGGTATATTTCTTTTATATTTTGATAAATCATCATATTTATGTATTACTAAATTTAAATAGGTATTGATCAATCTTTAAGCTGTGTATTTGATTTCAGTTTGCTTTTGACATCTTATTTAGAATTGTAGTTGAAACTTTTACAACCTTGTGTTGCGCTCATGATAGCGTAACCAAACTAGATTTCATTTAATGATCTTATTTTGAATATTTATTCCCTTTTTTACATTTAGTATATTTAAATATTCATTTATAAACATTGAATACATTTCAAATATCAATAAAATGCAATTGCCTTCATCTTATAGGGCAATGTTTAGTTACATCAAGTCATGAGCAACACTAAGCTTCATCACTTTGACTTGTAATATCTCTAATTCTGGTGGTGTTTTATGCTTTTTTCTTTTTGGAACACGTACTATACATATAATACAATAAAGTCCCATATAAAATTATGTTTCTAGCAATACTTTAATTTTGCCTTTGAAAGTAACACGCCAATGTCCATTAGTGGAGTTGTATTGCTTATAAGCATGACTTTGTATCTCATTAACATGACTTTTTATCTATTAGACATGACTTTGTAGCTCATTAACATGACTTTTTATCTATTAAACATGACTTTGTATCTCATTAACATTACTTTTTATCTATTAAACATGACTCTTTATCTCATTAACATGACTTTTTATCTAATAAACATGACTTTGTATCATTAAAATGACTTTTTATCTAATAAACATGACTCTATCTCCTTAACATGACTTTAGAACTGAACAAAGCCGCGGGCCAAGGTTGAACAAATTAACCTTTTAACAGGGATCCAAACAAGTTTTGCATTGAATATTGAACAAGCAAGGCTTATATAACTTTATAGTGACACGCAAAATCGAGTTTCAAATAATATTAATAATAATAAAAAAATGTCAATGGCATATCAAATACAATTTAAAAAAAAAAAAAAAAAAAAAGTCAATGTCTCTTTTCTATTTGCAGCCTTCTGAGGTGAATATCAACATTAACTTTTTCCACAGGCTAATAAATTTGAAAATAAAATAACAATGAATAAACCAACCATTCAGGACTTCAAACTGCTCAGTTTGCAACACACTGATCTAATCTGATGTGCCCAAGACAGATACCTGCCATCTTTTCTTGGATGCTAGTTCATTAATGTCGGGGTTCAGGCTTTGAGCTGAGGCAACCTTCATTATCGAACAAAGGTGTTCATCAGTCATTATATCTCGTAGTCCACCCGGACCACAGTCTTGGGGTGAATACAACGCATACTTCATCAAAAGCTATACAGGTTACACCGACCGAGGGTGCCCGTATAAACAACTTTAGCTCTGTTAGAAATATACACCACACTGTGAATCCACACCAAACAAGAATAACAAACACATTTTGGGAGAACATCCGCACCGTAACACAACATAAACACAACAGAACAAATACCCAGAACCCTTTGCAATACTAACTCTTCCGGGACGCTACAAAATACACCCCCGCTACCACCAACCCAACCCCCCCCCCCACACACACACACACACCTTGTAGCGTCCCGGAAGAGTTAGTGCTGCAAAGGATTCTGGGTATTTGTTCGGTTGTGTTACGGTGCGGATGTTCTCCCGAATTGTGTTAGTCATTCTTGTTTAGTGTGGATTCACAGTGTGGCGCATATTTCTAACAATGTTAAAGTTGTTTATACTGGCACCCCCAGTGTAACTTGTATCGCTGTCGATCAACTATGCATTGCATTCACGTGTGTGTGCAAGAAGCCGCACACATTATGTGACTGGGCCAGCACTAGTTGGACTGGATGAAAAGCAGACGTGACGATATTTGGGAGGGACATTGAAGTTTGGGAGTCTCCCGGGAGGGTTGGCAAGTATGAGAAGTAGCGGTGAATGCGGTGGTACCACGGCACCGCCGCTGTATATAATCGGCGGGCCAGCTCTAGTGTTAATTTGATATCGCCTCAAGGGCCAAGTGAAATTACACGGCGGGCCAGAGTTTGACACCCATGATCTCGATCAATTTAAAGTCTGTCGATATGAAGTTAAAACATTTGTTTTATGCCCTTTTTGTTAAAAGCCTGTTTTTTATGGCACAAACACAAAATATGCAATTTTTTTCCCTAAAAAATGTCAAAGTAGAATAATTGATGTGAATTGAGTTGAGCCTTAAATAAGTCAGTAATACAAAACAATATGAATTTGTATTATTTTTTGAGCAATGACTGATTAAAAAACAACAATCCCAGTAAAAGACTTTGGGATCCAAAAGTGTAAAAAAATAAGCAATGACAGTTTTAAAGAAAAAAAACTAGTCAACATTGCAACATTTTCTCGTTACACTTCACCTCTTTTATTCCACTTTTTATGTTAATTGTGGGCTGTTAAAAAAAATAGCAAACTGAGGACTAGGGATGTCCGATAATGGCTTTTTGCCGATATCCAATATTCCGATATTGTCAAACTCTTTAATTACCGATATCAACCGATACCGATACTGATATATACAGTTGTGGAATTAACACATTATTATGCCTAATTTGGACAACCAGGTATGGTGAAGATAAGGTCCTTTTTTTTTTAAATTAATAAAATAAAATAAGATAAATAAATTAAAAACATTTTCTTGAATAAAAAAGAAAGTAAATGAATATAAAATCAGTTACATAGAAACTAGTAATAAATGAAAATGAGTAAAATTAACTGTTAAAGGTTAGTACTATTAGTGGACCAGCAGCACGCACAATCATGTGTGCTTACGGACTGTATCCCTTGCAGACTGTATTGATATATATTGATATATAATGTAGGAACCACAATATTAATAACAGAAGGAAACAACCCTTTTGTGTGAATGAGTGTAAATGGGGGAGGGAGGTTTTTTGGGTTGGTGCACTAATTGCAAGTGTATCTTGTGTTTTTTATGTTGATTTAATATTTTTTTAAAAACGATACCGATAATAAAAAAAAACGATACCGATAATTTCCGATATTACATTTTAAAGCATTTATCGGCCGATATCATCGGACATCTCTACTGAGGACTCCTGTGATATAACTGCTTCATTAACTGCATTACTTATAATTACATTTGTATAACTTCTTGAGGAGTGAAAACAAACAGAACAATAAAACAACAGAAGATTAAAGGATAATAATTTAAACATACAGGGATGTTTTGAAAAATTGTTTCAATTTCCGTTATTATTCCGTATCGGCTGATACCAATATTGACCTGACACTATATCTGCAAGTAAAAACTAACCCCCGAATCTTCCACTAAATCTGTTCATTTAAGTGTATCTTCTTTCCTCACCACAAGTGCATTAAATATTGGAACAATAGTCTTGGTCAACCAGCGTAGAGGTCTATTTCGCCAACTATTAGTACAAGTAGGGCTGAGAACTGTATCGCCATGTAAGTGTTTTGTATGGGTCGATATCAATAATTGTTTATTTTGACCTATGGAAAATATGGACCATATTTATTTCAAATGTAACCTCAGCTATCAAGGCAGAAAGGAAATGTCAACACAAGCATGGAAAACACTGTAAACAAAATAGTAAAATCACATTGAATACTTAACAAGTTAAATGAAGGTTCAAAAATAAAGAATATGTGAGAAATGTTTAATAATGTGTAAGAAAATAGTGCAAAGTGTGAAAATGTAAACATAGAGAAACATGAGAACTATTTTCTGCAGGTTTAGTGGCAGGAAGTTACAGCTGTGCTCTAAAGCAGTGTTTTCAACCACTGTGCCGCAGCACACTAGTGTACCGTGAGATACAGTCTGGTGTGCCGTTTGTAGATTATCTTATTTCACCTATTTGGGTTAAAAATATTTTTTGCAAACCACTAATTATAATCCGCAAATAATGTGCAGTTGTTGAGTGTCTGTACTGTCTGGAGATCGGCAGACTTACCACGTTATACTCTTCCATATCAGTAGGTGGCAGCAGGTAGCTAATTGTTTTGTAGATGTCGGAAACAGCGGTAGGCAGGGTGCAGGTAAAAAAAGTGTCTAATTGCTTAAACCAAAAATAAACAAAAGGTGAGTGCCCCTAAGAAAAGGCATTGAAGCTTAGGGAAGGCTATGCAGAACGAAAACTAAAGCTGAACTGGCTACAAAGTAAACAAAAACAGAATGCTGGACGACAGCAAAGACTTACTGTGGAGCAGAGACGGCGTCCACAAAGTACATCTGTACATGACATGACAATCAACAATGTTCCCACAAAGAAGGATAAAAACAACTGAAATATTCTTGATTGCTAAAACAAAGCAGGTGTGGGGACTAGCGGTCAAGGAAGACATGAAACTGCTACAGGAAAATACCCAAAAAAATACCAAAATAGGAATGCAAGACAAGAACTAAAACACTACACACAGGAAAACAGTAAAAAAAATGGTGTGATGTGACAGGTGGTGACAGTACACCTACTTTGAGACAAGAGCTATAGTGATGCATGCTTGGTTATGCTTTAAAGTCATATCCAACAATTGCGACAACGACTTTTTATTGTCAATATCGGCTGCTGAGTTTCAGTTTTTAATGAGTTCTGCTGGTGGTGTGCCTCCGCCTTTTTTCAATGAAAAAAATATGCCTTGGCTCAAAAAAGGTTGAAAAACACTGCTCTAAAGGGGGAGTGCCTTGCATCATTTACAGACCACATTGGTCTGACTATGGTCGCTTTAAAAAAGGGACCAGTCCATGACTTTTAATCTTTTATACATAATTTCTTCATTTTGACTTCCTTTTCTCATTCAATGCAAAGAATCAACCGCCACACAACCAAACTTAATAGTTGATACTGTCACCTGATTGGCTGTTAGCGTGTCACTCCCACTGATCACTTCCTGCGTCGCCCGCTTAACAGACAGCGAGTGCCTTTGTTCATGCAACCAACCTTGCTTCCATACTTCCGCTTTCTTCCAACGAAGAATTGATTGATTGATTGAAACTCGTATTAGTAGATTGCACAGTACAGTACATATTCCGTACAATTGACCACTAAATGGTAACACCCCAATAAGTTTTCAACTTGTTTAAGTCCACGTTAATCAATTCATGGTAGAAGAAAAAATATATTGAACTGTTTATCCAATGCATTTTTTATCGATATCGATCACAGGTCTGTCGCGATTGATATCGATATTGTTTCATCCCCCAGCCCTAAGTGCAGGCAAAAAGTTTGGGTGTTGCCATGCTCGATCAAAAAGCAGAATTTTTGATGGTGTTCGTAAGTTTAGAGAGTATAAACCTCTTAAGGCCCAAGCTGTTTGTTTACATGCTTTTTTTGTATTTCTCTTTGCTATTTGGGCTTATTGGACCCTAATTAGAATAAAAACTAAGAATCCTCTTTTTATATGATGTACTTAGTCCATAAGTACACAAACGTGTACTTCATGTTTAGTGACATGCTAGTTCTTATTTTTACCCTTTTTTCCCCCAAATTCCATTGTATGTAATACTCTTATGACACCACCAGATGGCAGTATAAGTGTCCACATAAGTGGCTGTAAGACCCCAATTCAGTAGTGTACACAATTTAGGAAATAAGAGCTAAAAGGTGCTGTCCGCGCATGTGGCCACTAAGCCTTCAGAGGCTAAATTAAATTAAGACCGTGCAAAATATTCATTGTAAAATCCCAAAGATGTGTTTGATTTTGCGCCCATATAGGTCGTATCGTCAAGTGGAGTGGTAATTAGTTTTTTGGGAGACACCGAGTGGCCACAATAATTCATGAAGCAGTTAAGTTGAATAATGCGGACACGTTTGTTACTAGATACTTTCTAATATGCTTTGGAGACTTTGTATGTGTTAGTAATGTGCAACTATAATTGTTTGATACTTGTTTATATTGACAAATGTGCAATATTGTCCAGCTCAGTGTTTTTCAACCTTTTTTGAGCCAAGGCACATTTTTAGCGTTGAAAAAATGCGGAGGCACGCCACCAGCAGAAATCAAACGAAAACTCAGTTGGCAGTAAAAAGTCGTTGTCGCAATTGTTGGTTATGACTTTAAAGGCCTACTGAAATTAATTTTTATTTATTTAAACGGGGATAGCAGATCTATTCTATGTGTCATACTTGATCATTTCGCGATATTGCCATATTTTTGCTGAAAGGATTTAGTAGAGAACAACAACGACGATAAAGATCGCAACTTTTGGTATCTGATTTAAAAAAAAGTCTTGCCCCTACCGGAAGTAGCGTGACGTAGTCAATTGAACATTTCCGCAAAGTTCCCTATTGTTTACAGTGATGGCCACCAGAAGTGAGAGCGATTCGGACCGAGAAAGCGACGATTTCCCCATTAATTTGAGTGAGGATGAAAGATTTGTGGATGAGGAAAGTGAGAGTGAAAGATTAGAGGGCAGTGGAAGCGATTCAGATGGGGAAGATGCTGTGAGAGGCGGGTGGGACCTGATATTCAGCTGGGAATGACTACAACAGTAAATAAACACAAGACATATATATACTCTATTAGCCACAACACAACCAGGCTTATATTTAATATGCCACAAATTAATCCCGCATAAAAACACCTAGGTGTTTGTTATACTAGCTCCTAGCTACTAGCTCCCGTCCATATAACCCGCCAATACAATTCAAACACCTGCACAACACACACACTGTCAGCCCAAAGGACCGTTCAACTAACCCAAGGTTCATAAAGCTTATATATTTAACCAAAGTTGCATACGTGACACACACGTACGGGCAAATGTTTGGATCAAATGTTTGGAAGCGCACGGGTGGGACCTGATATTCAGCTGGGAATGACTACAACAGTAAACAAACACAAGACATATATACTCTATTAGCCACAACACAACCAGGCTTATATTTAATATGCCACAAATTAATCCCGCATAAAAACACCTAGGTGTTTGTTATGCTAGCTCCTAGCTACTAGCTCGAGCTAGTTATAGCTCGAGCGGGTTATATGGACGGGATCCTGTCCATATAACCCGCCAATACAATTCAAACACCTGCACAACACACACACTCACTCAGCCCAAAGGACAGTTCACCTAACGCAAGGTTCATAAAGCTTATATATTTAACCAAAGTTACGTACGTGACACGCACGTACGGGCAAGCGATCAAATGTTTGGAAGCGCAGCTGCGTACTCACGGTATCGCGTCTGTGTATCCAAATCAAAGTCCTCCTGGTAAGAGTCTCTGTTGTCCGAGTTCTTCGATCTTGACTGCATCTTTCGGGAATGTAAACAATGAAACGCCGGCTGTGTTGTGTTGCTGACTTCCCTCGCAAAATACTCCGCTTCGCACCGACAACATTCTTCTTTGCTTGCTCAGCTTCTTTCTCCATAATGCAATGAACAAATTGCAACAGATTCACCAACACAGATGTCCAGAATACTGTGGAATAATGAGATGAAAACAGAGCTATTTCGTATTGGCTTCAATGGGGAGCCATACCTGTGTTTCACTTGGATGATGACGTATGCGCGTGACGCGCATACGTCATCATCCAAAGGCGTTTTCAACCGGAAGTTTAGCGGGAAATTTAAAATTGCACTTTATAAGTTAACCCGGCCGTATTGGCATGTGTTGCAATGTTAAGATTTCATCATAGATATATAAACTATCAGACTGCGTGGTCGGTAGTAGTGGCTTTCAGTAGGCCTTTAAAGCATAACCTAGCATGCATCACTATAGCTCTTGTCTCAAAGTAGATGTACTGTCACCACCTGTCACATCACACCCTGACTTATTTGGACTTTTTTGCTGTTTTCCTGTGTGTAGTGTTTTACTTCTTATCTTGCACTCCTATTTTGGTGGCTTTTTCTCTTTTTTTGGTGTTTTCCTGTAGCAGTTTCATGTCTTCCTTTGAGCGATATTCCCCGCACCTGGTTTGTTTTAGCAATCAAGACTATTTAAGTTGTTTTTATCCTTCTTTGTGGGGACATTGTTGATTGTCATGTCATGTTCGGATGTACATTGTCTTTGCTCCACAGTAAGTCTTTGCTGTCGTCTAGCATTCTGTTTTTGTTTACTTTGTAGCCAGTTCAGTTTTAGTTTCATTCTGCATAGCCTTCCCTAAGCTTCAATGCCTTTTCTTAGGGGCACTCGCCTTTTGTTTATTTTTGGTTCAAGCATTAGACACTTTTTTTTACCTGCACCCTGCCTCCCGCTGTTTCCGACATCTACAAAGCAATTAGCTACCTGCTGCCCCCTACTGATATGGAAGAGTACTACACGGTTACTCTGCCGACACTCAACAACAACACATCATTTGCAGACTATAGTTACTGGTTTGCAAAAAATATTTTTAACCCAAATAGGTGACAGTGGTTGAAAAACACTGGTCTAGCTGGTGTGCTATTGTGTGCTTAGCAGTTGTGTAGCCGCTAGCTCCTCGTAGCCTATAGCCCGGCATGTTTACTTTTGGTAAATGACTTGACTAAAATACAAGCGAAGGCCAACTTTTAGTCTGAAAGTAACTTCCTGTCTCTGCGTTACCAGGAGCAAGGAGTTGACGTGCCCCGCGCCCTGGCCCCTGGTCCCAGCGCCTTCATCCCTGCCAAACAGGCGAGTCCCACAGTGGGGGGTCTGACTAACGAGGGGCCCCCGGTTGCGTCAGCTGATGGATTCAGACAGGAATGTTCCAGAAAAAAAACATTTTTTAATTTTTATTTCCAGATATTGAAAGAAAGGCCCGACCAGGACATCCTAATCGAATCCTTCCTCTCCCTGGGCCGCGTGGACCACGTCACCATGGTGATGGCACTGCACCCCGCCTACCTCAGCTGCTTCCTGAGGACCCAGCATGACCTGCTGGTGCTGGACGGCCCCTTGCCTCGCCACTGGAGGCATTACATCGCCATCATGGTGAGAACAGCCCGTTCACCTTCGCCCTCAGGAGAGACTCCAATGTTAGCAGCACTAGCGTAGCAATTTGAGCTACATGCTAACTTTACATTTGAACATCATGCTAGGTTAATGACACTAGCATAGCCATGTGAGCTACACGCTAACATTACATTTTAACATCATTCTAGGTTAGCAACACTAGCGTAGCTATGTGCGCTACATGCTTGCATTACATTTTAACATCATGCTAGGTTAGCAACATTAACATAGCTATAAGGGCTGCAGGCTAACATTACATTACACCATGCTAGGTTAGCAACACTAGCATAGGTTTGTGAGCTACTTGCTTATATTACATTTTAACATTATGTTAAGGTAGCAACACTAGTATAGCAATTTGAGCTACATGCTATCGTTACAGTTGAACATTTTAAGTTAGCAGCACTAACATAGCTTTGTGAGCTACAGTACATGCTAACATTACATTTTAACATCATTCTAGGTTAGCAACACTAGCATAGCTATGTGAGCTACATGCTTGAATTACATTTTAACATCATACTAGGTTAGCAACATTAACATAGCTATAAGGGCTGCAGGCTAATATTACATTTAACATCATGCTGGGTTAACAACGCTAGCACAGCTATGTGAGCTACATTTCTAAAGGGAGGGGGGTCGTAAACAGCCGTCGCCTTTGGTTACAAAACAGTTCAAAGAAAAGGTGCCTGGAGGGGGGTCAGGTCCTGCTTCCTCTCCGCTTTGTAGATCTCGGGTCAAGACAAAATCTTCCTGTGGATCACAATAGATCAAATAAATCGACACCTTCATGTCGCTTCCCATCCTACACAGTGGAGTTTTACAAGCCTTTTGATTGGTAGGATCAAAGACAGCTTTTGTCTGCTCGCCGGGAACTCATGGAAACACAAAATGTTGTGATAACTTAGATACAATTATTCTGACAGAAAGAGATGACAGATGGTGTTCCAACATCTTTAATTACTCTTAGGAAATCCTTACTATCAGAATAATTGTATCAAAATTATCACAAAACTTTGTGTTTCAATGAGTTCCCGGCAAGCTGACAAATGCTGTCTTTGATCCTACCAAGCAAAAGGCTTGTAAAACTCCACTGTGTAGGATGGGAAGCGACATGAAGGTGTCGGTTTCTTTGATGTATTGTAATCCACAGGAAGATTTTGTCTTGACCCGAGATTTACAAAGCGGAGAGGAAGCAGGACCTGACCTCCCCTCCAGGCACCTTTTCTTTGAACTGTTTTGTGACCAAAGGCAGCGGCTGTTTACGACCCCCCTCCCCTTAGAAACAGCTGTTGCCATGTAATCAGGGAAAGTCCAAATAAAAGAGGAGGCGTACAATCTTTCGTCAGAGCGTGGTGGAGACTGCCAGGACGTTTCTCCTCAATGAGCTAAATTTAATTCTGTCTCTGTTTAATTCCTTGCGTCTTGTCTTGTTTAATAGATGTCATCAGTGTTTGAACCTGACAATTACAAATGCACTTTTTGAATTGCGCCCCCAGGCGGCGGCCCGGCACCACTGCTCCTACCTGGTGCAGCAGCACAGCGCCGGCTTCCTGGAGGCCGGCGGGGACGAGAGCTGGCTGAGCGGCCTGCAGCACGCCCCCGCCAAGCTGCGCAGTTTGCACCCCCTCAACAAGCTGCTGGCGCACAGACCCTGGCTGGTCACCCAGCTGCACATCCAGGTGACGCCACACGCCATATAGAAGGTTCTAGAACACCCCGAGAGGAGAAGAGGCTCATAGTGTGTCCTGCAGGATCTGGTGTACCCGGGCGCCGAGCTCCGCTGGTCACTGGCCGAGCTCATACAGGCCGTCATCCTCATGGCGCACGCCCACTCGCTCTGCTCCTTCGTGTGGGGCTGCGGACTCAACCCGGAGCCGGACCACGTCGGAGGCCACACCTTCCTGCCGCCCTCGCCCGGACACCCGACCTGCAGTCCCAACAGCCCGGCCCACGAGGACGGCCGCCAAGAGGTGCGACTTTCCCAAGTGGCTCGTGATATCATAAAGCAGCCCGTAACAAGTTGACATGATTATTCTGGTGCGTTTATAATAATAATAAGAGATTTTATTTGTAAAAAGCATTTTACATTGAGCAAACAACCTCAAAGTGCTACAGTGTATTGGAAAAATAAATAAATAATAAAAATATAAACTAGAACAGCCTAATAGCTAGAAATAGTATGCATATATCTATAAAAAGGTTTTTTTAAAAAGAAGGGTTTTTAAGCCTTTTTTAAAAGCATCCACAGTCTGTGGTGCCTTCAGGTGGTCAGGGAGAGCATTCCACAGACTGGGAGCGGCGGAGCAGAAACATTAACGTTTAATACGGGAAGAACCGACCAACGAACCCCAACATGTCTTACATCTTTGGAAAGGTTTCGGTTGTGCCTACGCTGCTACTATAGCTTTGGAACATTTCGTGTTACCGTGGCGACGCTGTAAAGGGAAAAAACCAGCAATAGGCCCATTGATTTGGTACGCTCGGGCCAGTTGATTAGGTACGCACCCTCACATGATCTTTTTTTTTTTAATGATTGTCACACACACACGAGGTGTGGTGAAATTATTATCTGCATTTGACCCATCACCCTTGATCACCCCCTGGGAGGTGAGGGAAGCAGTGAGCAGCAGCATTGGCCGCGCCCGGGAATAATTTTCGGGTGATTTAACCCCCAGTTCCAAGCCTTGATGCTGAGTGCCAAGCAGGGAGGTAATAGCTCCCATTTTTATAGTCTTTGGTATGACTCGGTCGGGGTTTGAACTCACAACCTACCCATCTCAGGGCTTTAGGAAATGGCAGATTGAGGCGACATCACTTCTTTTTCAGGACATGTTAGCTTGCTAGGTGCTAGCATGTTATCCATTAGCATTTTTTTAATTAAAAAATACAAACATGTACCAGACATTGGTGGACAAACATTATAGCACTTTTGGTATTTCCTCTTATCTGGTCACGTGCTAGCATGCTAACGTTAACATGGTATTGCTTTATACTAGCATTTTAGTCTGCTTTATACTAGCATTTTAGCATGCTTTATACTAGCATTTTAGCATGCTTTATACTAGCATTTTAGCATGCTTTATACTAGTATTTTAACATGCTTTATACTAGCATTTTAACAAATCTTATTTGTTTAAACCTAAAAATCATGGCTTTTGTTACTTAGCGCCATCTTAGAAGTATGCTAACTTTTGCTATGTCATCATGCTAATGTTAGCATGATAATGTTTTATACGAGCATTTTAGCTAATGTTGTATGTTTAACCGTAAAAGTAATAGATTTTGATACTTGGCATCATGTCAGATGTATGCTAACTTATTTTAGGTTAGCATTCTAATGTTAAAATAGTAACTTTTAATGCTAGCATTTTTGCTAATTTTATTCGTTCAAACCTAAGTGATATTTGGCGCCATCTTAGAAGTACGCTAACTTTTCTTATGTTATCATGCTAACGCTAGCATACTAACGTTTTATGTTAGCATTTTGGCTAATTGTATTCGTTTAAACCTTAAAATCATGGCTTTTGATATTTGCCACCAAATTTACAAGTACCGGTATGCTGAATTTTCCTATGTCATCATGTTAATATTAGCATAATAAGGTTTTATGCTCGCATTTTTGCTCATTTTATTCATTTTTAAACCTAAAATTTGTGGATTTTTGCTTTTTTTCACTATCTTGCAAATACAGTACTGTATGCCATTTGTTCCCATTGAAACATGCTAAAATTTGACGCGAGCTTCAATCAACCTCTGGCCAGGGGCTCACAGCACAAATGTTCTCGTTATTACTACATTTTCAAACCTCTTTTTTTCCAGCTGGTGGACGGAGCCATGGAGGTGGAGGTGCTGATGAAGAGGATGGTGGAGCTCCAGCAGCAGGACGAGGAGTGCACGCAGGAGGAGATGGTGACGCGCTTTGAGCGGGAACGAAGCGAGAGCATCCCGACGGGTACGTCGGCGTGTCTCCTCCTCATATTCCCCCACACTCACGCCTCGCCTTTTTGCAGCGGTGGTGCGAGGAGCGCCACCCGAGCGACTGCTGCATCTGGTGGAGGACCCGGAGTTCAGATACGAGGACTTTGCCCCCAAAGGAGAGCAGGCTCCGCCCACCATGAGAGCTCAGGTAGCGGTGGACCGTTTTTTTTATTGTCGTCGACGATGTTGCTTCATACCTCTTTTCTGGACGTGTGCAGGACTACTCCTGGGAGGACCACGGCTACTCGCTGGTCAACAGACTGCTGCCGGACATGGGACAGCTCCTGGACGAGAAATTCCAGGTATTTGCCGTCATCGGGCACAGGTTTGGCCAGGCTGACAAATCAAAGGATTCACCTTCAAAAACCAGTACAATAAAACCAGAAAATGAAATTTCGTTCGATATTTTGTGCGGATGCTGAGGAGCCAAAGCCAAACTGGAACGCTAACAGTTAGCACGCTGGCCAGATAGCGTCAAGTAAGAAAATAAACGAGCTAAAAAAAAAAAAAGCTAGCATTTTAACAGTATTATGTTACCATGCTAGCAGTGGCATGCTTACAGTTAGCATCAGTGAGGTGTATACCTGTTAAAATAGCCATAAAAGCTAGCATGCTAAATGTAACTTTCGTCAAGTACCAAAATGTATTACTAAAAGTTAAAGTAGCAATGATTGTCACACACACACTAGGTGTGGCGAAATGATTCTCTGCATTTGACCCTTGTTCAACCCCTGGGAGGTGAGGGGAGCAGTGAGCAGCAGTGGTGGCCGCGCCCGGGAATCATTTTTGGGGGATTTAACCCCCCAATTCCAACCCTTGATGCTGAGTGCCAAGCAGGGAGGTAATGGCTCCCATTTTTATAGTCTTTGGTATGACTCGGCCGGGGTTTGAACTCACGACCTACTCTGAGGTTTGTAGCTGGAAAAATGTCTTCAAAATGCCAGCATGCTAACGTTAGCACGCATCAAGCACCAAAGTTTGACCGAGGTGTATACCTGCAAAATGAGCTAAAAAAAACAACTAGTTTGCTATATATATATATATATATATATATATATATATATATATATATATATATATATATATATATATATATATATATATATATATATATATATTTATTATATATATATTTATTATATAATATACAACACTCTTACATACCTGCAAAATTAGCATAATATCTAGCATGCTATTGTTAAAATGCTAAATTTAACATAGTAGCTGGAAAAATGTCTTCAAAATGCCAGCATGCTAACATTAAATGAGCTAAAAAAAACAACCTAGTTTGCTAACGTTATATATAAATGTATATATATATATGTCCCGTATATTATGTAATATCCAACACTCGTGTATACCTGCAAAATTAGCATAATATCTAGCATGCTATTGTTAAAATGCTTAATGTAACATTCGTCCAGTACCAACATGTATTACTCTGAGGTTCGTAGCTGGAAAAATGTCTTCAAATTGCCAGCATGCTAACGTTAGCACACATCAAGTACTAATGTATAATCAAGGTGTATACCTACAAAATGAGCTAAAAAATAAACCTAGCATGCTAACGTTATATATATATATATATTATATATAATATTATATATAATATTCAACACTCATGTGTATACCTGCAAAGTTAGCATAATATCTAGCATGCTATTGTTCAAATGCTAAATGTCACATTCGTCAAGTACCAACATGTATTACTCTGAGGTTTGTAGCTGGAAAAATGTCTTGAAAATACCAGCATGCTAACGTTAGCATGCATCAAGTACCAAAGTGTGACAGAGGTGTATACCTGCAAGATGAGCTAAAAAACAACAACAAACCTAACATGCTAACGGTTTATGTATATATTATATATATAATTCAACACTCATGTGTATACCTGCAAAATGAGCTAAAAAAACCCTGGCATGCTAACGTTATATATATATACACGTATATATTTAATATATAATATTCAACATTCATGTATATACCTGCAAAGTTAGCATAATAACTAGCATGCTATTGTTAAAATGCTAACAGCTGTGCCGCAGGCTAAGACATTAGCTTCGGGCCGCATTTTGGACACACCTGATCTTGAAGAGCAGTTGTGAAGTCGTGTATCAGCTCTCGTCCTTCCTATAAAGGAATATTATGGATTTTTCCGAGGTATGGACGGTACCATGGCAAATCTAGTGCAGTGTTTTTCAACCGAGATATTGTCTGGTGTGCCGTGGGAAACTTGTCAACTTCACCTAATTGGTCCCAAAAAATATTTTTTTGCAAATAATGTGCCGTTGTCGAGTGCCTGTGCTGTGTAGAGCTCGGCAGGGTAACCATGTAATACTCCATGTCAGTAGGTGGCAGCGGGTAGTTCATTGCTTTGTAGAAGTCGGAACGCGTCAAGGATGGTTTGTCGTGATTCCAATATGCGGAGCACAGCGGGAGACGGCGTGCAGGTAAAATGGTATGCAATGATTAAACCAAAAGGGAACAAAAGGGAAAGGAAAAGGCATTGAAGCTTAGAGATGGCTATGCAAAACTGAACTTGCTACAAATTAAACAAAAACAGAATGCTGGATGACAGCAAAGACTTACAGCGTGTGGAGCAGAGATGGCGTCCACAAAGTACGCAAGTATGCAACTTCACCTAATTGGTCCAAAAATATTTTTTGCAAATCAATAATTACAATCTGCAAATAATGTGCCGTTGTCTAGTGCCTGTGCCATATAGAGCTTGACAGGTTAACCATGTAGTACTCCAGTAGGTGGCAGCAGGTAGCTAATTGCTTTGGAGAAGTCGAAGATGGTTTGTCGTGATCCCAATATGCAGAGCATAGCGGGAGACAGCATGCAGGTAAAAAGTTATGTAATGCTTAAAACTAAAATTAACAAAAGGCAAGTCCCGCTAGGAAAAGGCACTGTAGCATAGGGATGGCTATGAGAAACGTAAGTAAAACTGAACTGGCTACAAAATTAACAAAAACAGAATGCTGGACGACAGCAAAGACTTACAGTGTGTGTCCGTACATGACATGACAATCAACAATGTCCCCACAAAGAAGGATAGCGTACGCACAACTTAAATAGTCTCGATTGCTAACACAAAGCAGGTCAGGCAATAGCACTCAAAAGGAAGGCGTGAAGCTGCTACAGGAAATCACCACAAAACAGGAAGGAAAAGTCACCAAAATAACAGCGCAAAACAGGAACTAAAGCACTACACACAGGAAATCAACAACAAACTCAAAATAAGGCACGACGACCTGGTGGAGTTAAATTTTTTGACCTTTTCTGCTGGTGGTGTGCCTCTGTATTGTTTTTTTTTTATTTAAATGTGCCTCAGCTCAAAAAAGGTTGAAAAACACTGCGCTAGTGCACGTGCAGCGCTCCTGCCCCCTGCAGGCTGCAACGGGAATGAAAAGGTGAATTTACGAAGGAGAAAATGTGTATGTTTGCAGGTGGTGAGCAACCTGACCTACCACAGGATGGCCATGCACGAGGGCGTGGACACGCACACTCTGAGAAAAGCCCTGTGGAACTACATCCACTGCCTCTACGGCATACGGTCAGCCACCGGTCACCTTCCGACCCCCGCCTCTTTCGCCCCGCCGCTGACCTTGAGGCCCCCCCCCCCCCTCGTGTCGCTGGCAGGTACGACGACTACGACTACGGCAGCGTCAACGTGTTGCTGGAGCGCTCCTTGAAGGTGTTCGTCAAGACCATGGCATGTCACCCCGAGCAAACCACCGCACGCGTCTACCACGCCTTCTGGAGGCACTTCAGGCACTCTGAGAAGGTACGCACACACACACACACACACACACACACATGCACACGCACACACACACGTGCACACACAATGTGCGGATCATTCTTACTGGGGACCCTGGTTCATGGGGACGAAATTTAAATATTTTTGCATAATTCACACAAATTTGTACGTGACTACTGAGGACCATTTATAAAAATAAAAATAAAATAAAAATAAAAAAAAGTTCACACTCAAACTAATACGGAGTGTTAAATTTATTTTTTTATTATTTTATTTTATTTATTTTGTTTTTTTTAGACATGTATCTCGTGCGCATGAGATACATGTCTAAAAAAACAAAACTTTTTATAAAGTTATAAAAAAGAAAAAAATTTTTTATTTTTTCTTTTTTTTAGACATGTATCTCTTACGAGGTACATGTCTATAAAAACAAAACTTTTTATAAAGTTATAAAAAAGAAAAAAAACATGTATTTTTTTTTTTAGACATGTATCTCGTGCGCATAAGAACATTGTTCATGCGCACGATGTACATGTCTAAAAAAAAAACTAAAAAAATTATAAAAATTTTTAAATTTATTTTTATTTTTTTAGATATGTGTCTCGTGCGCACGAGACACATGTCTAAAAAAACAAAACTTTTCATAAAGTTATAAAAAAGAAAATAATAATTTATTAAATTTTTTTTTTTTTTAGACATGTATCTCGTGCGCACAAGAACATTTTTCATGCGCACGATGTACATGTCTAAAAAAAAAAAAAACTTTCTCGTATACTTTTTTTTTTTTATAACTTTATAAAAAGAGATAGTTTCTCGTGGGCACGAGATACATGTCTAAAAAAAATTTAAAACTTTTTTTTTTTTAATAATACTTTTTTTTTTTTTTCCCCCATGTCCCTTTATGGGCCAAAGCTTAAAAATCACTTAAGCATCTTCAGAATGGATCTGACTATCATTTAAAAAGGTTTCCCTTTGTCCCCATACCGTCAGAGGTCCCCTAAAGGTGACTGTGTAAACAGAGTGATGTCCCCATTAAGTAAGCATTGCCAGAACACACACACACACGGTATAGCTCGGTTGGTAGAGTAGCCGTGCCAGCAACTCGAGGGTTCCAGGTTCGATCCCCGCTTCCTGCCATCCTAGTCACTGCCGTTGTGTCCTTGGGCAAGACACTTCACCCACCTGCTCCCAGTGCCACCCACACTGGTTTAAAGGCCTACTGAAATGATTTTTTTAAATTTAAACGGGAATAGCAGATCCATTCTATGTGTCATACTTGATCATTTCGCGATATTGCCATATTTTTGCTGAAAGGATTTAATAGAGAAAATCGACGATAAAGTTCGCAACTTTTGCTCGCTGATAAAAAAAAGCCTTGCCTGTACCGGAAGTAGCGTGACGTCACAGGAGCTAGTATTCCTCACAATTCCCCATTGTTTACAATGGAGCGAGAGAGATTCGGACCGAGAAAGTGATGATTACCCCATTAATTTGAACGAGGATGAAAGATTCGTAGATGAGGAACGTTACAGTGAAGGACTTGAGAGGCAGCGATGGACGTATCTTTTTTCGCTCTGACCGTAACTTAGGTACAAGCTGGCTCATTGGATTCCACACTCTCCTTTTTTTATTGTGGATCACGGATTTCTATTTTAAACCACCTCGGATACTATATCCTCTTGAAAATGAGAGTCGAGAACGCAAAATGGACATTCAGTGCCTTTTATCTCCACGACAATACATCGGCGAAATGCTTTAGCTACGAGCTAACGTGATAGCATCGTGCTTTAACTGCATATAGAAACAAAAAAAAAAGGATAGAAGGAAGGATAAATAGAAAATCAACAATACTATTAAACCGTGGACATGTAAATACACGGTTAATGCTTTCCAGGCTGGCGAAGGTTAACAATGCTGTGCTAACGACGCCATTGAAGCTAACTTAGCAACTTAGCAACGGGACCTCACAGAGCTATGCTAAAAACATTAGCTCTCCACCTACGCCAGCCAGCCCTCATCTACTCATCAACACCCGTGCTCACCTGCGTTCCAGCGATCGGCAGAAGGACGAAGGACTTCACCCGATGCGTTTGGCGGCCCGGAGACGTAGGAAGTCAAGGTGAGGTCAGCGGCTAGTGCGGCTAGCGCTCCAACAAAGTCCTCCTGGTTGTGTTGCTGTAGTCCGCTGCTAATACACCGATCCCACCTACAACTGTCTTCTTTGCAGCCTTCATTGTTCATTAAACAAATTGCAAAAGATGTCCAAAATACTGTGGAATTATGAAATGAAAACAGAGCTTTTTGTATAGGATTCTACGGGTACCATAACTTCCGTTACTCTGACTTCGTCACGCGCATACGTCATCATACCGCGACGTTTCAGCCGGATATTTCCCGGGAAGTTTTAAAAGTCACTTTATAAGTTAACCCGGCCGTATTGGCATGTGTTGCAATGTTAAGATTTCATCATTGATATATAAACCATCAGACTGCGTGGTCGGTAGTAGTAGGTTTCAGTAGGCCTTTAAATGTAACTTAGATATTGGGTTTCACTATGTAAAGCGCTTTGAGTCACTAGAGAAAAAGCGCTATATAAAAATATAATTCACTTCACTTCACACACACCTTGTCAGTCACCTGACTTTTATCATCAGTTTGCCCACATGAGCCAGCATGGTCAGGCATCATAACCTCCCGTTGTTGACATGTTATAGGAAAAAACTTCCAGTTTGACAAATGGATGACATTTTGTGTAAATGGAAGGATGTAACTGTAATTCCTCAACTCCCCAACTCGCTTTAATTGTGCTTTCATCCACAGTCACGTCCTGATTTACTCAGATTTTAACTTTTTTTCTCGAAAACAAAAGTTTAAAAACCTACTCAGGTTGTAACGATTCATCCACTACATCCATTTATATTCCTAATATTCAACCCCATCGATCTGTGCTCTGCATTGGCCTCTCGGAATATGGTAAATGCCTTCAAAGTACTCAAAGCACTTTGACACTATTTCCACATTCACCCATTCACACACACTGATGGCGGGAGCTGCCATGCAAGGCCCTAACCACCACCCATCAGGAGCAAGGTTGAAGTGTCTTGCTCAAGGACACAACAGACATGACAAGGTTGGTAGTAGGTGGGGATCGAACCAGGAACCCTCAGGTTGCTGGCACGACCAATCTCCCAACAGTACAGGCCAACACCTTCTCCTCATTCCAGTGTTTCCCACACATTCATTTATTTGTGGCGGCCCGGCCCGAAAGAATTATGGCCGCCACAAATAGATTTTTTTAAATTTTTTATTTTTTATTTTAATTTTTTTAATTTTTTTTTTTTTTTTTTTTTTTTTTTTTTTTTTTTGTCCTGTCCAGCTTCTCAGGCAAATCATATAGTTGATGTAGATGCCCATATCGGCTGTTCAGATTTACTTTACAAAAGAAAAGTGTAGGATCAAGATTTTTGGAGCTCTTTGTTCAGTGGATCAGATGTTTGATGAAGCTTTGTGTCTATCTACCACCACTACTGTTTTCTGTTTATTTGTTACTGACTGTGGCAGGACACCTCTGCCTCTGTTTCACTTTATGTTGCTGGTAAATAATATGGTTGTAGTAGTAGTCTAAAGTTAAATTATTTAGTATGCACTAATTAAAGGGGCAGAGCTTTAAGAGACATTTTAGCTTTTATATTTTTATAAGATATATTTTTTGTAAGAACCACAATTAATAAATATATTTCAGTGAATAACTTATTGTTCAAATCTGTATATAAATAAGTACATAAAGTGTTGTAATTATATTGTAAAATGGATGGATGGATGGATGGATGGACGTTTAAAAAAAACTTATTATTAGTAAGTATACATTTTTTGAGCCTTTTTAGAGAAAATCATATTGTAGTAAATTACGCAAATTACTCGATGATGTCATGGTGGCCACGCCCACAGTCACGCCCCCACCGCCACAGGTATCTTGGCAGTTTATGGGAAACACTGCATTCAATGTGTTTTCTTTATTTTCATTACTATTTACATTGTAGGTTGTCACATCACAACTATGAATGAACACACGTGGAGTTATCCAGCCATCCATTTCTACCGCTTGTCCCTTTTGGGGTCGCGGGGGGTGCTGGAGCCTATCTCAGCTGCATTCGGGCGGAAGGTGGTGTACACCCTGGACAAGTCGCATGTGGAGTTATGTACTTAACAAAAAAAGGTGAAAACATGTTTTATATTCTAGTTTCCTCAAAATAGCCACCCTTTTGCTCTGATTACTTTTTCGCACACTCTTGGCTTTCTCTCCATGAGCTTCAAGAGGTGGTCACCTGAAATGGTTTTCACTTCGCAGGTGTGCTTGAAGCTCATGGAGAGAATGCCAAGAGCGTGCAAAGCCGTGTTAACAGCAGAGGGTGGCTATTTTGAAGAAACTAGAATATAAAACATGTTTTCAGTTGTTTTTTTGTTACGTACATAACTCCACATGTGTTCATTCATAGTTTTGATGTGACAATCTACAATGTAAATAGTCATGGAAATAAAGAAATCCCATTGAAATGAGGTGGTGTCCAAGCTTTTGGCCTGTACTGTATATTGATACAACATCGCTTTCAAAGTTAATCAATCGAGAGAAGAAAACATTGGATTTAAGAACGGCAGACTTTATTTAGAGTAGAAGGCATGTGACATTTCCGCGATAATGCGCGTTTTTAAACATTAATTTTTGCGTCAAAATATCACGTATGGTTTTTTTTTAATGACATATCAATAAAAATAAGTCCTAAACAAAATGTGTTAAATGCGTGCTCGCTGTTCCTATGTAATAAAAAATAAAAAAAAGAAGCGACCCTTGTGATGCAAGGTCTTTAGACCGGGCTTTCTGCTCCGCCGCTCCCAGTCTGTGGAACGCTCTCCCTGACCACCTGAGGGAACCACAGACTGTGGATGCTTTTAAAAAAGGCTTAAAAACCCTTCTTTTAAAAAAAATTAATATATATATTTATTTGTATAAATACACTGTAGCACTTTGAGGTTGTTTGCTCAATGGAAAGTGCTTTTTACAAATAAAACCTATCATTATTATTATTATTGATGCACGGCTGAAATGAATACCTCGTCGTATGCTCAAATAGAGCAAAAATACGTAAATATTCCATGTTATTAATGTGACTACATTACTCGGTGTGTACATGTAACCTTGATGGAGGTGTTTACCGGGTAAATGTTTTTAGAGCGATTTATAGGTGGAAGAGAGCGAATCCGATGATTGTTAGCTGACTTAGAATGCATAAAAACATGTTCTTCTTCTCTTACATGGTGACTGTGAATGGTAGGCAAATGTTCCCCCCCAAAAAGTGCATTTCCCCTTTAAGAAGTCGCTCACCGTTAGTAGGAAACTGCAATGGCAAGGCGACAAATCTCTCGAACCTATGGCGCAACGGGATTTTCACATATTGACACACGCCGACCGCCCGGGCACTCGCAGGGTTCCCACCGCAGTAGTGCAAAGTAGCAGTTAAATATTACTGCACTGTTCATCAAAATGAGAAGTAGCACCTCATGACATTTGGTTGCGCAATATTTTAGAATTGAATATTGTTTTATTTGTATGACTAGAAAACGAAAGCAGAAGTAGCAGCTGTTAAAATGTTGGTTATTGTACTTTTATTGAAAATGATTACTTTTGTTAAGTGTTGATTGCACTTTATTCAAATACGATGTGAATGCATTAATTGTTGTTTGTATTCATCGTTCATTTATACATCCTTCCCTTTAAGTTTATTCACAATAACATATTACAACTACAACAGTAGTGAATATCCATTTAAGGATGGTGGTAAGTCAGGGGTGTCCAAACTTTTTCCACTGAGGGCCGCACACGGAAAAATTAAAGCATGTGGGGGCCATTTGGATATTTTTCATTTTCAAACCATAACAAAATATATGGATTTTTTATTTATTTTACCTTTAGGGATCCCGGGGACCATAAAGGGTCTCAGTCATTAAAATGTTAAAAATAAGTCAGATTATAATTTTTTTTAAATTATTTAACGCTTACAGTAAATCTCTATATCAACTTCAAGTTGATATAAAGTAATACAAATTAAAAAAAATGTTTTGTGGCTTTTCTGTCAAAAACAACTTAGTTTTTTTATAGTAAAACTGAAATATGCAGTATTTAGTAATTAAAGCCCTAAAAGATAAATAATGCAGGACACCATTGGTTTTAATTATTTCATATTTTTGAGTAATCACAGTGAAAAGATAAATAAAAAATCACTAATAATATATTTGGGATCCAAAAGGTGCCCCACTCATAAAGTGATACATTTTTATTAGGTTTTTCTTTTACTTTCAACACTTAAGTTACGAGATCAACTTCAGATATATCTGTCGATTTTATGCTGGAGCAATTATTTTGTTTGTTTCATGTGCTTTTGTCAAAGAAAACTTTGATGTTTTTATATGGCGACTACACAATATATGCAATATTTACCACATAAAACATTTTAAAGTGAAATATTTGAAGTAATTGGAGCCCTGAAAATAATTCATTATAACATGGATTTTTTTGTCATGATTTTTTTTTTTGGAGCAATGGCAAAAAAAGAAAAATAAAGAAAGACAAGAGAAAAAAAAACCCAGCCTACATGGCAGCTTTTTTGTCAACATTGCAACTTTTTCTCGTTAGATTTCACCTCATTCCACTTTTTTTAATGTTCTTTTTTATTTTTACAATAGTATTTTCAGAATGTGTGGCGGGCCGGTAAACAATTAGCTGCGGGCCGCAAATGGCCCCCCGGCCGCACTTTGGACACCCTTGTGGTAAGTGAAAGGGTACCCCAGATAAGCTAGAAGAAGCTTTTAGCAGGGGGTCCAGAGGTCAGTATATACATGGAATGCTGAAACATGGTGGCAAGCACAAAAACGCTATATGATAAACACAAAATAGGAGTACTAAAGCAAGCAT
Source organism: Entelurus aequoreus (assembly GCF_033978785.1). NCBI lineage: Eukaryota > Metazoa > Chordata > Actinopteri > Syngnathiformes > Syngnathidae > Entelurus > Entelurus aequoreus. Next base: position 17,758,714 of record NC_084735.1, on the reverse strand, counting down.
ACACATACATACATACATACATACATACATACATACATACATTCAACCACGCACAACCCGACAGTAGTCTACCCCACATGAGGCATTAGAGATAGGTAGTTAATAGGTCTGATTTCAGTTTCTTTTTGAAGTTGGATAATGAATACAGCATCCTGAGGCTCTCATCAAGCCGGTTCCAGATCTTTGGTCCAACACTTGGAGCAGTACAAGCCAGTAAACGATGTTTACCTGGGGCCGTACTTATCAAGCTTCTCAGAGTGCCATTTTACACTTAAGTCCTGAAAATTTGCGAAATGTAGTCCTACTCTCAAACTTAAGAATAAAAGCTTTTTATCAACGTTCTTAAGTCTAAGAATCACTCCTACTCTCCACGATATTTAAGAGACCTTCAGAGGTGTCTTAAGTGGTTAGGAGTTGCCAGCAGGGGATGGCACTGAGGCGAGAGAGACGTGCGCGAACGTTCAGGGAACGGAACAATGTTTTTGTTTTTTTTTGATGACGAGCAGCTGATCAAACGGTATCGTTTAGACAGAGCGGATATTATTTTTGTCACAGATTTAATACTTTTCGATTCCTTGTTGATTTCTGCATGTGTCTGCAGTGGGCTAGTATATATAGAGCCACCCACACCAGTTTCAAATTAGTTGCCTAATTAATGAATTGGAAAGAAAATGTTATGACAGTAGCGTATGTGTGTGGCCGTGAGGTGAGTGACGTCAGTGAGTGTGTGGGCGATAGAAGAGAGGGAGCGGTAGCGTGAGTGCCGCCGGGGACTAGTTTGTTTTGTATTATTTTGTAGTTTATTGTCAAAATATACACTCCCATTGTCCACTTAAATATTTCCAAGATATTTCTTTATTCTTAGACAACGGATTCCCTTCCGTGATTGGTCATTTCTATGGACACAGAAATGACGTCACCTAAAATTCCGTTTACGGCACATAGTAATGTCGTAATTCAGCTCTGAGTGTGACACTTAAGATTCAGTCCTACACTTCGCTGAAAGTGTGAGTAAGACGCTTGATAACTAACTTTTAAGTGCAGCTTTCAGCGAATAATTTATTTACTCTTAAGTCAACTCTTAGCAGACTTCTTAGGAGTAATTCTAAGAAGCTTGATAAGTACGGCCCCTGATATCAGGTCAAAGTTAGGAGTGTTGTGGGCATGCTGGGGACGATAGATAGGAACCAAGCTACAGAGCCTGAGATTCAGCCTGTGGATGACTTGATAGGTTAGACCAGGGGTGTCCAAACTTTTTCCACTGAGGGCCGCACACGGAAAAATTAAAGCATGCGGGGGCCATTTTGATATTTTTCATTTTCAAACCATAACAAAATATATAGATTTTTTTTTTTTTTAACAATTAGGGATCCTGGGGCCCGTAAAGGGTCTCAGTCATTAAAATGTTAAAAACAAGTACAATTATTATTGCCTATTATTATATATGCCTTTTCTGTTAAAGACAACTTTGTTTTTTATAGTAAAACTGAAATATGCAGTATTTCCCCCACCGCCCAAAACATTCAGAAAACAATGTTTGATGTGAATTAATTGGAGCCCTGAAAAGATCAATAATGCATGACACCATTGCAGTGTTTCCCATAAACTGCCAAGATACCTGTGGCGGTGGGGGCGTGGCTATGGGCGTGGTCACCATGACATCATCGAGTAATTTGCATAATTTACCATGATTTGATTTTCTCTAAAAAGGCTCAAAAAATGTATACTTACTAATTAATAATAACAGTTTTGTTTTAAACGTCCATTCATCTATTTTACAATATAATTACAACACTTTATGTACATATTTATATACAGATTTCAACAATAAGTTATTCACTGAAGTATATTTATTAATTGTGGTTCTTACAAAAAATATATCTTATAAAAGCTAAAATGTCTCTTAAAGCTCTGCCCCTTTAATTAGTGCATACTAAATAATTTAACTTTAGCCTACTACTACAACCATATTATTTACCAGCAACATAAAGTGAAACAGAGGCAGAGGTGTCCTGCCACAGTCAGTAACAAATAAACAGAAAACAGTAGTGGTGGTAGATAGACACAGAGCTTCATCAAACATCTGATCCACTGAACAAAGAGCTCCAAAAATCTTGAACTTTAGACTGCCATCAGTTTTACTCCCTACACTTAACCATGTGTTTCCTACTGCCTGCAGACTTTGCACCCTTTGTTATATACACATGTTGTTTCTAATATAAATACATTTAATAAAGTCAAATACAAATGAGGCAACAAGAGAAGTATCCTACACTTCTCTTTTGTAAAGTAAATCTGAACAGCCGGTATGGGCATCTACATCAACTATATGATTTGCCTGTGTGGCGGACGTAATTCTTTTGTGGCGGGCTGCCAGAAATAAATGAATGTGTGGGAAACACTGCTTTGAGTCACTAGAGAAAAGCGCTATATAAATACAATTCACTTCACAACTAACACTTTCTCAAGTTTCAAACCAAATTCCGTTTTTCCTGGAAATTCAAACTCTTTAACAGTCAAACCATTCCAACTATTCTTAAATTCATACTGTCAGCAGTTCAGTTCAACTTCCGCATTGGAGCATTGATTGATTGATTGATTGATTGAAACTTTTATTAGTAGATTGCACAGTACAGTACATATTCCGTACAATTGACCACTAAATGGTAACACCCCAATAAGTTTTTCAACTTATTTAAGTCGGGGTCCACGTTAATCAATTCATGGTATTTCTTCAGGAATTGCCTGATCTAGTTGGCCAATCAAATGGAATCGGCTGTTAAACGGAGAATATCAGGGAAATTGACATACACTACCGTTCAAAAGTTTGGGGTCACCCAAACAATTTTGTGGAATAGCCTTCATTTCTAAGAACAAGAATAGACTGTCGAGTTTCAGATGAAAGTTCTCTTTTTCTGGCCATTTTGAGCGTTTAATTAACCCCACAAATGTGATGCTCCAGAAACTCAATCTGCTCAAAGGAAGGTCAGTTTTGTAGCTTCTGTAACGAGCTAAACTGTTTTCAGATGTGTGAACATGATTGCACAAGGGTTTTATAATCATCAATTAGCCTTCTGAGCCAATGAGCAAACACATTGTACCATTAGAACACTGGAGTGATAGTTGCTGGAAATGGGCCTCTATACACCTATGTAGATATTGCACCAAAAACCAGACATTTGCAGCTAGAATAGTCATTTACCACATTAGCAATGTATAGAGTGTATTTCTTTAAAGTTAAGACTAGTTTAAAGTTATCTTCATTGAAAAGTACAGTGCTTTTCCTTCAAAAATAAGGACATTTCAATGTGACCCCAAACTTTTGAACGGTAGTGTAAGTGAAATGTTGCCATTGTGAGGAGAAGGAACATTTGTTGTGTTCAGTAGCGCTCATTGATCCCTGAAACACATCCTAAACTAAGTGTTGAGACAGCGACTAAACTAGGAAGCTAAAGGTAGCAAGAACAATCCACACACCCACAACACATCACGTCTGCTTGTGTTGTTGTGAACGACATCATGGATGTAAGGTTCAACGTCCGACTGTAGGGTCCGTGGTCCGATCAGACTCTTCGGAATCCACTCTGGGGAAAAATGGTCATATAAGCTGCTCGACAGTCATTCCTTGCATGGTGTTTGTGCATCAGGTCCACGCCAACCTCATCGTGATGGAGGCTCGCCTGCAGGCGGCGCTGTTGTACACCCTGCGAGCCATCACTCACTACATGAGATGACGCCCCCGGGACCAGCACGGTGCCCACGCTGAGCCAGCTGTGTTGCTGTACCACAGCCCCCCAAATAATAACTTCTCCACGTTAGTATTTACATATCCGTTGTGTCGCAGTGTTCAAAAAGATGTTTGCCAATATTTAAAAAAGTGTTTCTTGTTTTGCACTGAGAGTCCACTGTTTGCTTATCAATCCGAGAGCGTCTCCTCCTCCGCCGAATGTTCCTATAGACGTGCTCGTTTAGTCCGACGACTCTCTGAGCCGTCCGTGTCCTACACGCCGAGGACGAAAAGTGAAAGAAATTGAAAAGCCTGTATTTTTCTAAACAATAAAAAAGTGACTTGAGAAATGGGCAAAACATGGTTATTGTGGGTCTTATGGGGGATTTTTTGACTGCAATGCGCTAATACGCCACTAGATGTCGACAAAGATTATTCCAAGGAAGGTAGAAAACTCCCTTTGTACAAAACATATGCAGTTCTGGGCAGCACGGTGGAACAGGGGTTAGTGCGTCTGCCTCACAATACGAAGGTCCTGGGTTCGATCCTGTGTGGAGTTTGCATGTTCTCCCCGTGACTGCGTGGGTTCCCTCCTGGTACTCCGGCTTCCTCCCACCTCCAAAGACATGCTCCTGGGGATAGGTTGATTGGCAACACTAAATGTGTGAATGTTGTCTGTCTATCTGTGTTGGCCCTGCGATGAGGTGGCGACTTGTCCAGGGTGTACCCCGCCTTCCGCCCTATTGTAGCTGAGATAGGCTCCAGCACCCCCTGCGACCCCGAAAGGGATAAGCCAGGGGTGTCCGAACTTTTTCCATCGAGGGCCACACACTGAAAAATCAAAGCAAGCAAGGGCCATTTTGATATTTTTTATTTAAAAAAAAAAAAATGCAATACGTATAAAAAAAATATACATTTAGGCCTCCACTCAGGCTTGATACCGGGGACCCCATAGGGTTTAGGTTAAAAATATATATTAAAAGTGTGTCATTATTTAGTAGTATTATTATTATTATTCAAAGTTTAAATATCTAGATCAACATTAGGTCTATCTGTCAATATAACGTTTTTGTTTTTTTAAAGATTAAAGTTGTATGCCCTTTTTGTCAAAGAAAACCCTGTTTTTTTTATGAAAAAAACACAAAATATGCAATATTTTCCCCCAATAAAATTTTAAAGTGTAACATTTCAGATTATATAATAATTGGAGCTCATAACATAACTCATAGCAACATTGATTGTAATGTATTATTTTTTGAGCAATGACACTTAAAAAAAAAAAAAAAAGTCCCACTAAAATTATTGGGGATCCAAAAGGGTCCTGCTCAGTAAAGTGTTAAAAAAATAAATCGTAATTTTTTTTTAGACTGTAAACCCAATAGTCTCGAGATCAAATTCAGATCTATCCGTCAATTATAACTTGTATTGTTGTTTATTATGTTCCTTGTTTGTTCATTTTAGGCCCTTCTTTAAAAAAAACCCCAAAAAAACAGTTTTTTATATGGCAAACACAAAATATGCAACATTTTCCCCCAAAAATATCTCAAAGTGGAATATTTAATGTGACCTAATTGGAGCCTTGAATAGGTCAATTTGATTCATTATGTTTTAAAGAAAGAAACAGCCTGCATGACAGCTTAGTGTTATTAGAGTCAACATAGCAACATTTTATTGTCACCTGTTTACTCTTTTATACTACTTTTTATGTTTTTTATTTTTTTTTATCGTATTTTTAGAATGTGCCGTTAAAAAATAACCTGCGGGCCGCAAATGGGCCCCGGGCCGCACTTTGGACATCCCTGGGATAAGCGGTAGAAAATGGATGGATAGATGGGTAGGCAGTTCTTCTTTAGTAGTGTGGCGCGTCTGACCTTGGGGAGCATGCTTCTTTTGTTTAAAAAAAAAAAAAGGTTTGTTTTTGTTTTGTACGGAGCCCCTAAAGGGACATGGGGGAAAAAAAAAATTTAATAATTGTATTTATTTTTATTTTTTTAGACATGTATTTTGTGCGCACGAGAAACTTTTTAGAAAGTTATAAAAAAATAAGAAAAACTTTAGAATTTTTTATTTTTATTTTTTTTATTTATTTAAAAAAATATATATATATAAAAAATAAAAATTCCTCCATGTCCCTTTGGGGGCTCCGTAGTTTTGTAGGTCACACTGTTTTATATATAAACTGTAGATCAGAGATGTCAAAGTGGTTTCCATTGAGGGCCACATGGCAGTTATGGCTGCCATCAGAGGGCCGCTTGTAACAGCCAATGTATGAATTTGCTTCTGGATTTCAATATTAATTATATAAATTGTTTTAAGTCGACTGTCCATTTTACAGTAAAAACTTGACTCTTACAAAATTTTACTGTAAAGCATAGTGTTGTTTTTTGTTTTTTTTACAACATTTTACGGTAAAAGGAAAAACAGAACTACTATTTTTTGGAGGGGGTTTTACAGCAAAAACTGGCAGCTTAGTTGCCAGAATTGTACTATTGAATTGACATTGGTTTTTACAACATTTTATTGTTTATTGTTTTAGCACAGCTTTTATCTAATTTCTCTGCCTTCTTGTTTTTAAATGCACTGCTTGCCCATCTGTTTTTTATCCAGTGCTTTCATGCTCTTATTTCTAGTTTTATCTATGTTTCTGTTTTATCTAGTGTTTATCTAGTGTGTGTCATGATTCATTTCTATTTTAATTTTTTATTATATATTCTTACTTTCTATTTTTATTTGTAATACTTTGTAACACTTTGAGATTTTAACAAATGTAAAGTGTGTAACAAATGCAATTCATTATTATTATTATTATTATTCATGGAAAAAACATGAATAAAGTTTTTTTTTTTTATTCTGGCAACTATGCTGCCAGTTTTTCTACCGTAAAAACAAATGTATCGTTTTTCCATTTACAGTAATACCGATTGTAGCTGAGATAGGCTCTTGCCACCCCTAAGGGAATAAGCGGTAGGAAATGGATGGATGGATGGACACCATTAAAAACAACAACCGTGGATTTTACAGTTAAAATATGGCATATCATTCAGCTGAATTTTAACACAAATTTTTATTTGTTTTTTTCAATTTACAATAATATGCTGTAGAGCAGTGGTCCCCAACCACCGGGCCGCGGCTCGGTACCGGTCCGCGGACCGATTGGTACCGGACCGCACAAGAAATTTAAAAAAAATAAATATATATATATATATATATATATTTTTTTTTTTTTAATTAAATCAACATAAAAAACACAATATATACATTATATAGCAATATAGATCAATACAGTCTGCAGGGATACAGTCCGTAAGCACACATGATTGTATTTCTTTATAAAAAAAAAAAATTTTTTTTTTTTTTTTAATTTTACCCCCCCCCCCCGGTCCGTGGGACAAATTTTCTAGCGTTGACCGGTCCGCAGCTACAAAAAGGTTGGGGACCACTGCTGTAGAGAACACCGTACAATGTATTGTCATTTAAATTAATTTGATGGGTAGTTTGCTGTAAAGTTAAGTATTTTCATTTAGACAAAAACATGTTTGGAAAGTATTGTAATATTTGTTGCAATATTGGATACTATTAAAGTTGAAAAGTTATGCAATTTCAAGCAGTACATATTTTTTCTGTCAAAATGCAATAAATGAATGTAGTACTTTGACACGTATCATTTCCAGGTGTTTGCGGGCCAGATCTCTTAGAATGTATTTATTTCAGTATCAAATCGGTCAAAAAATGTTTATAGTTTAAAATGATTTCTTTTTTAAAATTATTTCAGGCCAATTATTGCGGTTAACTAAAAACAACGTTGATTAAGTTATTCCTTGTTGCAAGTTGACGTTAATAAGGACACAATGTTATGCGGAGGTGTACTTGTAACAATTTTATAAACAAATGATACTATTTATAGTCCGGCGGGCGTATACATTTTGTTATCATGACCAACAACCTCCGTGCTTTTAATCTATTACGCAAAAGTGGAATGTGGTGGCGCCATCTCCCTCTACAGTCCCCCCGCCCCCCCGCCCCCCCTTCCTCTACAGTGCGCGCACCCGTCTTCCTTCCTCAGGGGTGGGCCAAGTGTGCTTCCGGTCCAGGAGGAGCGCGCTCGCCTTGGAAAGTTGCGCAGCTGACTGAGCAAGTGGTGGCCGGCTTCCCGCCCCGACACACACACACACCGCGGCAGCGGCGACACCTTACACACAAGACAGCCTCCACTGGTGAGTACGCTTCTTTGCTCGTTTTGTGTGTGTGTGTGTGTGTGTGTGTGCGTGCCTGAAAAAGGCTGAGTGATTTCCCAGAAAACACCAGGAATCTCTTGCATAACTTGTGCTGGCCGGGGACTCCTCAATGATGTTGTTGGTTATGTGCTCCTCAACCAGCTGGAGATGTTCCAACAGGAGCTTCGCTGTCTGCGACAAGTGTGTGTGTGTGTGTGTGTGAGTGTGTGTGTGTGTGTGTGTGTGTGTGTGTGAGTGTGTGTGAGAGAGTGAGAGATATCAGTAAAAAAAAGGGAAGTTGTAATGAGAAGTGACAAAAGTATACTGTATGTATTTAACTGTCAGAGTTCAAGGGTCAAGCTCCAATTGTTCTGAAGAGTTTTCATTCTTTTAACGTGGAATTCACTGATTCATCTTGGAACTCCCCCACAGGAAAAGGCTTGGCCGTGTGCATCCTTCTTCCACATAGCTGCTTCCTAACCCTCCTAGACCCTCTTAGACTTTACTTAGACTTCCTCATATCACCTCATACCTCCTTACACCTCCTCATACCTCCTTAGACCTCCTCATACCTCCTTAGACCTCATCATACCTCCTTAGACCTCATCATACCTCCTTAGGCCTCCTCATACCTTTTGAGGCCTCCTCATACCTTTTGAGACCTCCTCATACCTCTTGAGACCTCCTCATACCTCTTGAGACCTCCTCATACCTCTTGAGACCTCCTCATACCTCTTGAGACCTCCTCATACCTCTTGAGACCTCCTCATACCTCTTGAGACCTCCTCATACCTCTTGAGACCTCCTCATACCTCTTGAGATCTCCTCATACCTCCTTATGCCTCCTCATACCTCCTTAGGCCTCCTCATACCTCTTTAGATCTCCTCAGACCTCCTTAGATCTCCTCAGACCTCCTTAGCCCTCCTCATACCTCCTTAGCCCTCCTCATACCTCCTTAGCCCTCCTCATACCTCCTTGGCCCTTCTCATACCTCTTTGGCCCTTCTTATACCTCTTTGGCCCTTCTTATACCTCCTTGGCCCTTCTCATACCTCTTTAGACCTCATCATACCGCCTTAGACCTCATCATACCTCCTTAAATCTCATCATACCTCCTTAGGCCTCCTCATACCTCTTTAGATCTCCTCAGACCTCCTTAGCCCTCCTCATACCTCCTTAGCCCTCCTCATACCTCCTTGGCCCTTCTCATACCTCCTTGGCCCTTCGCATACCTCCTTGGCCCTTCTCATACCTCCTTGGCCCTTCTCATACCTCCTTGGCCCTTCTCATACCGCCTTGGCCCTTCGCATACCTCTTTGGCCCTTCTCATACCTCTTTAGACCTCCTCATACCTCTTTAGACCTCGTCATACCTCCTTAGACTTTCTTAGACCTCCTCAGATGTCCTCATATCTCATTATACCTCCTCATACCACTTTAGACCATCTCATATCTCCTTAGACATCATTATACCTCAGTATACCTCCTTAGAACTCAGTATACCGTCTTAGACCTCCTCATACCTCAGTATACCTTCTCATAACTCAGTATACCTCCTTAGAACTCAGTATACCGTCTTAGACCTCCTCATACCTCAGTATACCTTCTCATAACTCTGTATACCTCCTTAGACCTTCTCATACGTCATACCTCCTTAGACCTCAGTATACCTTCTCATCCTTCTCATAACTCAGTATACCTCCTTAGACCTTCTCATAACTCCGTATGCCTCCTTAGACCTCCTCAGATGTCCTCATACCTCAGTATACCTCCTTATACCATCTCATACTTCCTTAGACATCATTATACCTCAGTATACCTTCTTAGACTTTCTCATACCTCAGTGTACCTCCTTATACCTCAGTATACCTTCTTAGACCTCCTCAGACCACAGTATACTTCGTCATACCTCAGTATACCTCATTATACCTCCTTAGACCTCTTCATACAGTATGTCATACCTTCTTAGACCCTGTCATACCTCCTAAGACCTCTTCATATGTCATAACTCCTGAAACCTCCGTAGACCTCTTTAGACCCTGCTTACACTGTACATCCTCAGACCTCCTCTTACCTTATTGTACCTATTATAATTATACCATTATATCTCTCCTTAGACCTCCTCATATGTCATACCTTCTTAGACTTCTTCAGACCCTCCTTAGACTTCCTCATACCTCATCATACCTCCTTAGACCTCCTCATTCCTCCTCAGACCTCCTCATTCCTTTTTAGACCTCCTCATATCTCCTTAGACCTCATTATACCTTTTTAGACTCTCCTTAGACCTCCTCATATATCATGCCTCCTAAGACCTCTTCAGACCCTCCTTAGACTTCCTCATACCTCATTATACCTCCTCATTCCTTCTTAGATCTCCTCATACCTCCTTATAGCTCCTCAGACGTCATACCTCCTTAGACCCTCCTTATACCCCCACAGACCTCTTTAGACCTCTTCATACATCATACCTCCTTAGACCCTTCTTAGGCCTCCTTATGTCATACCTCTTTAGACCCTTCTTAGACCCTCGTAGACCTCCTTATACCCTCCATATACCTCCTAGACCTCCTTAGACACTCCTTATACGTCATACTTTCTTAGACCCTTCTAGACCTCCTTAGACTCTCCTTATACGTCATACTTCCTTAGACTCTCCAAGACCTCCTTAGACTCTCCTTATACGTCATACTTCCTTAGACCCTCCTAAACCTCCTTAGACTCTCCTTATACGTCATACTTCCTTAGACCCTCCTAGACCTCCTTAGACTCTCCTTATACGTCATGCTTCCTTAGACCCTCCTAGACCTCCTTTGACCCTCCAAGACCTCCTATACCTCCTTAGACTCTCCTTGTACGTCATACTTCCTTAGACCCTCCTAGACCTCCTTAGACTCTCCTTATACGTTATACTTCCTTAGACCCTCCAAGACCTCCTAGACCTCCTTAGACTCTCCTTATACGTCATACTTTCTTAGACCCTTCTAGACCTCCTTAGACTCTCCTTATACGTCATACTTCCTTAGACTCTCCAAGACCTCCTTAGACTCTCCTTATACGTCATACTTCCTTAGACACTCCTAGACCTGCTTAGACTCTCCTTATACGTCATACTTCCTTAGACCCTCCTAGACCTCCTTAGACTCTCCTTATACGTCATACTTCCTTAGACCCTCCTTAGACTCTCCTTATACGTCATACTTCCTAGACCCTCCAAGACCTCCTTAGACTCTCCTTATACGTCATACTTCCTTAGACCCTCCTATACCTCCTTAGACTCTCCTTATACGTCATACTTCCTTAGACCCTCCAAGACCTCCTTAAACTCTCCTTATACGTCATACTTTCTTAGACCCTCCTAGACCTTAGACTCTCCTTATACGTCATACTTCATTAGACCCTCCAAGACCTCCTTAGACTCTCCTTATACGTCATACTTTCTTAGACCCTCCAAGACCTCCTTAGACCCTCCTAGACCTTAGACTCTCCTTATACGTCATACTTCCTTAGACCCTCCAAGACCTCCTTAGACTCTTCTTATATGTCATATTTCCTTAGACCCTCCTAGACCTCCTTAGACTCTCCTTATACGTCATACTTCCTTAGACCCTCCTAGACCTCTTTAGACTCTCCTTATACGTCATACTTCCTTAGACCCTCCAAGACCTCCTTAGACTCTCCTTATACGTCATACTTCCTTAGACCCTCCTAGACCTCCTTAGACTCTCCTTATACGTCATACTTTCTTAGACCCTCCTAGACCTCCTTAGACTCTCCTTATACGTCATACTTCCTTAGACCCTCCAAGACCTCCTTAGACTCTCCTTATACGTCATACTTCCTTAGACCCTCCTAGACCTCCTTAGACTCTCCTTATACGCCATATTTCCTTAGACCCTCCTAGACCTCCTTAGACTCTCCTTATACGTCATACTTCCTTAGACCCTCCTAGACCTCCTTAGACTCTCCTTATACGTCATACTTCCTTAGACCCTCCTAGACCTCTTTAGACTCTCCTTATACGTCATACTTCCTTAGACCCTCCAAGACCTCCTTAGACTCTCCTTATACGTCATACTTCCTTAGACCCTCCTAGACCTCCTTAGACTCTTCTTATACGTCATACTTCCTTAGACCCTCCTAGACCTCTTTAGACTCTCCTTATACGTCATACTTCCTTAGACCCTCCAAGTCCTCCTTAGACTCTCCTTATACGTCATACTTCCTTAGACCCTCCTAGACCTCCTTAGACTCTCCTTATACGTCATACTTTCTTAGACCCTCCTAGACCTCCTTAGACTCTCCTTATACGTCATACTTCCTTAGACCCTCCAAGACCTCCTTAGACTCTCCTTATACGTCATACTTCCTTAGACCCTCCAAGACCTCCTTAGACTCTCCTTATAAGTCATACTTCCTTAGACCCTCCAAGACCTCCTTAGACTCTCCTTATACGTCATACTTCCTTAGACCCTCCTAGACCTCCTTAGACTTATACGTCATACTTCCTTAGACCCTCCTAGACCTCCTTAGACTCTCCTTATTCGTCATACTTCCTTAGACCCTCTAAGACCTCCTTAGACTCTCCTTATACGTCATACTTCCTTAGACCCTCCTAGACCTCCTTAGACTCTCCTTATACGTCATACTTTCTTAGACCCTCCTAGACCTCCTTAGATTCTCCTTATACGTCATACTTCCTTAGACCCTCCAAGACCTCCTTAGACTCTCCTTATACGTCATACTTCCTTAGACCCTCCAAGACCTCCTTAGACTCTCCTTATACGTCATACTTCCTTAGACCCTCCAAGACCTCCTTAGACTCTCCTTATAGGTCATACATCCTTAGACCCTCCTAGACCTCCTTAGACTCTTCTTATATGTCATACTTCCTTAGACCCTCCAAGACCTCCTTAGACTCTCCTTATACGTCATACTTCCTTAGACCCTCCTAGACCTCCTTAGACTCTCCTTATTCGTCATACTTCCTTAGACCCTCCAAGACCTCCTTAGACTCTCCTTATACGCCATACTTCCTTAGACCCTCCTAGACCTCCTTAGACCCTCCATGACCTCCTAGACCTTCTTAGACCCTCCAAAACCGCCTAGACCTCCTTAGACCCTCCTAGACCTCCTTAGACCCTCCTAGACAGGGGTGTCCAAACTTTTTCCACTGAGGATTGCACACAGATTAATGAAAACATGCAGGGGCCATTTTAATATTTTTCCTTTTCAAAACCAGCACAATATAAATATTTGTGTTTACTTTTAACCCTCAAGTTTGGTTCCAGAGACTCAGAAGGGTCTCAGTCGTAAAAATTGTAAGAAAATTAAATACAAAAATGTTTACAAATATATTTTTACCCAACACTTAAATCTCTAAACCGACTTCAGGTCTATCTGTCGATATACATTTTTCATGTTTAATTCCCTTTTTGTCAAAGCTGTTTTTTTCATGTAAAACACACCAAATATGCAATATTTTCCACCAAAAATATTTTTAAGTGAAATATTTGATTGCGGCCTTAAACAGGTCATTAATGGCAACAACATTGATTTTAATTCATTATTTTTTGAGCAAAGACAGTTTTAAAAAATCCCACAAAAATTCCTGGGAATCCAAAAGGGCCCACAATTGTAAAAAAATAAGTCATTAATTTTTTATTTTATTTTTTTGAAACTTTCAATACTTAAATCTTTTTTCACCAAGGACCACCTCAGAAAACACCATATTGAGCAACATTCAAATACAGTAGCGTGGTAGGCCTAAGTATTCATTAAAAACAAGGCAAGAGGTTTTAACTAACAAGTATATTTAATATTTTGGTCACTGTAACATTACACACAGTTTGTACAGTAACACTGCGTTTGATTTTAGGAAAATAAAACACTGGACCTAAATAAGAAATCAAATGAAATGAATTGTGATGGGCTTCCTTGGCGTACCTCTAGTCAGAGTTTATAGAAACAATATGGACAGAGGCGCCATGTTTGCTACCAAGGACGTGTGCAATTGAGTCGTTCTGATGTCCGTTTTCCTGAGGAAATAAACCAAAATAATAAGTCTAAGTATAGTTCATGAACTTACAAAAAAAAATGCTTTTATTTTGTCAAAGTAGAATATATAATAACGACCAAAAATAAACCTATTACACTCATTTTGTCAAAATCCTGGTTAGCTTTGGCGCGACAATGACATGATGACTTTTGTGTGAGGCGTGTCGACTGTGCCTCCAACGCATTTGGACTCACAGCAGGGGTCCTGAATCATTGTCGGGCCGCCAAAAAAAACATATTTTTCTCAGCTGTGGGCCTGCAGAGGTACTCGGTTGTAATACACTTTTCCACCACTTGTGGCAGTAATGACAATAGCAAACAGAAGAAGTCTGGAGCTAAAGTCATAGACAAGTTTCTTAAAGGCCTACTGAAAGCCACTACTACCGACCACGCAGTCTGATAGTTTATATATCAATGATGAAATCTTAACATTGCAACACATGCCAATACGGCCGGGTTAACTTATAAAGTGCAATTTTAAAATTCCCGCTAAACTTCCGGTTGAAAATGTCTATGTATGATGACGTATGCGCGTGACGTCAATGGTTGAAACGGAAGTATTCGGACACCATTGTATCCAATACAAAAAGCTCAGTTTTCGTCGCAAAATTCCACAGTATTCTGGACATCTGTGTTGGTGAATCTTTTGCAATTTGTTTAATGAACAATGGAGACTGCAAAGAAGAAAGCTGTAGGTGGGATCGGTGTATTAGCGGCGGGCTGCAGCAACACAACCAGGAGGACTTTGACTTGGATAGCAGACGCGCTATCCGACGCTAGCCGCCGACCCCACGGATGATCGGGTGAAGTCCTTCGTCGCTCCGTCGATCGCTGGAACGCAGGTGAGCACGGGTGTTGATGAGCAGATGAGGGCTGGCTGGCGTAGGTGGATAGCTAATGTTTTTAGCATAGCTCTGTGAGGTCCCGTTGCTAAGTTAGCTTCAATGGCGTCGTTAGCAACAGCATTGTTAACCTTCGCCAGCCTGGAAAGCATTAACCGTGTATTTACAGGTCCATGGTTTAATAGTATTGTTGATTTTCTGTCTATCCTTCCAGTCAGGGGTTTATGTCTTTTGTTTCTATCTGCAGTTAAGCCCGATGCTATCACGTTAGCTCCGTAGCTAAAGTGCTTCGCCGATGTATTGTCGTGGAGATAAAAGTCACTGTGAATGTCCATTTCGCGTTCTCGACTCTCATTTTCAAGAGGATATAGTATCCGAGGTGGTTTGAAATACAAATCTGTGATCCACAATAGAAAAAGGAGAGAGTGTGAAATCCAATGAGCCAGCTTGTACCTAAGTTACGGTCAGAGCGAAAAAAGATGCGTCCTGCACTGCACTCTAGTCCTTCACTCTCACGTTCCTCATCCACGAATCTTTCATCTTCGTTCTAATTGATGGGGTAATCGTCGCTTTCTCGGTCTGAATCGCTCTCGTTATTGGTGTAAACAATGGGGAAATGTGAGGAGCCTTTCAACCTGTGACGTCACGCTACTTCTGGTACAGGCAAGGCTTTTTTTTTATCAGCGACCAAAAGTTGCGAACTGTATCGTCGATGTTCTCTACTAAATCCTTTCAGCAAAAATATGGCAATATCGCAAAATGATCAAGTATGACACATAGAATGGATGTGCTATCCCCGTTCAAATTAAAAAATGTCATTTCAGTAGGCCTTTAAGGCATTCTAACTTGTAAATAAAAGCCAATGTGAGGCCCTCTATTATACTATACTTACTATATTACATTTGAATACTAACAAGTATTAGTGATATTGTTATTATGAGCGCTAACGCAGACCAACTATTTATAGCGGCGCTATAGTTTTTGCTCGCCAAACTTTATTCTAAGTCATAAATGCCTCTCTCCCGGATAGTAGAAGGACGAATAGGTATTCCGACAAGTTGGTACACTTTAAAACCCTTGTGTAATGTTCATATTGTTGTTACTCAGCCAGCGTTTGTGGGTCTGACGGAGCCGTTGCATTTTGTGGCTTTTAATGCCTCACAATCAAACACTTTTATGTTAAAATACTGAACAGATGTTTACCTTATCCCAATAAACATCTGTTTATTGGGATAGCTCGTGTTAGCATTAGCAATGTGTTAGCATTTTTATGTGAACATGCTACTTATTTAGGCTAGCTTTTGTGGCTCATTTTTTCCCCGTTACGCCTAAAACTCCCGGATTCAGACACTCGGCACCATCCAACAAGTGCGGCGGCTTTTTTATTATTATAAAGGTTTATTTGAAATAGGGACAGATGCAAAAACATAGACATCTGAGACAGTTATCCAATGTATGCATCATAGTGTTTGTAGCCAAAGCTAATTTACAACACTTGTCCCCAACAACAACAACACAGATCCAACATCATTAAAATAGGAAGGAAAAAAAATAGAATAAGGCAAAGATGAGTGGATAATAATGATAATAGAAATAATACAGACAAAGTGCAAACTAGATAAAAGCCAATAATAACAATAACACAGACAAAGTGCAGACTAGATAAAAACCAATTAGTAAAAATGAGTAAAAACTAAACATGGGAACACGATTGTTGCTCAACTAGCCTTAGTTTTGTTTGTTTTTTGAAAGTGACAAGTGCAGCTGTACTTTGCAAAGTGTCCGGTAAAGAGTTCCATAGTTGTGGTCCTTTTATTGAAAAGGCCGTCTGGGCAAAAGATGTCCTACGGAATGGAACACAACAGTTGCCTTTTGACACTGCTCGGGTGGTAGATCTGGTACCACTTTGCAGTCTTGTAATTGCCTTGCAGAGCAATTGGGGAGCAGAGTTATCCAAGCATTTAAAAAGCAGTTTGACTGTATGTAACAAAATAAAATTGGTAAAACTTAAAATATTGTATTTGGTTCAAATTTGGCAATGATGATATCGTATACTCTTCTTGTCTAGGACTTTCAAGGCGCGATTATAAAGACACTCAATGGTCTTGATTGATGACTGGTGTGCCTGGGACCATGTAGTTAGAGGCCTACTGAAATGATTTTTTTTAATTTAAACGGGGATAGCAGATCCATTCTATGTGTCATACTTGATCATTTTGCGATATTGCCATATTTTTGCTGAAAGGATTTAGTAGAGAACATCGACGATAAATTGCTGATAAAAAAAAAGCCTTGCCTGTACCGGAAGTAGCGTGACGTCACAGGTTGAAAGGCTCCTCACATTTCCCCATTGTTTACACCAGCAGCGAGAGAGATTTGGACCGAGAAAGCGACGATTACCCCATTAATTTGAGAGAGGATGAAAGATTTGTGGATGAGGAACGTAAGAGTGAAGGATTAGAGTGCAGTGCAGGACGTATCTTTTTTCGCTCTGACCGTAACTTAGGTACAAGCTGGCTCATTGGATTCCACACTTTCTCCTTTTTCTATTGTGGATCACGGATTTGTATTTTAAACCACCTCGGATACTATATCCTCTTGAAAATGAGAGTCGAGAACGCGAAATGGACATTCACAGTGACTTTTATCTCCACGTCAATACATCGGCGAAACACTTTAGCTACGAAGCTAACGTGATAGCATCGGGCTCAAATGCAGATATAAACAAAAGAAATAAACCCCTGACTGGAAGGATAGACAGAAAATCAACAATACTATTAAACCATGGACATGTAAATACACGGTTAATGCTTACCAGCCTGGCGAAGCTTAACAATGCTGTTGCTAACGACGCCATTGAAGCTAACTTAGCAACGGGACCTCACAGAGCTATGATAAAAACATTAGGGCTCCACCTACGCCAGCCAGCCCTCATCTGCTCATCAACACCCGTGCTCACCTCCGTTCCAGCGATCGACGGAAGGACGAAGGACTTCACCCGATCATCCGTACGGTCGGCGGCTAGCGTCGGCTAGCGCGTCAGCTATCCAAGTCAAAGTCCTCCTGGTTGTGTTGCTGCAGCCAGCCGCTAATACACCGATCCCACCTACAGCTTTCTTCTTTGCAGTCTTCATTGTTCATTAAACAAATTGCAAAAGATTCACCAACACAGATGTCCAGAATACTGTGGAATTTTGCGATGAAAACAAAGCTTTTTGTATTGGATACAATGGTGTCCGAATACTTCTGTTTCAACCATTGACGTCACGCGCATACGTCATCATACATAGACGTTTTCAACCGGAAGTTTAGCGGGAAATTTAAAATTGCACTTTATAAGTTAACCCGGCCGTATTGGCATGTGTTGCAATGTTAAGATTTCATCATTGATATATAAACTATCAGACTGCGTGGTCGGTAGTAGTGGCTTTCAATAGGCCTTTAACTACTTAAATACGCAAGCCTTTAAATATTTTCAAATCGGTGTCACTACGAGTTTTGATAAACGTTTTTAAGGCATAATCTCTCTTTTTCATTAATTTCCGGATATCATCATTAATCCATGGTAACTGAAATTTTCTGTGGGATTTTTTTCGCTGTCTAATAAATGTATCAATAATGCGTCCGATAGTAGACATTAGCTGATTACAACAGACGTGTACTTGGTCGTGTTGTTGGAGCTCGTCCCAATTAATACCCTTTAAATCAGGCGTCTAGAGGTCCAGGGCACAGACAGCAGGCCCATCAAAATTTCCGCGGGATTTGCGAGTTACTTTTTATGCTTGTTTTCTTGGTTTTATGACTTAAACCTCTAAAGGCCTTAGTGGCCACATGCGTGGACAGCACCTTTTAGCTCTTATTTCCAAAATTGTGTACACTACTGAATTGGGGTCTTACGGCCACTTATGTGGACGCTTATACTGCCATCTGGTGGTGTCAGAAGAGTATAACATACAATAAGATTTGGAGGAAAAAAAAGTGTAAAAATAAGAATTAGCATGTCACTAAACATGAAGTTATGGACTAAGTACATCATATCCAAAGATGATTCTTAGTTTTTATTCTAATTAGGGTCCAATGAGCCCAAATAGCAAAGAGAAATAAAAAAAAAAAAGCATGTAAACAAACAGCTTGGGCCTTAAGAGGTTAAATTAGCTTCTACATGGCAATCACACAAAATGTGCAATATTTTCCCTCAAAGTGGAATATTTGATGTGACGTAATTGGAACCTTGACTATGTCATTATTTCATGACAACATTGACTTATTATTTGAGCAAGGACAGTAAACATTGCAACTTTACATGTCACCTCTTTTATTCCACTTTTTTATTTTTGTATTATTTTTTACTTTGGACACCCCTGCTCCTAGACCTCCCTCGGACCCTCATTGACCAAGTCCCAGATCCCACCTGGTCCTGCCATGTCAGGCAACCCTCATAGTTAGGCTCGGTTCTCTCCAAGGGAGCAAAATCAGTCGGAGGCCGGACTCCATCACTTCCTGTTTCTCCCCCGAGGTCACTTCCTGTCTTTGGCCTTGGGCGCTATAGAAAGGAAGGAGGCGGGGACAGCTGTTATTTTTTTTTTCGATGTTATTTTTTTTAAACATTTTTTTTTTGGGGGTGGCTCGATGGCGACGTTCCCGCCACAAAGGCTTCCAGGGAGGTTGTGTGGGTGTCAGGTGGATGGATGTCACACACCTGTGCCACACACACATTGAAGTGGTGCTGGGTGGTTACCATAGCAACAGGCTATCGGCATGCCAGTGCTCAACACAGACAGGAATGTCTTTCAATCGGGAGGATATGGCCACATCATGTTCCTTTACACCCCTTCACCCCCATACCTTCTCCATAGTGTTTGTGTGTGCGTGCGTGTGCGTGTGCGTGTGTGTGTGTGTGTGTGTGTGTGCGAAAGCCCACTTCCCATTGTCCTATCATCCTGTCCACTCACACTTAACTTCCTGTCGGGGCTTCCTGCAAATGTGAGAAAGAGGCTAGGTAAAGAAAAGAGAATAAGAAGAAGACTTGGTAGTGTGAACGTGCACAGTACTGTACATGTGTGTGAGCGTGCGTGTGTGCTCTGTCCTTTAGGGGGAGCACTTTTAAAAGGGACACACAGTCAATTTGAAATATCCCTCCTTTTTGGGAGCACCCTCATGTTGATAGATGTCACCAGCAGGGGTGCACATGAGACATTCTCTATTAGATGAAGGCACTTTTCCTTGTTGATGTCTCAAGAAGGGTACAAATACAAGAACACACACACATTCTTGTATTTCTTACCTTCTTGAGACCTCCAAAAAATGCCTACCTCTTTAGGACCACCCTTTCTAGATATATAAATGTTTGTATTTACAACATTAATAATATATACATACTATGCAAATATAAAAAAAGCTTGTTGTGAAAAATGAGTTGGAATTTCACAAGAAAAAGGTCACAAATTCACAAGAAAAGTCGTAATTTTACTCAACGCAAGTCAACATTTTACAAGAAAAACGGAACATTTGTGCAATATTATGACAAAAGTTGGAATGTTACTCAATAACGGTCGCAATTTTACAAGAAAAGCTTAAAATGTTGGCAATTTTATGAAAAGAGTCGTCATTTTACTCGACAAAAGTCATGAGAAAACTTAAAAATGTTGGCAATTTTATGAAAAGAGTCGTCATTTTACTCGACAAAAGTCACAATTTTATGAGAAAACTTTAAAATGTTGGCAATATTATAACAATAATCGGAATTTTGACTTGGCAAACTTATGACAAAAGTCACAATTTTACTCAGAAAATGTCTGTGTGTGTGTGTTCTGGCAATGCTTACTTAATGGGGACATTGCTCTGTTTACACAGTCACCTTTAGGGGGAGCACTTTTAAAAGCGACACACAGTCAATTTGAAAAAGCCCTCCTTTTTGGGAGCACCCTCATTTTGATAGATGTCACCAGCAGGGGTGCACATGAGACATTCTCTATTAGATGAAGGTACTTTTCCTTGTTGATGTCTCAAGAAGGGTACAAATACACACACACACACACACACACACACACACATTCTTGTATTTCTTACCTTCTTGAGACCTCCGAAAAATGCCTACCTCTTTAGGACCACCCTTTCTAGATATATAAATGTTTGTATTTACAACATTAATAATATATACATACTATGCAAATATAAAAAAAAGCTTGTTGTGAAAAATGAGTTGGATTTTCACAAGAAAAAGGTCACAAATTCACAAGAAAAGTCGTAATTTTACTCAACGCAAGTCAACATTTTACAAGAAAAACGGAACATTTGTGCAATATGATGATAAAAGTTGGAATGTTACTCAATAACGGTCGCAATTTTACAAGAAAAGCTTAAAATGTTGGCAATTTTATGAAGAGTCATCATTTTACTCGACAAAAGTCAGGAGAAAACTTAAAAATGTTGGCAATTTTATGAAAAGAGTCGTCATTTTACTCGACAAAAGTCACAATTTTATGAGAAAACTTTAAAATGTTGGCAATATTATAATAATAATCGGAATTTTGACTTGGCAAACTTATGACAAAAGTCACAATTTTACTCAGAAAATGTCTGTGTGTGTGTGTGTGTGTGTGTGTGTGTGTGTGTGTGTGTGTGTGTGTGTGTGTGTTCTGGCAATGCTTACTTAATGGGGACATTGCTCTGTTTACACAGTCACCTTTAGGGGGAGCACTTTTAAAAGCGACACACAGTCAATTTGAAAAAGCCCTCCTTTTTGGGAGCACCCTCATTTTGATAGATGTCACCAGCAGGGGTGCACATGAGACATTCTCTATTAGATGAAGGTACTTTTCCTTGTTGATGTCTCAAGAAGGGTACAAATACAAGAACACACACACATTCTTGTATTTCTTACCTTCTTGAGACCTCCAAAAAATGCCTACCTCTTTAGGACCACCCTTTCTAGATATATAAAGATGTGTATTTACAACATTAATAATATATACATACTATGCAAATATAAAAAAGCTTGTTGTGAAAAATGAGTTGGATTTTCACAAGAAAAAGGTCACAAATTCAAAAGAAAAGTCGTAATTTTACTCAACACAAGTCAACATTTTACAAGAAAAACTGAACATTTGTGCAATATGAGGATAAAAGTTGGAATGTTACTCAATAACGGTCGCAATTTTACAAGAAAAGCTTAAAATGTTGGCAATTTTATGAAGAGTCATCATTTTACTCGACAAAAGTCATGAGAAAACTTAAAAATGTTGGCAATTTTATGAAAAGAGTCGTCATTTTACTCGACAAAAGTCACAATTTTATGAGAAAACTTTAAAATGTTGGCAATATTATAACAATAATCGGAATTTTGACTTGGCAAACTTATGACAAAAGTCACAATTTTACTCAGAAAATGTCTGTGTGTGTGTGCGTGTGTGTGTGTGTGTGTGTGTGTGTGTGTGTGTGTGTGTGTGTGTGTGTGTGTGTGTGTGTGTGTGTTCCACTGGGAGCAGCTTATCTGCACACGTCTCGGTGCAGGAAAAGGGTGTGTCGCACGGATTTATGTGTCATGTGACATGATGATGATGATGATGAAGGTTTTTGTGCGTTTTCGTTTTGTTCCAGCACCTGCGTGTTATTAAAGTCACGTTTTATTGTTGTAACGGGAACAATATGGACGGCAAAAGTGCTAAAAGAAAAAAAAAATCTTGTCGTCCCTCCTTAGGCTTCGCTACACATCTTAAAAAAGAAAAGAAAAAAAGACTAATTGGAAGGTCACATGAAGTTTGGAGCTCTGTAGCAACTGACTGTGCAGGTGGCTGAGTTGCTGTTGTTCCCAAACTCTTCACTTTTCTTATAATAAAGGACTAATTATTAGGACACCTGATTCTCATCATTTGGATGGCTGGCCAAATACTTTTGGCAATATAGTGTATGCTAGTGTTGCTAACCTAGCATGATGTTAAAATATCATGTTAGCATGTAGCTCACATTTAGCTATGCTAGTGTTGCTAACCTAGTATGATGTTAAAATATCATGTTGGCATGTAGCTCACATTTAGCTATGCTAGTGTTGCTAACCTAGCATGATGTTAAAATATGTTAGCATGTAGCTCACATTTAGTTATGCTAGTGTTGCTAACCTAGCATGATGTGAATAATTATTGTAAGCATGTAGCTCATATAGCTATGCTAGTGTTGCTAGCCTAGTATGATGTTAAAATATCATGTTGGCATGTAGCATACATAACCATGCCAATTTTGCTAACCTAGCATAATGTTAACCTTAACATCTTAGTGTTGCTAAGCTAAAGTGATGTTAAAATGTAATGTTAGCATGTAACTCGTTTAGCTATGCTAGTGTTGCTAATTTAGTATGATGTTAAGATGTAATGTTAGCATGTTGCTTATGTAGCTATGCTAGTGTTGCGAACTGAGCATGATTATAAAATGTAATGTTAGCGTATTGCGACCCTAGCATGATGTTAAAATGGCATGTTAGCATGTAGCTCACATATAGCTATGCTGGTGTTGCTAACCTAGCTCAATGTGAAAATGTCATGTTAGCATGTAGCTTATGTAGCTATGCTAGTGTTGCGAACAGAGCATGATTATAAAATGTAATGTTAGCGTATTGCGACCCTAGCATGATGTTAAAATGTCATGTTAGCATGTATCTCACATATAACTATGCTAGTGTTGCTAACCTAGCACAATGTGAAAATGTCATGTTATCATGTAGCCCACGAATAGCTATGCTGGTGTTGCTAACCTAGCACAATGTGAAAATGTCATGTTAGCGTGTAGCTCACATATAACTATGCTAGTGTTGCTAACCTAGCACAATGTGAAAATATCATGTTAGCATGTAGCTCACACATAGCTATGCTAGTGTTGCTAACCTAGCACAATGTGAAAATGTCATGTTAGCATGTAGCTCACAAATAGCTATGCTGATGTTGTTAACCTAGCACAATGTGAAAATGTCATGTTAGCATGTAGCTCACATATAACTATGCTAGTGTCGCTAACCTAGCACAATGTGAAAATGTCATGTTAGCATGTAGCTCACATAGCTATGCTATTGTTGCTAACCTAGCATGATGTTAAAATGTCATGTTAGCATGTAGCTCACATATAACTATGCTAGTGTTGCTAACCTAGCATGATGTTAAAATGTCATGTTAGCATGTAGCTCACATATAACTATGCTAGTGTTGCTAACCTAGCACGATGTTAAAATGTCATGTTAGCATGTCTCTCACATATAACTATGCTAGTGTTGCTAACCTAGCATGATGTTAAAATGTCATGTTAGCATGTATCTCACATATAACTATGTTAGTGTTGCTAACCTAGCCCAATGTGAAAATGTCATGTTAGCATGTATCTCACATGTAGCTATGCTAGTGTTGCTAACCTAGCATGATGTTAAAATGTCATGTTAGCATGTAGTTCACATATAACTATGCTAGTGTTGCTAACCTAGCATGATGTTAAAATGTCATGTTAGCATGTAGCTCACATATAACTATGTTAGTGTTGCTAACCTAGCACAATGTTAAAATGTCATGTTAGCATGTCTCTCACATATAGCTATGTTAGTGTTGCTAACCTAGCATGATGTTAAAATGTCATGTTAGCATGTATCTCACATATAACTGTTAGTGTTGCTAACCTAGCCCAATGTGAAAATGTCATGTTAGCATGTATCTCACATGTAGCTATGCTAGTGTTGCTAACCTAGCATGATGTTGAAATGTCATGTTAGCATGTATCTCACATGTAGCTATGCTAGTGTTGCTAACCTAGCATGATGTTAAAATGTCATGTTAGCATGTAGCTCACATAGCTATGCTAGATGTTTGTCTTCCTGTCCTTAATGTTACGTGGTAGTATGTGATGTATTGGACACAGTACACAGTTACAGTGTGACTCAAGTACACAATAGTACTTCTCATTGGCATTAAAGATGTACACATATAAAAGTACTACTGCGGGAGAAGTATTTAAAAAATAATCATCTTCACACATTTGCTCATGTTCACACCAGTGTGAACAAAACGGATATTGATGTGGTTGGAAGCTTTTGGTTTCATTTCTCTTGTCTTACTGGCCTTCATCAAAGTAATACAATACTAGCAAATACTTCCACTGTGTATTCTTACAGTACAGTGGAAACTCCATACTATACTAGCACATACTTCCAAATACTTTAACCATAAAATCAGATTTTAAAATTATTTTTTTTACAGTAATGCACTGTAAAAAATCTGTACATACTGTATTCAAGTGATAAACTGGTAGCTGAGTCGCCAGAATTTTACCATAAAACATTTTACAGTGCATTACTGTAAAAATTAAAATGTAACTACTTTTATTTTTACTGTAAAATTCTGGCAAATGAGCAATGAGCTGCCCTTTTTTTTACCGTAAAATCTTTTTTTTTTTTTTTTTTTTTTTACAGTAATGCGCCGTAAAAAATCTGTAGATATTCCAGTGATAAACTGGTAGCGCAGTCGCCAGAATTTTATCATACCATTTATGGAGGTTTTTACAGTGCATTATTGTAAAAATAAAAAAGGTTACCACTGTTATTTTTACTGTAAAATTCTGGCAACTGAGCTGCCTTTTTTTTTTTTTAACCATAAAATCAGATTTGTATTTTTTATTTTTTTTACTTTACAGTAATGCACTGTAAAAAAAATCTCTAGACATTCCAGTGATAAACTGGTAGCGCAGTCGCCAGAATTTTATCATACCATTTATGGAGGTTTTTACAGTACATCACTGTAAAAATAAAAATGTTACCACTGTTATTTTTACTGTAAAATTCTGGCAACTGAGCTGCAATTTTTTTTACCACAAAATCTGATTTTAATTTTTTTTTTTACAGTAAAGCACTGTAAAACTGTAAAAAAAATCTGTAGATATTCCAGTGATAAACTGGCAGCTCAGTCGCCAGAATTTTACCATAAAACATTTTACAGTGCATTACTGTAAAAATTAAAATGTAACTACTGTTATTTTTACTGTAAAATTCTGGCAAATGAGCTGCCCTTTTTTTTCCCCTAAAATCTTTTTTTTTTTTTTTTACAGTAAAGCACTGTAAAACTGTAAAAAAAAAAAATCTGTAGATATTCCAGTGATAAACTGGCAGCTCAGTCGCCAGAATTTTGCCATAAAACATTTTACAGTGCATTACTGTAAAAATTAAAATGTAACTACTTTTATTTTTACTGTAAAATTCTGGCAAATGAGCAATGAGCTGCCCTTTTTTTTACCGTAAAATCTTTTTTTTTTTTTTTTTTTTTACAGTAATGCGCTGTAAAAAAATCTGTAGATATTCCAGTGATAAACTGGTAGCGCAGTCGCCAGAATTTTATCATACCATTTATGGAGGTTTTTACAGTGCATTACTGTAAAAATAAAAAAGGTTACCACTGTTATTTTTACTGTAAAATTCTGGCAACTGAGCTGCCTTTTTTTTTTTTTAACCATAAAATCAGATTTGTATTTTTTATTTTTTTTACTTTACAGTAATGCACTGTAAAAAAAATCTCTAGACATTCCAGTGATAAACTGGTAGCGCAGTCGCCAGAATTTTATCATACCATTTATGGAGGTTTTTACAGTACATCACTGTAAAAATAAAAACGTTACCACTGTTATTTTTACTGTAAAATTCTGGCAACTGAGCTGCAATTTTTTTTACCACAAAATCTGATTTTAATTTTTTTTTTACAGTAAAGCACTGTAAAACTGTAAAAAAAAAATCTGTAGATATTCCAGTGATAAACTGGCAGCTCAGTCGCCAGAATTTTACCATAAAACATTTTACAGTGCATTACTGTAAAAATTAAAATGTAACTACTGTTATTTTTACTGTAAAATTCTGGCAAATGAGCTGCCCTTTTTTTTACCGTAAAATTTTTTTTTTTTTTTTTTTACAGTAATGCACTGTAAAAAAATCTGTAGATATTTCAGTGATAAACTGGTAGCGCAGTCGCCAGAATTTTATCATACCATTTATGGAGGTTTTTACAGTGCATTACTGTAAAAATAAAAAAGGTTACCACTGTTATTTTTACTGTAAAATTCTGGCAACTGAGCTGCCTTTTTTTTTTTTAACCATAAAATCAGATTTGTATTTTTTATTTTTTTTACTTTACAGTAATGCACTGTAAAAAAAATCTGTAGACATTCCAGTGATAAACTGGTAGCGCAGTCGCCAGAATTTTATCATACCATTTATGGAGGTTTTTACAGTACATTACTGTAAAAATAAAAATGTTACCACTGTTATTTTTACTGTAAAATTCTGGCAACTGAGCTGCAATTTTTTTT
Organism: Entelurus aequoreus; assembly: GCF_033978785.1. Classification (NCBI taxonomy): domain Eukaryota; kingdom Metazoa; phylum Chordata; class Actinopteri; order Syngnathiformes; family Syngnathidae; genus Entelurus; species Entelurus aequoreus. The sequence continues at coordinate 17,731,554 of NC_084735.1, read as the reverse complement.
ACCACAAAATCTGATTTTAATTTTTTTTTTTTTTTTTTTACAGTAAAGCACTGTAAAACTGTAAAAAAAATCTGTAGATATTCCAGTGATAAACTGGCAGCTCAGTCGCCAGAATTTTACCATAAAACATTTTACAGTGCATTACTGTAAAAAAATAAAATGTAACTACTGTTATTTTTACTGTAAAATTCTGGCAAATGAGCTGCCCTTTTTTTTACCGTAAAATCTTTTTTTTTTTTTTTTTTTTACAGTAACGCGCTGTAAAAAATCTGTAGATATTCCAGTGATAAACTGGTAGCTCAGTCGCCAGAATTTTATCATACCATTTATGGAGGTTTTTACAGTGCATTACTGTAAAAATAAAAAAGGTTACCACTGTTATTTTTACTGTAAAATTCTGGCAACTGAGCTGCCTTTTTTTTTTTTTAACCATAAAATCAGATTTGTATTTTTTATTTTTTTTA
>NC_084735.1:17713590-17726090 GCF_033978785.1 Entelurus aequoreus | reverse complement strand
TTTACTTCTGTTTGTTATCATGTGCGATACAAACAGTCTTGCAGGGCGTTTACTTGTGTGTGATATCATGTGCGATGCAAGCGGTCCTGCAGTGTGTTTACTTGTGTGTTATGTGCGATACAAGCAGTGCTGCAATGTGTTTACTTGTGTGTGATCTCATGTGCGATACAAGCGGTCCTGCAGGTTGTTGACTTGTGTGTGATATTGTGTGCAATGCAAGCGATCCTACAACATGTTTACTTGTGTGTGATATCATGTGTGATACAAGAGGTCCTGCAGCATGTTTACTTCTGTGATATCATGTGCGATACAAGCAGTCCTGCAGCGTGTTTACTTGTGATATCATGTGTGATACAAGAGGTCCTGCAGCATGTTTACTTCTGTGATAACATGTGCGATACAAGCAGTCCTGCAGCATGTTTACTTCTGTGATATCATGTGTGATACAAGAGGTCCTGCAACGTGTTTACTTGTGTATGATATCATGTGCGATACATGCGTGATTACTTGTGTGTGATATCATGTGCTGCAGCATGTTTACCTGTGTGTGTGATATCATGTGCGATACAAGAGATCCTGCAGCATGTTTACTTGTGTGTGATATCATATGCGATACAAGAGATCCTGCAGTATGTTTACTTGTGTGTGATATCATGTGTGATAGAAGCGGTCCTGCAGCATGTTTACTTTTGTGATATCATGTGTGATACAGGCGGACCTCCTGCATGTCTACTTGTGTGTTATCATGTGCGATACAGGCGGGCCTCTAGCATGTTTATTTGTGTGATATCATGTGCGATACAGGCGGCCCTCTGGCATGTTTATTTGTGTGATATTATGTGAGATACAGGCAAATCTCCAGCGTGTTTACTTATGTGCGATACCATGTGCAATACAGGTGGTCATGCAACGTGGTTACTTATTTGTGATATCATGTGCGATACAGGTGCTCCTGCAGCGTGGTTACTTGTGTGTGATATGTGTTATACCAGCAGTCCTGCAGCGTGTTTACTTGTGTGATATCATGTGCGATACAAGCGGTCCTGCAGCGTGGTTACTTGTTTGTGATATCATGTGCGATACAAGCGGTCCTGCAGCGTGTTACTTCTATTTTAGTTAAGTTGTTTACAAAAGCTAAACATGCTAGGCTATAGGCCACGAGGAGCTAGCAGCTACACAACAGCTAAGCACACAATAGCACACAAGCTAGACATTATGAACAATAAAACAGCACATTTGTGAAAATAAACAAATATCAAATAATTATAGTTGCATATTACTTACACATACAAAGAGTCCAAGGCATAGTAGAAAGTATCCAGTAACAAACGTGTCCGCATCATTCAACTTACTGCGTCATGAGCTTAACTTCATGAATTATTGTTGACGAGGTGTCGCCAAAAAAATCAAAAAACAATTACCACTCTACTATAACTTAATGACAGCATAAGCCCATTCCAGACGGTTAATAATGATTGAACTGCGATCTACTCCCGCTAACGTCTTTTCTTGCTAGCTTAGCCAACACATTGTCTCCATTGCAGGAACAAAATGTAAATATCATTTACATGAAGTACAACATGTGACATTAAAAGAAACACATTCAAACAAAAGTGCTAACGTGATGCTAATTGATGTTAAATATGCCATATACATGCTACTGATTAGCATGAGCGATTTTACATGGCGATTTCAACAGCTTGTCAACAAAGATGCGCGTCACAATTGTGTGATAAGTACCATACTTGCAGTATCAACACTTTGTAGGACTCGTGGCACATTCATCCCGATGGCAAAGACTACTTCCTGACTACGGCAACACACCGAGGACAAACACAAAGTGAATGCCGACTTGCAAACGACACTCAGGAGTGTAAGAAAACAAAACACATTCAAACAAAAGTGTTAACGTGATGCTAATTGATGTTAAATATGCCATATACATGCTACTGATTAGCATTAGCGATTTTACATGGCGATTTCAACAACCATTTAACTAAGATGCGCGTTACAATCAAACGTCTGGTGTGTGATAAGTACGATACTTACAGTATCAACACTTTGTAGGACTCGTGGCACATGCATCCCGATGGCAAAGACTACTTCCTGACTACGGCAACACACCGAGGACAAACTCAAAGTGAATGCCGACTTGCAAACGACACTCAGGAGTGTAAGAAAACAAGACAAATTCAAACAAAAGTGCTAACTTGATGCTAATTGATGTTAAATATCCCATATACATGCTACTGATTAGCATTAGCGATTTTACATGGCGATTTCAACAACCATTTAACTAAGATGCGCGTTGCAATCAAACGTCTGGTGTGTGATAAGTACGATACTTACAGTATCAACACTTTGTAGGACTCGTGGCACATGCATCCCGATGGCAAAGACTACTTCCTGACTACGGCAACACACTTAAGACAAACTCAAAGTGAATGCCGACTTGCAAACGACACTCAAGAGTGTAAGAAAACAAGACGCATTCAAACAAAAGTGCTAACTTGATGCTAATTGATGTTAAATATCCCATATACATGCTACTAATTAGCATTAGCGATTTTACATGGCGATTTCAACAACCATTTAACTAAGATGCGCGTTACAATCAAACGTCTGGTGTGTGATAAGTACGATACTTACAGTATCAACACTTTGTAGGACTCGTGGCACATGCATCCCGATGGCAAAGACTACTTCCTGACTACGGCAACACACTTAAGACAAACTCAAAGTGAATGCCGACTTGCAAACGACACTCAGGAGTGTAAGAAAACAAAACACATTCAAACAAAAGTGCTAACGTGATGCTAATTGATGTTAAATATGCCATATACATGCTACTGATTAGCATTAGCGATTTTACATGGCGATTTCAACAACCATTTAACTAAGATGCGCGTTTCAATCAAACATCTGGTGTGTGATCAGTACGTTACTTACAGTATCAACACTTTGTAGAACTCGTGGCACATGCATCCCGATGGCAAAGACTACTTCCTGACTACGGCAACACACTTAAGACAAACTCAAAGTGAATGCCGACTTGCAAACGACACTCAGGAGTATAAGAAAACAAGACGCATTCAAACAAAAGTGCTAACTTGATGCTAATTGATGTTAAATATCCCATATACATGCTACTGATTAGCATTAGCGGTTTTACATGGCGATTTCAACAACTTGTCAACAAAGATGTGCGTTACAATCAAACGTCTGGTGTGTGATAAGTACGTTACTTACAGTATCAACACTTTGTAGGACTCGTGGCACATTCATCCAAATGGCAAAGACTACTTCCTGACTACGGCAACACACTTAAGACAAACTCAAAGTGAATGCCGACTTGCAAACGACACTCAGGAGTGTAAGAAAACAAGACGCATTCAAACAAAAGTGCTAACTTGATGCTAATTGATGTTAAATATCCCATATACATGCTACTGATTAGCATTAGCGATTTTACATGGCGATTTCAACAACCATTTAACTAAGATGCGCGTTACAATCAAACGTCTGGTGTGTGATAAGTACGATACTTACTGTATCAACACTTTGTAGGACTCGCGACACATGCATCCCGATGGCAAAGACTACTTCCTGACTACGGCAACACACCGAGGACAAACTCGAAGTGAATGCCGACTTGCAAACGACACTCAGGAGTGTAAGAAAACAAGACACATTCAAACAAAAGTGCTAACTTGATGCTAATTGATGTTAAATATCCCATATACATGCTACTGATTAGCATTAGCTGTTTTACATGGCGATTTCAACAACTTGTCAACAAAGATGTGCGTTACAATCAAACGTCTGGTGTGTGATAAGTACGATACTTACAGTATCAACACTTTGTAGGACTCGTGGCACATTCATCCAAATGGCAAAGACTACTTCCTGACTACGGCAACACACTTAAGACAAACTCAAAGTGAATGCCGACTTGCAAACGACACTCAGGAGTGTAAGAAAACAAGACGCGTTCAAACAAAAGTGCTAACTTGATGCTAATTGATGTTAAATATCCCATATACATGCTACTGATTAGCATTAGCGATTTTACATGGCGATTTCAACAACCATTTAACTAAGATGCGCGTTACAATCAAACGTCTGGTGTGTGATAAGTACGATACTTACTGTATCAACACTTTGTAGGACTCGCGACACATGCATCCCGATGGCAAAGACTACTTCCTGACTACGGCAACACACTTAAGACAAACTCAAAAGTAATTTGGGTTTTTGGCGACAGCTAGTGGCCACAATAATGATTTTCTACGTGCAAATATTGACAAATGTGCTGTTTTACACTGCAATATTGTTCAATTATTACGTATGTCTAGCTTGTGTGCTATTGTGTGCTTAGCTGTTGTGTAGCTGCCAACTCCCATTCGCCGATAGCCGAGCATGTTTAACTTTTGTGTCCCCCACCCGTGTTTGCAGACGCCGTCCGTCTCCCCGCCGGATATTATGGGGTGTGCTTGCTGCAAGCAGAAGAAGTCCGCCAAACTCGAAGCCGCCACGTTAGCCGCCGCCGCCAACGCGTCGGAGCTGTCGCCTAGCAACGTGGACGGCGGCGCGTCCACGGGCTCGGTGCAGGGACGCTACTGTCCCGACCCCACGCAGGCCATCCCGGACTTCAACCAGGGCTTCTCGTCCGCCGCCGTCTTCGCCAACGCCAACGCGCAGCAGTGGGCGGGCAGCATCACAGGTTTTCTTCGCCCTATTCAATATGGCGGCTTTGTTTCTCAGTTGGCAATAAACGACGAGTCCTTGCTTGCAGGCGGCGGCGTCACGCTCTTCATCGCCCTCTACGACTACGACGCTCGCACGGAGGATGACCTCACCTTCCAGAAAGGAGAGAAGTTCCAGATCATCAACAACACGTAAGCGCTCGTTCACAACTTAGCACTTTTATCCTCTTTTATCGTCGACAACGTGTCTAAATATGTGCTTATTATTGCAAGTCATGCTTCAGAAATGTTACAAATAAAATTCATGATTTTCTTACCAAAACCCCCAAAAGCAGTGAAGTTGTCACGTTGTGTAAATGCTAAATAAAACGAGAATACAACAAATCCTTTTCAACTTATATTCAATTGAGTAGACTGCAAAGAGAAGATATTTCCTGTTCACTTTACGAAGCAGCTTGGCATTGTCTTGCTGAAATAAGCAGGGGCGTCCATGGTAACGTTGCTTGGATGGCAACATATGTTGCTCCAAAACGTGTATGTACCTTTCAGCATTAATGGAGCCTTCACAGATGTGTAAGTTACCCATGTCTTGGGCACTAATACACCCCCATACCATCACACATGCTGGCTTTTACACTTTGCGCCTGGAACAATCCGGATGGTTCTTTTCCTCTCCACTGTTTCCAAAAACAATTTGAAATGTGGACTCGTCAGACCACAGAACACTTTTCCACTTTGTATCAGTCCATCTTAGATGAGCTCGGTGTACACAGTTTTTTTTTTGTTTTTTTTGTATTTTTAGCGAGGGTGACTGGTGGGAGGCTCGCTCTTTGGACACTGGGAACGCTGGTTACATCCCATCCAACTATGTGGCCCCTGTGGACTCCATACAGGCTGAGGAGTGAGTACACACTTTATTGTACTTCTTACCTTCTTCAGACCGCCCTCTCTACATATATAAATATGTGTATTTACAACATTAATAATATATACATACTATGTAAATATAATATTTATTTATTTTCTATTTATATTTTGTTTGTAATTGTCAAACTGTTCAGCCTATTCGGGAATCGCGGGCTTTTCCCTTGACAAATTCCAAAAAATTCCCAGATTTCCAGAATTTCCGGAACATTTTTCCCATTCAAAATGAATTGGCCATTTTTCAAACTTCCACCATTTTTACATTTTTCAACCGATTCCACCTTCAACATATTCCACTCATCCTGGAAATTCAAACTTTCAAGTTCAAAACACTTCCAGGAATTCCCAGAATTCCCTTTTTTTTCGAACCTTATTTCTGGCGACTACTCCTACATTTGTCAATCGTTCTACCAACAAAACATTCCTCTTATTCAGGACAAAAAGCAAACTTGTTTTTTGAACTGAAAAAATTCCCACTTTTCCCGAAATTCCAAAATTTCCATGAAATTCCCATTGAGATGAATGGAACAGTTCTCAAAGTTCCACAATTCCCACTTTTTTTTTTTTATCCAATTCAAACTGTTCCAACCTCAAAATTTTCAGCTTGTTCAAAATTCTGTGCTCTCCTTCAAACATTTAAAAAACAAATTCCCAAATTTCCCAGAATTCCCACTTTTCCGTGACATTTTTCCCATTCAAAATGAATTGACCATTTTTCAAACTTCCACCATTTCCACATTTTCCAACCCATTCCACCTTCAACATATTCCACTCATCCTGGAAATTCAAACTATAATTTTTTCAAGTTCAAAACAATTCCAGGAATTCCCAGAATTCCCTTTTTTTCCAAACCTTTTTTTACCCTTTTTTCTGGCGACTACTCCTTCTACATTTTTCAACCCACTTCAACCGTTGTACCAACAAAACATTCCTCTTAATCAGGACAAAAAAACTATTTTTCTTTTTTAACTGGAAATATTCCCCGTTTTCCTGAAATTCCTGGAATTCCTTAATACCATTTCTCAATTAAAAATGTTACTACTTCAACATTTCTCGACTGATTTGAAAAATTCCAACACCAACCATTTCAACTCATTCAGATCTTTTAACATTTTCCAAAAAAATCCCACTTCTCCCGAAATTCCCACATTTCCATGAAATTCCCATTGAAATGAATAGGACAGTTTTCAAAGTTCCACAATTCACACATTTTTTATCCGATTCAAACCGTTCCAACTCCAAAATATTCAGCCTGTTCAAAATCGTGTGCTCTCCTTCAACAATCTAAATTCCCACATTTCCAAGAATTCCCAGTTTTCAGGGACATTTTACACATTCAAAATGAATTGGCCATTTTTCAAACTTCCACCATTTTTACATTTTTCAACCGATTCAAACCATTCCACCTTCAACATATTCCACTCATCCTGGAAATTCAAACTTTCAAGTTCAAAACACTTCCAGGAATTCCCAGAATTCCCTTTTTTTTCAAACCTTATTTCTGGCGACTACTCCTACATTTGTCAATCGTTCTACCAACAAAACATTCCTCTTATTCAGGACAAAAAGAAAACTTGTTTTTTGAACTGAAAAAATTCCCACTTTTCCCGAAATTCCAAAATTTCCATGAAATTCCCATTGAGATGAATGGAACAGTTCTCAAAATTCCACAATTCCCACATTTTTTTTTATCCGATTCAAACTGTTCCAACCTCAAAATTTTCAGCTTGTTCAAAATTCTGTGCTCTCCTTCAAACATTTAAAAAACAAATTCCCAAATTTCCCAGAATTCCCACTTTTCCATGACATTTTTCCCATTGAAAATGAATTGACCATTTTTCAAACTTCCACCATTTCCACATTTTCCAACCCATTCCACCTTCAACATATTCCACTCATCCTGGAAATTCAAACTATAATTTTTTCAAGTTCAAAACAATTCCAGGAATTCCCAGAATTCCCTTTTTTTCAAACCTTTTTTTACCCTACTCCTTCTACATTTTTCAACCCACTTCAACCGTTGTACCAACAAAACATTCCTCTTAATCAGGACAAAAAAACTATTTTTCTTTTTTAACTGGAAATATTCCCCGTTTTCCTGAAATTCCTGGAATTCCTTAATACCATTTCTCAATTAAAAATGTTACTACTTCAACATTTCTCGACTGATTTGAAAAATTCCAACACCAACCATTTCAACTCATTCAGATCTTTTAACATTTTCCAAAAAAATCCCACTTCTCCCGAAATTCCCACATTTCCATGAAATTCCCATTGAAATGAATAGGACAGTTTTCAAAGTTCCACAATTCACACATTTTTTATCCGATTCAAACCGTTCCAACTCCAAAATATTCAGCCTGTTCAAAATCGTGTGCTCTCCTTCAACAATCTAAATTCCCACATTTCCAAGAATTCCCAGTTTTCAGGGACATTTTACACATTCAAAATGAATTGGCCATTTTTCAAACTTCCACCATTTTTACATTTTTCAACCGATTCAAACCATTCCACCTTCAACATATTCCACTCATCCTGGAAATTCAAACTTTCAAGTTCAAAACACTTCCAGGAATTCCCAGAATTCCCTTTTTTTCAAACCTTATTTCTGGCGACTACTCCTACATTTGTCAATCGTTCCACCAACAAAACATTCCTCTTATTCAGGACAAAAAACAAACTTGTTTTTTGAACTGAAAAAATTCCCACTTTTCCCGAAATTCCAAAATTTCCATGAAATTCCCATTGAGATGAATGGAACAGTTCTCAAAGTTCCACAATTCCCACATTTTTTTTTATCCGATTCAAACTGTTCCAACCTCAAAATTTTCAGCTTGTTCAAAATTCTTCAAACATTTAAAAAACAAATTTCCCAGAATTCCCACTTTTCCGTGACATTTTTCCCATTCAAAATGAATTGACCATTTTTCAAACTTCCACCATTTCCACATTTTCCAACCCATTCCACCTTCAACATATTCCACTCATCCTGGAAATTCAAACTATAATTTTTTCAAGTTCAAAACAATTCCAGGAATTCTCAGAATTCCCTTTTTTTCAAACCTTTTTTTACCCTTTTTTCTGGCGACTACTCCTTCTACATTTTTCAACCCACTTCAACCGTTGTACCAACAAAACATTCCTCTTAATCAGGACAAAAAAACTATTTTTCTTTTTTAACTGGAAATATTCCCCGTTTTCCTGAAATTCCTGGAATTCCTTAATACCATTTCTCAATTAAAAATGTTACTACTTCAACATTTCTCGACTGATTTGAAAAATTCCAACACCAACCATTTCAACTCATTCAGATCTTTTAACATTTTCCAAAAAAATCCCACTTCTCCCGAAATTCCCAAATTTCCATGAAATTCCCATTGAAATGAATAGGACAGTTTTCAAAGTTCCACAATTCACACATTTTTTATCCAATTCAAACCGTTCCCACTCCAAAATATTCAGCCTGTTCAAAATCGTGTGCTCTCCTTCAACAATCTAAATTCCCACATTTCCAAGAATTCCCAGTTTTCAGGGACATTTTCCACATTCAAAATGAATTGTCCATTTTTTTTAAACTTCCACAATTCGCACATTTTCATCCTATTCAAACTATTCCAACATCAACATATTCAAACTAACACTTTCCCAAGTTCCAAACAAAATTCAGTATTTCCTGGAAATTCAACTCTTCAACATTCCAACTATTCTTACATTCATACTAAATCCTGTCAGTATTTCACTTCAACTTCAGCATTGGAGCATTCACACGCAATTCCTTCAGGAATTGCCTCATCTAGTTGGTTCAATATTATTTACTTCAAGTTATTACAGTATGTCTCTTTATACATATTTATTTAATTTTTAGCCAAAGGGGACGCATTTCAATTTCTTACACACACTTGTTATTTCATATGTTGACCAGAGGGGGAGCACTTTTAAAAGCGACACACAGTCACTTTGAAAAATCCCTCTTTTTTTGGGACCACCCTAACTTTGATAGATTTCACCACCAGGGGTGTAAATGAGACATTCTCTATGCAATGGTTTTCCATATTGGGACCATGATTTATGTCACACTTCCTCATATGGAAGCTACTTTTCCTTCTTGGTGTCTCACGAAGGGTACGAATACAAGAACACACACACACACACACACACACACACACACACACACACCTTCTAGAGACCCTCCAAAAAATGCCTACCTCTTTAGGACCACCCTTTCTAGATATATAAATATTAGTATTTACAACATTAATAATATATACATACTATGCAAATATAAAAAAGGTAAGCTTTTAGTTATTTTAAAAAATGTTTAATTTTTTTGTTTGTAATTGTTTTTTAATCGTCATTATTTACTTAAAGTTATTACAGTATGTCTCTATATACGTATTTATTTAATAAATTTTGGCCAAAGTGTGCACATTTCAAATTTTTTACACACACTTGTTATTTCATATGTTGACCAGAGGGGGAACACTGCAAATTTCTACACACACTTGTTATTTCATATGTTGACCAGATGGGGAGCACTTCAAATTTCTACATACACTTGTTATTTCATATGTTGACCAGAGGGGGAGCACTTCAAATTTCTACACACACTTGTTATTTTATATGTTGACCAGATGGGGCGCACTTCACATCTCTACACACACTTGTTATTTCATATGTTGACCAGAGGGGGAACACTTCACATTTCTACACACACTTGTTATTTCATATGTTGACCAGAGAGGGAACACTTCACATTTCCACACACTTGTTATTTCATATGTTGACCAGAGGGGGGAACACTTCAAATTTCTTACACACACTTGTTATTTCATATGTTGACCAGATGGGGGAACACTTCAAATTCCTACACACACTTGTTATTTCATATGTTGACCAGATGGGAGAACACGTCAAATTTCTACACACACTTGTTATTTTATATGTTGACCAGATGGGGCGCACTTCACATCTCTACACACACTTGTTATTTCATATGTTGACCAGAGGGGGAACACTTCACATTTCTACACACACTTGTTATTTCATATGTTGACCAGAGAGGGAACACTTCACATTTCCACACACTTGTTATTTCATATGTTGACCAGAGGGGGGAACACTTCAAATTTCTTACACACACTTGTTATTTCATATGTTGACCAGATGGGGGAACACTTCAAATTCCTACACACACTTGTTATTTCATATGTTGACCAGATGGGAGAACACGTCAAATTTCTACACACACCAGTTATTTCATATGTTGACCAGATAGGGGAACACGTCAAATTTCTACACACACTTGTTCTTTCATATGTTGACCAGAGGGGGAGCACTTTTAAAAGCGACACACAGTCAATTTGAAAAATCCCTCCTTTTTTTGTGTGTGGTAATACAAGAACACACACACACACACACACACACATACACACACACACACACACACACACACACACACACACACACACAGCACCTGTTTTCTTCGCCCTGACCTGAGCTGTGTTCCCATGGCGACAGGTGGTATTTTGGAAAGATGGGGAGGAAGGATGCAGAGAGACAGCTGCTGGGCCACGGAAACCAGAGGGGGACTTTCCTCATACGAGAGAGCGAGACCACCAAAGGTTGACCACACACACACACACACACACACACACACACACACACACACACACACACACACACACACACACACACACACACACACTTCATGTATAGAAGGTTTGGAAAAAAAAAAAATGCACGACTGTATTTCACAAGCGTGCGTAGCGCTCCTCCGTGGTTGCCACGGTGATATTTTGAGCGCGCAGGTATAAGGTGACGTCCCCGCTGTGCCGCAGGCGCCTACTCGCTGTCCATCCGGGACTGGGACGACAACAAGGGCGACCACGTCAAGCACTACAAGATCCGCAAGCTGGACAACGGCGGCTACTACATCACCACGCGCTCCCAGTTTGACACCGTGCCGCAGCTGGTGGAGCACTACACAGGTGAGGTGGCGCCCCCTAGCGGCCGGTGCTCGAAGTGGTGTTGTTATTATGCGTAATAGCAGAGCCAACGCTCGCGCTCTCCTCATTTACGTTTGCTCGTGTGGCGCCCAGAGAGGGCCGCGGGGCTGTGCTGCCGCCTGATCGGCAGCTGCAAGCGGGGCATGCCGAAGCTGGCCGACCTGTCGGTGAAGACCAAGGACATGTGGGAGATTCCTCGCGAATCCCTGCAGCTGATTAAGAAACTGGGCAACGGCCAGTTCGGAGAAGTCTGGATGGGTAGGCCGGATGTGTGGGGGAGGGGCGGGGCACACCTGGGCCATACTAATACTAGATCGTGTGACGTATGTGTTGGGACACACCTCGCTGGCTGAAGTTGAGGGCCACCATCAGTGACCTCACAAACTCTGGAGAGAAGTGTCCCGATACTTTTGCCCGGTTGTTGCATGTGCATGCGTCATCATCTCACCCACCTCTTTGTCACCCTCCTTCCATCACCCTTTCCACTCATCGCCGTGCCGTCACAGAGACTAACGACGGGCTGTGCTACTACCTGACCAAGCCGTGCCATAACTCCACGCCGCTCACCAGGGGCCTGGGCCGGGACGCCTGGGAGGTGGCCCGGTCCACGCTGGCCCTGCGCAGGAAGCTGGGCCAGGGCTGCTTCGGGGACGTGTGGATGGGTAAGCCTGTGGTGCCCCCTGCAGTTCAGAGTGTGTCACACTCTGTCACTGCCTTATTCTGCAGTGCTGCTTTTATTTGATTTATTTTTTATATTTTATTTTAATTGTTTTTTTTGTTTGTTTTTTTGTTTTTATGTGGTTTTGTTTAGTTTTGGGGGGGGGGGTTTATAGTTTTTTTTTGTTTTGTTCTAATTTTATTTTAT
>NC_084735.1:17668590-17708590 GCF_033978785.1 Entelurus aequoreus | reverse complement strand
TACCGGCAGGAATCGGGTGTCCCAAAATGAAAAAGGTACCGGTACCCATCCTAACTAGACATGAAAGAAGAGAGGGAGGGACAGAGTTCTGTTAAAGAGGCACATAAATAAAGAGGTAGTATAAATAAAGGTAGCATAAATAAAGAGGTAGTATAAATAAAGGCAGCATAAATAAAGAGGTAGTATAAATACACTTTTGCTAGAAGTGATGGAGCCCCATGAACTCTGCCTAGCAACAGGGTGCCACCTAATGACGATCATGAATTTCAATGTTGTTGTGCTCCTCTGCGGGGTCCGACGTTCAATCCCGGGACTTCCACCAGTTTGCATGCGTGTGCGCTAACTTTCTGACTCCTCCCCCAGGAAGTTTGCTGGACTTCCTGAAAGACGGCGAGGGCCAGAACCTGAAGCTGCCCCAGCTGGTGGACATGGCGGCACAGGTGAACAGGCAATAATAATATTATTATTAATGCACACCTGGTTCTGACATGGCTCCGCCTCCTGCGTGCAGATCGCGGCCGGCATGGCGTACATCGAGAGGATGAACTACATCCACCGCGACCTGCGCGCCGCCAACATCCTGGTGGGAGACAACCTGGTGTGCAAGATCGCAGACTTCGGACTGGCACGTCTCATCGAGGACAACGAGTACACGGCCAGACAAGGTGACAGGATGTGTGTGTGTGTGTGTGTGTGTGTGTGTGTGTGTGTGTGTGTGTGTGTCTGCCCATATTGTTACACACAAGACGTCCTCATGAAGTGATGATGCAACTTGGGGGTTGTTGCCATGGTTTCAGGGGCCAAGTTCCCCATCAAGTGGACGGCCCCTGAAGCGGCTCTGTACGGACGCTTCACCATCAAGTCTGACGTGTGGAGTTTTGGCATCCTGCTCACGGAACTCATCACCAAGGGACGCGTGCCATACCCAGGTACACGGTCTTAGTACTTGAAACTTAGTACAGCCTCTTGGTACTTAGCACAGCATCTTAGTACTTACTTAGTACAGCGTCTTGGTATGTACTTAGTACAGCTTCTAAGTACTTACTTAGTACAGTGTCTTAGTGCTTACTTAGTACAGCTTCTTAGTACTTACTTATTAGTACAGTGTCTTAGTTCTTAGTATTTACATAATACAGCATCTTAGTATTTACTCAGTACAGTGTCTTAGTTCTTAGTATTTACGTAGTACAGCGTCTTAGTATTTATTTAGTACTTACTTAGTACAGCTTCTTAGTATTTACTTAGTGCAGCTTCTTAGTACTTATTAGTACAGTGTCTTAGTTCTTAGTATTTACATAGTACAGCATCTTAGTATTTACTCAGTACAGTGTCTTAGTTCTTAGTATTTACGTAGTACAGCGTCTTAGTATTTATTTAGTACTTGCTTAGTACAGCTTCTTAGTATTTACTTAGTGCAGCTTCTTAGTACTTATTAGTACAGTGTCTTAGTTCTTAGTATTTACATAGTACAGCATCTTAGTATTTACTTAGTACAGTGTCTTAGTTCTTAGTATTTACATAGTACAGCATCTTAGTATTTACTTAGTACAGTGTCTTAGTTGTTAGTATTTACATAGTACAGCATCTTAGTATTTACTCAGTACAGTGTCTTAGTTCTTAGTATTTACGTAGTACAACGTCTTAGTATTTATTTAGTACTTACTTAGTACAGCTTCTTAGTATTTACTTAGTGCAGCTTCTTAGTACTTATTAGTACAGTGTCTTAGTTCTTAGTATTTACATAGTTCAGCCTCTTAGTATTTACTTAGTACAGTGTCTTAGTTCTTAGTATTTACGCAGTACAGCGTCTTAGTATTTATTTAGTACTTCCTTAGTACAGCTTCTTAGTATTTACTTAGTACAGCTTCTTAGTACTTATTAGTACAGTGTCTTAGTTCTTAGTATTTACATAGTACAGCATCTTGGTATTTACTTAGTACAGTGTCTTAGTTCTTAGTATTTACGTAGTACAGCGTCTTAGTATTTATTTAGTACTTACTTAGTACAGCTTCTTAGTATTTACTTAGTACAGCTTCTTAGTATTTACTTAGTACAGCGTCTTAGTGCTTACTGAGTCCAGTGTCTTAGTACTTAGTACAGCTTCTAAGTTCTTACTTAGTACAGTGTCTTAGTGCTTACTTAGTACAGCTTCTTAGTGCTTAGTACTTAGTACAGTGTCTTAGTACAGTATCTTAGTATTTACTTAGTACAGCTTCTTAGTACTTACTTATTAGTACAGTGTCTTAGCTCTTAGTATTTACTTAGTACAGCATCTTAGTATTTACTTAGTACAGCATCTTAGTATTTACTTAGTACAGTGTCTTAGTATTTACTTAGTACAGCATTTTAGTATTTATTTAGTACAGCTTATTAGTACTTAGTATAGCTTCTTAGTATTTACTTAGTACAGCTTCTTAGTATTTACTTAGTACAGGGTCTTAGTGCTTACTCAGTCCAGTGTCTTAGTACTTAGTACAGCTTCTTAGTATTTACTTAGTACAGCTTCTTAGTACTTAATACAGCGTCTTAGTACTTAGTATTTACTTAGTACAGTATCTTAGTATTTACTTTGTACAGTGTCTTAGTTCTTAGTATTTACTTAGTAAAGCATCTTAGTATTTATTTAGTACAGCTTCTTAGTACTTAGTACAGCTTCTTCGTATTTACTTAGTACAGCTTCTTAGTATTTACTTAGTACAGCGTCTTAGTGCTTACTCAGTCCAGTGTCTTAGTACTTAGTACAGCTTCTTAGTACTTAATACAGCGTCTTAGTTCTTAGTATTTACTTAGTACAGCGTCTTAGTCTTTACTTTGTACAGCTTTTCGTATTTACTTAGTACAGCTTCTTAGTACTTACTCAGTACAGTGTCTTAGTTCTCAGTACAGCTTCTTAATACTTAGTACGTAGTACAGCACCTTAGTGCTTAGTACTTAATTAGTATGGCGTCTTAGTACATAGTACTTACTTTAGTACAGCTTTCTAGTACTTAGTACAGCTTTTTAGTACATAATACAGCTTCTTAGTACATAGTAGTTACTTCGTACAGCCCTATTAGTACTTAGTAATACTTACTTAGTACAGCTGCTTGGTACTTAGTATCTACTTATTACAGCTTATTACTAGTACTTAGTACAGGTTCTTAATACTTAGTACTTACTCAGAACAGCTTCTTAATACTTAGTGTAGTTACTAAGTGCAGGTTTTTAGTACTTACTTAGTACCGTTTCTTAGTACTTACTAGTACTTTTTTAGTACAGGTTCTTAGTACTTTGCACTTAGTACAGCTCCTTACTGGTACTTAGTACTTAATTTACCAGAAGTGGGTGTTGAGTACTGAAACAACACAATTTTCTGCACTGAAATGATCTGCAATTAATTTTTCATACCCTGAAATGTTTTGAAGCAAATTTTTTGCACTGAATTTTTTTACACTAAATATTTTACACTGCCTTTTTTTTACATTGAATTTTATTGTACCCTGTTTGTTTCTTTTTTTACACTGAATTTTTCTGCACTGATTATTTTTCACAAAACTCGAACTCAAAAAAGTCACACAAACGAATCTCCATTATTTTATACTACATATTTTTTCTGTGCGTGAGTACGGTAGAGAATGGCTTCATACGGCCCCACTCCTGGGTGGATATCCTGTGAAATGAAGAGGGGTGGGTTCATCATTTTGCAATGCAGTCTGCTGAAAATGATGGAAAGCGCCACTCTCCATAGCAACTGAGCCTGTGGTGAAAGTTTTAGTTGCCACAGAACACATTTTTTTAAATCAAATTCAACACTCTACTGCCACCCCAGGCTGAAGTGGATCATGCAACCCCCACCAATTTGTCACGTTTCATGTGTCAGGTAAACCCCTGCCCACGGTATCAACATTCTTACGTAAAAAGCTGGCAGCTTAGTTGCCAGAATGTTTGTGTTAAAACTACGGAGCCCCTATATGGGGGGAAATTTCTTTTTTTAAATTTTTATTTATTTATTTATTTATTTTTCAGATATGTATCTCGCGCACAAAATTTTTTCAATTTTTTTTTATAACTTTCTAAAAAGTTTTTCATGCACACGAGAAAATTTCTCGTGCGCACATACATGTACATACATACACCTTGCAGCATCAAAATGTGTTTTCTAGAAGCCCTTGCAGGAACCTTGGAGATTCTCCAAGGTTCCTGCAACTTCTTGAAAACATTTTTTTTTTTGATGCTGTAAGGTGTACATCAGGGATGTTAACGTTAGCATGTTAACTTTTTTTTAGCTATTTTTTGCACTTTTTTTCTCTATTCATCTTCTTTTTTTTTTCTTTTTTTTTTTTTTTCATTTCCACCTTGCAACATCAAAAACGTGTTTTCTAGAAGCCCTGGCAGGAACCTTGGAGATTCTCCAAGGTTCCTGCAACTTCTTGAAAACATTTTTTTGATGCTGTAAGGTGTAAATCAGGGATGCTAACGTTAGCATATTAACTTTTTTTTAGCTATTTTTTACACTTTTTTCTCTATTCATCTTCTTTTCTTTTCTTTTTCTTTTTATTTGCACCTTGCAGCATCAAACATGTGTTTTCTAGAAGCCCTTGCAGGAACCTTGGAGATTCTCCAAGGTTCCTGCAACTTCTTGAAAAATTGTTTTTTGATGCTGTAAGGTGTAAATCAGGGATGTTAACGTTAGCATGTTAACTTTTTTTTAGCTATTTTTTGCACTTTTTTTCTCTATTCATCTTCTTTTTTTTCTTTTTTTTTCATTTCCACCTTGCAACATCAAACATGTGTTTTCTAGAAGCCCTGGCAGGAACCTTGGAGATTCTCCAAGGTTCCTGCAACTTCTTGAAAAATTTTTTTTGATGCTGTAAGGTGTAAATCAGGGATGCTAACGTTAGCATATGAACTTTTTTTTTAGCTATTTTTTACACTTTTTTCTCTATTCATCTTCTTTTCTTTCTTTTTTTTCTTTTTATTTGCACCTTGCAGCATCAAACATGTGTTTTCTAGAAGCCCTTGCAGGAACCTTGGAGATTCTCAAAGGTTACTGCAACTTCTTGAAAACTTTTTTTTTTGATGCTGTAAGGTGTAAATCAGGGATGTTAACGTTAGCATGTTAACTTTTTTTTAGCTATTTTTTGCACTTTTTTTCTCTATTCATCTTCTTTTTTTTTTTTTCTTTTCATTTCCACCTTGCAACATCAAAAATGTGTTTTCTAGAAGCCCTGGCAGGAACCTTGGAGATTCTCAACTTCTTGAAAACATTTTTTTGATGCTGTAAGGTGTAAATCAGGGATGCTAACGTTAGCATATTAACTTTTTTTTCGCTATTTTTTTACACTTTTTTCTCTATTCATCTTCTTTTCTTTTTTTTTTCTTTTTATTTGCACCTTGCAGCATCAAACATGTGTTTTCTAGAAGCCCTTGCAGGAACCTTGGAGATTCTCCAAGGTTCCTGCAACTTCTTGAAAAATTGTTTTTTGATGCTGCAAGGTGTAAATTAAAAAAAAAAAATAAAAAAAAAGATGATTGAATTCATGTGAAATAATCTTATAAGCAATAATGGTAGAATTATTTGCGGTGGCGCTCTTATTTTGGAAGTGAAGAAAGTAGCAGGGGTGTACCTAATGATGTGCTCGTCCTTATCTGTATGCGACATGTGTGCCCTCCTCCCCTCCCCCCCACCCCCGTCCCTCCAAGGCATGAACAACCGCGAGGTGTTGGAGCAGGTGGAGCGCGGCTACCGGATGGCCTGCGCCCCGGGCTGCCCCGCCTCGCTCCACGAACTCATGCTGCAGTGCTGGCGGCGGGAGGCCGACGAGAGGCACACCTTCGAGTACCTGCAGTCCTTCTTGGAGGACTACTTCACCGCCACCGAGCCGCAGTACCAGCCCGGAGAGAACCTGTGACACACACACACACACACACACACACACACACACACACACACACGCGCGGCTCCTAATGTACATTGTCGCCCTAATCGCTTCCAGTCGCCGCCGCGTCTTTTGGGACAGATCCGCCTTGATGAAGGACCTCTGCTGATCAGGGGGGCCCTGCAGTGATGTTGCTTTCCTCTGTAACCATGACAACAAGGAACTGAAAGAAAGATGTAGATGGTTTGGGAGGAGGCGTGGGGGGGGCGGGGGGGGGGGGGGCGAGTTGGCACATTATCCTCTTCTTCCTCAGCCTCCGCCATAGATGTTCCGCTCGCACCCTTTCACTCTCTTTTGTCGGCGGATTCACGCGGAGGTGCAACAGGTTCGCCGGCGCCGCGTCGACTCGGGCGGGTCCAAACTCCTGCCGTGTAAAAAACCTTTTCTTTTCCAACACATTTAAAGAGAAATATATATATTTTAAGAGAGGCGGTGAGAAATGTCTTGGCCATTTTGTATGAGCCAGTCTCTTGAAGGTTTTGACTTTTTATTTAACGTGTTCCCTTTATAGACTTCTGTAGCATTTATTCATTCATTGGGAGGCCGGGTGCAAAGTTCACGCATTAAAAAAAGGGAAATATTTTATTGTTTTCTTACAAGATCGTGCCCCCTTTTTTATGCTGAGATTATTCTTATTGTAATAAACATCTGACAGTTTTTTGTTTGTTGTTTTCAACTCGTGCCGACAATACTTTCCTGCATAACAACATGAACGTGCTGCAAGTAGAAACCAAATATTCTTGTCATTTTTCAGGAACCGCGCAAAAAAACCTTTTCAGTAATCAAAGTATCAAGTTGTCGCAACTCGGGCGTCCCAATGCCACGACACACCTCCAAAAAGTTCAGGAAGATCGGAGCATGTGAAAGGAAGTTACGACTGTTGTGATCGGACCCCAACCTAAAATCTGCATCAATTTGGAAGGATCAGTATTAGTGCAGTATCTTAGTGCTTAGTATTAGTGCAGTATCTTAGTGCTTAGTATTAGGACAGCATCTTAGTGCTTAGTATTAGGACAGCATCTTAGTGCTTAGTATTAGTACAACATCTTAGTGCTTAGTATCAGTACAGCATCTTAGTGCTTAGTATTAGGACAGCATCTTAGTGCTTAGTATTAGTACAGTATCTTAGTGCTTAGTATTAGGACAGCATCTTAGTGCTTAGTATCAGTACAGCATCTTAGTGCTTAGTATTAGGACAGCATCTTAGTGCTTAGTATTAGTACAGTATCTTAGTGCTTAGTATTAGTACAGCATCTTAGTGCTTAGTATTAGGACAGCATCTTAGTGCTTAGTATCAGTACAGCATCTTAGTGCTTAGTATCATTAGTGTCTTAGTCCTTTGTACTTAGTACAGCGTCTTAGTGCTTAGTATTAGTACAGTGTCTTAGTGCTTAGTATCAGTAGTGTCTTAGTGCTTAGTATTAGTACAGTGTCTTAGTGCTTAGTATCAGTACAGCATCTTAGTGCTTAGTATTAGTACAGTGTCTTAGTGCTTAGTATTAGAAGAGCATCTTAGTGCTTAGTATCAGTAGTGTCTTAGTGCTTAGTATTAGTACAGCATCTTAGTGCTTAGTATTAGTACAGCATCTTAGTGCTTAGTATTAGTACAGCATCTTAGTGCTTAGTATTAGGACAGCATCTTAGTGCTTAGTATTAGTACAGCGTCTTAGTGCTTAGTATTAGTACAGCATCTTAGTGCTTAGTATTAGTACAGTATCTTAGTGCTTAGTATTAGGACAGCATCTTAGTGCTTAGTATTAGTACAGCATCTTAGTGCTTAGTATTAGTACAGCATCTTAGTGCTTAGTATTAGGACAGCATCTTAGTGCTTAGTATTAGTACAGTGTCTTAGTGCTTAGTATTAGTACAGCATCTTAGTGCTTAGTATTAGTACAGCATCTTAGTGCTTAGTATTAGTACAGCATCTTAGTGCTTAGTATCAGTACAGCATCTTAGTGCTTAGTATCATTAGTGTCTTAGTCCTTTGTACTTAGTACAGCGTCTTAGTGCTTAGTATTAGTACAGTGTCTTAGTGCTTAGTATTAGTACAGTGTCTTAGTGCTTAGTATCAGTAGTGTCTTAGTGCTTAGTATTAGTACAGTGTCTTAGTGCTTAGTATCAGTACAGCATCTTAGTGCTTAGTATTAGTACAGTGTCTTAGTGCTTAGTATTAGAAGAGCATCTTAGTGCTTAGTATCAGTAGTGTCTTAGTGCTTAGTATTAGTACAGCATCTTAGTGCTTAGTATTAGTACAGTGTCTTAGTGCTTAGTATCAGTACAGCATCTTAGTGCTTAGTATTAGTACAGTGTCTTAGTGCTTAGTATTAGTACAGTGTCTTAGTGCTTAGTATCAGTAGTGTCTTAGTGCTTAGTATTAGTACAGTATCTTAGTGCTTAGTATTAGTACAGCGTCTTAGTGCTTAGTATTAGTACAGTGTCTTAGTGCTTAGTATCAGTAGTGTCTTAGTGCTTAGTATTAGTACAGTATCTTAGTGCTTAGTATTAGTACAGTGTCTTAGTGCTTAGTATCAGTACAGCAGCTTAGTGCTTAGTATTAGTACAGTGTCTTAGTGCTTAGTATTAGTACAGTGTCTTAGTGCTTAGTATCAGTAGTGTCTTAGTGCTTAGTATTAGTACAGTGTCTTAGTGCTTAGTATCAGTAGTGTCTTAGTGCTTAGTATTAGTACAGTGTCTTAGTGCTTAGTATCAGTAGTGTCTTAGTGCTTAGTATTAGTACAGTGTCTTAGTGCTTAGTATCAGTAGTGTCTTAGTGCTTAGTATTAGTACAGTGTCTTAGTGCTTAGTATTAGTACAGTGTCTTAGTGCTTAGTATCAGTAGTGTCTTAGTGCTTAGTATTAGTACAGTGTCTTAGTGCTTAGTACTTAGTACAGCTTAGGACTTACTTAGTACAGCTTCTTAGTGCTTAGTACTTACTTAGTACAGCTTATTGGTACTTAGTACAGCTTCCTAGTGCTTTTTTGTAATCATCAAGTTGACATTGTGAGTAACCCAAGTCAATGACCTTTAATTATGCTCAAAATGAAATGTATCACAGGATTTACTTATATGACCCAATACAAACAACATTCCCTAGTCATGGTGTAAAAAAACACTTCCTAATTTTTACTTAGTAAAGCGTCTTAGTACTTAGTACGGTGTCTTAGTGCTTAGTATTTACTTAGTAGAGCGTCTTAGTGCTAACTTAGTACAGCATCTTAGTGCTTAGTATTAGTACAGTGTCTTCGTGCTTAGTATTAGTAGTGTCTTAGTGCTTTGTACTTAGTACAGCGTCTTAGTGCTTAGTACTTAGTACAGCTTCTTAGTACTTAGTAGCGCTTCTTAGTACTTACTTAATACAGCCTCTTAGTGCTTAGTACTTACTTATTACAGCTGCCTAGTGCTTAGTACTTACTTAGTACAGCTTATTGGTACTTAGTACAGCTTCCTAGTGCTTTTTTGTAACCATCAAGTTGACATTGTGAGTAACCCAAGTCAATGACCTTTAATTATGCTCAAACTGAAATATATCACAGGATTTACTTATATGACCCAATACAAACAACCTTCCCTAGTCATGGTGTAAAAAAACACTTCCTAATATTTACTTAGTAAAGCGTCTTAGTACTTAGTACGGTGTCTTAGTGCTTAGTATTTACTTAGTAGAGCGTCTTAGTGCTAACTTAGTACAGCACCTTAGTGCTTAGTATTAGTACAGTGTCTTCGTGCTTAGTATTAGTAGTGTCTTAGTGCTTTGTACTTAGTACAGCATCTTAGTGCTTAGTACTTAGTACAGCTTCTTAGTACTTAGTAGCGCTTCTTAGTACTTACTTAATACAGCCTCTTAGTGCTTAGTACTTACTTATTACAGCTGCCTAGTGCTTAGTACTTACTTAGTACAGCTTATTGGTACTTAGTACAGCTTCCTAGTGTTTTTTTGT
Source organism: Entelurus aequoreus (assembly GCF_033978785.1). Lineage (NCBI taxonomy): Eukaryota > Metazoa > Chordata > Actinopteri > Syngnathiformes > Syngnathidae > Entelurus > Entelurus aequoreus. The sequence goes on along the minus strand of NC_084735.1, from coordinate 17,698,733 downwards.
AACCATCAAGTTGACATTGTGAGTAACCCAAGTCAATGGCCTTTAATTATGCTCAAAATGAAATGTATCACAGGATTTACTTATATGACCCAATACAAACAACATTCCCTAGTCATGGTGTAAAAAAACACTTCCTAATATTTACTTAGTAAAGCGTCTTAGTACTTAGTACGGTGTCTTAGTGCTTAGTATTTACTTAGTAGAGCGTCTTAGTGCTAACTTAGTACAGCATCTTAGTGCTTAGTATTAGTACAGTGTCTTCGTGCTTAGTATTAGTAGTGTCTTAGTGCTTTGTACTTAGTACAGCGTCTTAGTGCTTAGTACTTAGTACAGCTTCTTAGTACTTAGTAGCGCTTCTTAGTACTTACTTAATACAGCCTCTTAGTGCTTAGTACTTACTTATTACAGCTGCCTAGTGCTTAGTACTTACTTAGTACAGCTTATTGGTACTTAGTACAGCTTCCTAGTGTTTTTTTGTAACCATCAAGTTGACATTGTGAGTAACCCAAGTCAATGGCCTTTAATTATGCTCAAAATGAAATGTATCACAGGATTTACTTATATGACCCAATACAAACAACATTCCCTAGTCATGGTGTAAAAAAAAACAGCCAACCAACACAAAAAGTCAACAGACATGGTCACACATAACACAACTTGCTCACTCAGAATTACACCCATTACAAAGCATGATGGGAAAAATGCACCACCCGGCTCCGCCCACTATGAATGTATAGGTACTGACTAATCCGGCACGTCAGGGTGTCGTCATCTTCATTTCCACCAATTCTGATCAAGATCGGAGTTTGTGGAGCCAAGTTCTAGTTGTTGAAAGTTTTGTAGCGAGCCATCAGGTCAAAGTTCGGCGCCATGCCACGCCCACATTTTATGGCGTAGGCAAGATTCCTTCCCAATTTGTCATCGCCCGTCTGTCCAGTATCTGTCATTTTGATCGCGACTCATCCGGTCAAAGTCCCAAGGTGGCGTTTGTTAAAGTGTGACCTCTGTTTTGGGCCGAAATATGGCGGACGGAAACCAAGATGTTTGTTTTCAAATATGGCTTCTTTAGACTTTTATAGACGCCACATGCCATTTTCTGGACGATACGCAAATTTAGGGCAATTTTAAAGGGGGTGCCAGAGAGCCAAGTTTTGAATTTCAAGTTCCGGACTCCCAAAACTCCCAAAAAAGTCCTTCATACCGACAGCCATCAGACTGTATAATACATATGTTACTTTTTGACTGTATTTAAATGTATAATCGAATGTATTTATATTATTCACATGTGAATAATGCTGTATAATAGACTGTCTTTACATTATTCACATGTGAATAATGCTGTATAATAGACTGTCTTTACATTATTCACATGTGAATTATGCTGTATAATAGACTGTATTTACATTATTCACATGTGAATAATGCTGTATAATAGACTGTATTTACATTATTCACATGTGAATAATGATGTATAATAGACTGTCTTTACATTATTCACATGTGAATTATGCTGTATAATAGACGGTATTTATATTATTCACATGTGAATTATGCTGTATAATAGACTGTATTTACATTATTCACATGTGAATAATGCTGTATAATAGACTGTATTTACATTATTCACATGTGAATAATGATGTATAATAGACTGTCTTTACATTATTCACATGTGAATTATGCTGTATAATAGACTGTATTTACATTATTCACATGTGAATAATGATGTATAATAGACTGTCTTTACATTATTCACATGTGAATTATGCTGTATAATAGACGGTATTTATATTATTCACATGTGAATAATCTTGTATAATATACTGTATTTATATTATTCACATGTGAATAATGCTGTATAATAGACTGTCTTTACATTATTCACATGTGAATTATGCTGTATAATAGACTGTATTTACATTATTCACATGTGAATAATGCTGTATAATAGACTGTATTTACATTATTCACATGTGAATAATGATGTATAATAGACTGTCTTTACATTATTCACATGTGAATTATGCTGTATAATAGACTGTATTTACATTATTCACATGTGAATAATGATGTATAATAGACTGTCTTTACATTATTCACATGTGAATTATGCTGTATAATAGACGGTATTTATATTATTCACATGTGAATAATCTTGTATAATATACTGTATTTATATTATTCACATGTGAATAATGCTGTATAATAGACTGTATTTACATTATTCACATGTGAATAATGCTGTATAATAGACTGTCTTTACATTATTCACATGTGAATTATGCTGTATAATATACTGTATTTATATTATTCACATGTGAATAATGCTGTAGAATAGACTGTATTTATATTATTCACATGTGAATAATGCTGTATAATAGACTGTATTTATATTATTCACATGTGAATAATGCTGTAGAATAGACTGTATTTATATTATTCACATGTGAATAATGCTGTAGAATAGACTGTATTTATATTATTCACATGTGAATAATGTTGTATAATAGACTGTATTTACATTATTCACATGTGAATAATGCTGTATAATAGACTGTCTTTACATTATTCACATGTGAATTATGCTGTATAATAGACGGTATTTATATTATTCACATGTGAATAATCTTGTATAATATACTGTATTTATATTATTCACATGTGAATAATGCTGTAGAATAGACTGTATTTATATTATTCACATGTGAATAATGCTGTATAATAGACTGTATTTACATTATTCACATGTGAATAATGCTGTATAATAGACTGTATTTACATTATTCACATGTGAATAATGCTGTATAATAGACTGTCTTTACATTATTCACATGTGAATTATGCTGTATAATAGACGGTATTTATATTATTCACATGTGAATAATCTTGTATAATATACTGTATTTATATTATTCACATGTGAATAATGCTGTATAATAGACTGTATTTACATTATTCACATGTGAATAATGCTGTATAATAGACTGTCTTTACATTATTCACATGTGAATTATGCTGTATAATAGACGGTATTTATATTATTCACATGTGAATAATCTTGTATAATATACTGTATTTATATTATTCACATGTGAATAATGCTGTAGAATAGACTGTATTTATATTATTCACATGTGAATAATGCTGTATAATAGACTGTATTTATATTATTCACATGTGAATAATGCTGTATAATAGACTGTATTTATATTATTCACATGTGAATAATGCTGTGTAATAGACTGTATTTATATTATTCACATGTGAATAATGCTGTGTAATAGACTGTATTTATATTTTTCACATGTAAAAAATACCTAAGTGTTTATTGTTTATTGTGAGCGAACTGTGGTACTGAATTTCCCCCAGGGATCAATAAAGTACTTTCTATTCTATTCTATTCTAAAATATCGACTTTTTCGCCGGACCGGATATGATTGCGAAAATTGGCGAGTTTTAATGAATTTTTAAGAGCCTCATAAATGCCATTGAAGTGAGAGAATTATATTAAACGTCACAATTTCAATAGCTTTTCATTTTAAAACTGACCCAAAATTTGGGTCAATCTGTTACCAGATTCACGTATCGTCACGAAAATCAATGGAGGCGTCCGTCACGAGAGGACGCACGTGAAAGTCCCAAAACCCATATTTGAAAATACACAGGAAGTTGGCCATCATGGTTTCCTTTTGACCATTTTTTTGACCAAAAACCAGGGTCGGATTTCAACTAACTCCTCCACGAGACTTTGACCGAATGAGTTAAAATGACAGATACTAGGCAGATAAGCGATGATAAATTGCGGAAGAAATTTGCCTACGTCGTAGAAAGTGGGCGTGGCATAAAGCCAAACTTTTGACCTGATGGTTCGCCACAAAACACAAGATGTTAATAAAGTGGCTCCACAAATTCATATTTTGATCACAAATAGGACGAATGATGACACCCTGAAGTGTTTGTTTACTCTGTACTTATTTGTATCTTATCATAGTGGGCGGAGCCTGGCGGTGAAAACTGCTCCTCGCCGTCACCAATCAAACTGTCAACACTGCAATTTAGATCAGTGGTCCCCAACCTTTTTGTAGCTGGGGACCGGTCAACGCTTGAAAATTTGTCCCATGGACGGTGATGAAGGGGGGGGGAGGAATTTTTTTTTCTTTTTTTTTTTCATAAAGAAATACAATCATGTGTGCTTACGGACTGTATCCCTGCAGACTGTATTGATCTATATTGATATATAATGTATATATTGTGTTTTTTATGTTGATTTAACTAAAAAAAAAAATTAAATTTAAATTTTTTATTTTTTTATTATTATTATTATTATTAATTTATTGCGCGGCCCGGTACCAATCGGTCCGCGAACCGGTGCCGGGCCGCGGCCCGGTGGTTGGGGACCACTGCTTTAGATGATACTAAACGGATAAGCGAATTTTGCCTCTCAGTATATATATATATATATATATATATATATATATATATATATATATATATATATATATATATATATATGTGTATATATATATATATATATATATATATATATATATATATATATATATATATATATATATATATATATATATATATGTGTATGTATGTATGTATGTATGTTTGTATGTGAACATATGAACTTGAAGTGCCATCCCATTCCTAACCCATAGGGTCCAATATGATGTCGGTCCACCTTTTGCAGCTATTACAGCTTCAACTCTTCTGGGAAGGCTGTCCACAAGGTTGCGGAGTGTGTTTATAGGAATTTTCCATTATTCTTCCAAAAGTGCATTGGTGAGGTCACACACTGATGGCCTGGCTCTCAGTCTCCGTTCTAATTCATCCCAAAGGTCTTCTATCGGGTTCAGGTCAGGACTCTGTGCAGGCCAGTCAAGTTCATCCACACCAGACTCTGTCATCCATGTGTTTATGGACCTTGCTTTGTGCACTGGTGCACAGTCATGTTGGAAGAGGAAGGGGCCCGCTCCAAACTGTTCCCACAAGGTTGGGAGCATGGAATTGTCCAAAATGTTTTGGTATCCTGGAGCATTCAAAGTTCCTTTCCCTGGAACTAAGGGGACAAGCCCAACTCCTGGAAAACAACCCCACACCATAATTCCTCCTCCATGGGTGGCCCAATAATTTTGGCAATATAGTGTATATTATACAATATGTTGTATATAGTATCTAATTTATAATACATTATCGTTATATAGTGCTCGTGCCTCACAGCGAGACGGTCCTGGGTTCTATTCCCCGGGCTCGGGCTCCGGTTTCCTCCCACCTCCAAAGACATGGACAGGTGGTAGAAAATGGATGGATGTAATATATGTAAAATATTCTATATATATCACATATAATATAGTGTCAACAACATTTGACCATGTCATGTAGCCAAAGCCTCCAAAAAAAGTCAAAACATTATCATAGACATGTTTCCAATTTTAAAGGAGCCATATGTAATAATGTCATGTCAAGTCATCATTAAAGGCCTACTGAAACGAATTTTTTTTATTTAAACGGGAATAGCAGATCCATTGTATGTGTCATACTTGATCATTTCGCGATATTGCCATATTTTTGCTGACAGGATTTAGTAGAGAAAATCGACGATAAAGTTCGCAACTTTTGCTCGCTGATAAAAAAAAAGCCTTGCCTGTACCGGAAGTAGCGTGACGTCACAGGAGCTAGTATTCCTCACATTTCCCCGTTGTTTACAATGGAGCGAGAGAGATTCAGACCGAGAAAGTGACGATTACCCCATTAATTTGAGCGAGGATGAAACATTCGTAGATGAGGAACGTTACAGTGAAGGACTTGAGAGGCAGTGATGGACGTATCTTTTTTCGCTCTGACCGTAACTTATGTACAAGCTGGCTCATTGGATTCCACACTCTCTCCTTTTTCTATTGTGGATCACGGATTTGTATTTTAAACCATCTCAGATACTATATCCTCTTGAAAATGAGAGTCGAGAACGCGAAATGGACATTCACAGTGACTGAACATGTAAATACACGATTAATAATTCAGCTTTGTGAAGCTAAAAAAATAGAAGCTAACCTAGCTACGTAGCCAACGTTATAGCAGCAGTCTCAAATGCAGATAGAAACTAAATTAAAAAAAACCTGACTGGATGGATAGACAGAAGATCAATAATACTATTAAACCATGAACATATAAATACACGATTAATAATATTCCGCTTGGCGAAGCTAAAAAAAACAGAAGCTAACCTAGCTGCGTAGCCAACATGATAGCGTCAGTCTCAAATGCAGATAGAAACTAAATAAAAAAAAACCCTGACTGGATGGATAGACAGAAGATCAATAATACTATTAAACCATGAACATGTAAATACACGATTAATAATATTCCGCTTGGTGAAGCTAAAAAAACAGAAGCTAACCTAGCTGCGTAGCCAACATGATAGCGTCAGTCTCAAATGCAGATAGAAACTAAATTACAAAAAACCCTGACTGGATGGATAGACAGAAGATCAATAATACTATTAAACCATGAACATGTAAATACACGATTAATAATATTCCGCTTGGCGAAGCTAAAAAAACAGAAGCTAACCTAGCTGCGTAGCCAACATGATAGCGTCAGTCTCAAATGCAGATAGAAACTAAATTACAAAAAACCCTGACTGGATGGATAGACAGAAGATCAATAATACTATTAAACCATGAACATGTAAATACACGATTAATAATATTCCGCTTGGCGAAGCTAAAAAAACAGAAGCTAACCTAGCTGCGTAGCCAACATGATAGCGCCAGTCTCAAATGCAGATAGAAACTAAATTTAAAAAAACCCTGACTGGATGGATAGACAGAAGATCAATAATACTATTAAACCATGAACATGTAAATACACGATTAATAAAATTCCGCTTGGCGAAGCTAAAAAAACAGAAGCTAACCTAGCTGCGTAGCTAACTTAGATGTGGCGGCGGGCGTTGTACGCTTTTGACGACACCCCGGCCGCCATCAGAGTCGGCAAGAAACATATATTTCCCCAAAGTTACGTACGTCACATGCACATATCGACACGCACGTACGGGCAATCGATCAAATGTTTGGAAGCCAAAGCTAGACTCACCGTAGTGCGTCTGTTATCCTGCTCAAAAACACAACACAACCTCCTGGTGTTGGTGTTGCTGTAGTCCGCCGCTCCACCGGCTCCAACTTTCTTATTTGCAGTCTCCATTGTCCATTAAACAAATTGCTCAATCGCTTTGTTAACAAGCGGTAACTGGTTGTAGTTCAAAAAGTAACGCGCACACATACACGAGCTGCTGTTAGCCAAAAGTCACGCTCACACACACTCAAGTTCTCCGCCAACTCATTCCCCAAACCCTTAAAGACACAGTACACTAATGCAAATATCACAGATATTACAGTATTGTACTTAGCCGCTAAGACACCGATCGATCCCACCTACAACGTTCTTCTTTGCAGTCTCCATTGTTCATTAAACAAATTGCAAAAGATTCACCAACACAGATGTCCAGAATACTGTGGAATTTTGTCAAAGAAAACAAGAGGCTTTTCTATCGGGTCCGATGGGGTCCAACCACTTCCGTTGCTTTTGTGACGTCACGCGCATAAATCATATCCAAAGGAGTTTTTCAACCGGAAGTGTGGCGGGAATTTTAAAATTGCACTTTATAAGTTAACCCGGCCGTATTGGCATGTGTTGCAATGTTAAGATTTCATCATAGATATATAAACTATCAGACTGCGTGGTTGGTAGTAGTGGCTTTCAGTAGGCCTTTAAATGGCCCTGATATGTCAAAAGGCATTAATAAATCATGTTATTTTCCAATACCTCTATAACTGATAACAGTAAATCAGGCAGGATATGCTCATTTCAAAATTACATTTACAGCCCTGAAATAATATTTTCATTTCGATGCCCCGCCCTCCACAGTTTGACCAATTAGAAAGTCAGTGAGTAAGTCACATCCAGGTTGCCATCTTCGTCTCGTCACTGCCACTGGTAAAGTTACTAAACATGTCAGACCATAGTAAATATAAAAGGCCTCGTTACCATTCTCAATTTATTCATGACAAAGCCAGGAACAAAACCAGGATTTGTATCGGGGATGCCTTTGAAAGATGAAGACGATTGATTCACCTGACGCCAAACTTGCTAATTTCCTCCTTGATAGGTAAGTCAGGCATTTACGTTTTCTTATTACTTGTAATCAATGGAAATGGACATTTGGTATGTAAACTATATTGTCCAATACGGTCTATGATCTTGTCTAACAAAGACAGTGTGACGATTAGCATGCTAGCCCGGTCAATGACACATCGACATATAGGTTTACGAGGTATGTCCATGTGTATTCCAACTGAAAGGGCAAAATATATTTTCGACAAATAAAACCTGTGTGGATATGGGTAGTGTCAGTGCCTATTTCCTTCTCAACATGCTGATACGCTAAGGAACTCGGTTCCGACATTAGCACGGCTGTCATCACGGCAACGTGAAACGTATGGAGTCAAATCACACGATAAAATAATTCCTCATTGGTGTAGCCTTGGTAAAATGTCTCCTCTTTAGTTTTGGGCGTACATTAGGCTGCTAAGCATGCTTTACTTATTTTTTTCTTTTATCAGTATAACCATTGCTAGCGTTGGTGGTAGTTGGTTTTAGTCTTTGTTTTCTGATTGTACTGACAATAACCATATGATTGCCATATGTTGTTGTCAGGTTCAAACACTGATGACCTTTATTAAACAAGGCAAGAAGCAAAGAATTAAACAGAGACAGAATTTAAATTTGGCTAAGGTAAGGTCTATTCGGGTGTACTGGAGAGGAGGCTACGCCGGATAGTCGAACCTCGGATTCAGGAGGAACAGTGTGGTTTTCGTCCTGGTCGTGGAACTGTGGACCAGCTCTATACTCTCGGCAGGGTCCTTGAGGGTGCATGGGAGTTTGCCCAACCAATCTACATGTGCTTTGTGGACTTGGAGAAGGCATTCGACCGTGACCCTCGGGAAGTCCTGTGGAGAGTGCTCAGAGAGTATGGGGTATCGGACTGTCTGATTGTGGCGGTCCGCTCCCTTTATAATCAGTGCCAGAGCTTGGTCCGCATTGCCGGCAGTAAGTCGAACACGTTTCCAGTGAGGGTTGGACTCCGCCAAGGTTGCCCTTTGTCACCCATTCTGTTCATAACTTTTATGGACAGAATTTCTAGGCGCAGTCAAGGCGTTGAGGGGATCTGGTTTGGTGGCTGCAGGATTAGGTCTCTGCTTTTTGCAGATGATGTGGTCCTGATGGCTTCATCTGGCCAGGATCTTCAGCTCTCACTGGATCGGTTCGCAGCTGTGTGAAGTGACTGGGATGGGAATCAGCACCTTCAAGTCTGAGTCCATGGTTCTCGCCCGGAAAAGGGTGGAGTGCCATCTCCGGGTTGGGGAGGAGACCCTGCCCCAAGTGGAGGAGTTCAAGTACCTCGGAGTCTTGTTCAAGAGTGAGGGAAGAGTGGATCGTGAGATCGACAGGCGGATCGGTTTCGGCGTCTTCAGTAATGCGGACGCTGTATCGCAAAGCTCTCAATTTACCGGTCGATCTACGTTACCATCCTCACCTATGGTCATGAGCTTTGGGTTATGACCGAAAGGACAAGATCACGGGTACAAGCGGCCGAAATGAGTTTCCTCCGCCGGGTGGCGGGGCTCTCCCTTAGAGATAGGGTGAGAAGCTCTGCCATCCGGGAGGAGCTCAAAGTAAAGCCGCTGCTCCTCCACATCGAGAGGAGCCAGATGAGGTGGTTCGGGCATCTGGTCAGGATGCCACCCGAACGCCTCCCTAGGGAGGTGTTTCGGGCACGTCCGACCGGTAGGAGGCTACGGGGAAGACCCAGGACACGTTGTGAAGACTATCTCTCCCGGCTGGCCTGGGAACGCCTCGGGATCCCCCGGGAGGAGCTGGACGAAGTGGCTGGGGAGAGGGAAGTCTGGGCTTCCCTGCTTAGGCTGCTGCCCCCGCGACCCGACCTCAGATAAGCGGAAGAAGATGGATGGATTTGAGGAGAGACGCATGGACACTGTACCCTTGCACAGTGTCTCAGCACGCCGTGGTGGAAGATTGTACGCCTCCTCCTTTATTTGGACTTCCCCTGACCACATGGCAACAGCTGCTTCCAAAGGAACGTGGGTCGTAAACAGCGTTGCCTTTGGTTACAGAACAGTTCAAAGGAAAAGGTTAAAACAGTTCAAAGAAAGGTTCGTAAAAGACTTCAAAAAAGCGGTGTCTGGAACTTGGGCAGATCCTGCCTTCTCTCTGCTTTGTAGTCCTTGGGTTAAAACAATATATTTCTGTTGATTACAATACATGAAAGAAAACAGAACACCTTCATGTTGCTTCCCCCCTACACAGTGGAGTTTTACAAGCCTTCTTCTTGGTAGGTTCAAAGACATGTTTTTGCTGAAAACACAAAGTTTTTGTGATAACTTGGATACAATTATTCAAACAGTTGTGATATTGTACGCAGGCATGATGTACTTCTTCCTGAAAATGGCCTAATTTCTGTGTAAAATGTGTTGGTTAGTGACAAAACGCTTGTCTATATTCAGCAGTACCATTTCTGGCCACATTATTACATATGGCTCATTTTAAAGCAGTGGTTCTTAACCTGGGTTCGATGGAACCCTAGGGGTTCGGTGAGTCGGCTTCAGGGGCTCACCCTCAAACAATGTTCCCTCTAATTTTCCATATGCGTGAGCAAATGCAAAAACTCCTCGAGTATTCAGTGGAGCACACGTGAGCACACCTGTCCCAAACCTGACTAAATAACAAATTCAATGTTTTATTATTGTAATGAAATGACAGCTGTCATTTCCATGAGGTTATTTTCTAATATAAGTGTTTTGGCCCACTTACAACGACAATAACAAAAAATATTGTTTTTCATGAGCTGCGTACTACACTGCAAAAACTGCAATCTAAGTAAGATGAAATATCTCAAATAAGGGTGATATTTGCTTATTTTCTGTTTGATAAGATCATTCTTCTCACTAAGCAGATTTTATGTTAGTCATTTACTTGTTTTAAGTGTTTTGGTCCTAAATGATCTCAGTAAGATATTACAGCTTGTTGCTGAGATTTGATGACCTATATTGAGTAAAACATGCTTGAAACTAGAATATCAACTGTTGCAAAGCTGCGTCATCAACACTTACAAGTATAAAACTACTTTTTTTTAAAGTAATCATTTCTTATTTCAAGCATGAAATTTAAAAAAAAATCATGACTTTGACACAATTGTGTCTCATAATTAAAACAGATGACAGCCAAATGGACTTTGCTGTTTTATTTTCAATGAAACAATAGAAAACATGTACTCTTATAGTAGTACAGTTGGCACAGTACAGTAAACTGACAGTTAATATTTCAACATGTGACATTTCTAACAATTTTGAACAGAAATAGTTCATGCACATTCAGATAAATTCTTCAAAATTACAATTAAAAAAAAATTGTCTGGGGGCCGGGCTGTAAATATATAATATATATATATTAGGGCTGCAACAACTAATCGATTAATATTGATTATTAAAATAGTTGCCGATTAATTTAGTCATCGATTCGTTGGATCTATGCTATGCGCATGCGCAGAAGTTTATTTATTTATTTATTTTTTTTAAATAAACATTTATTTATAAACTGCAACATGTACAAACAGCTGACAAACAATCAAAATACGTATGGTGCCAGTATGCTGTTTTTTTCTCTCCAATAGAATACTGGATAGGATAGAAATGTAGTTTGTCTCTTTTATCCGATTATTAATCGATTAATCAGAGTAATAATCGACAGATTAATCGATTATCAAATTAATCGTTAGTTGCAGCCCTAATGTATATGTATACACACATATATTCCTTGTGCACTAATTGACTGAAAGAGCACGCACTTGGCGCGATGATGTCATGTTGTCGATGGAAAAATGCATTTTTAGACAATATGATTTGCCTGAGCGGCTAGGAGACCCAGAGAGTAACAAGCGGTTAAAAACTAGTTTTTAGTATAAGTTTGCTGGTTTCAAGAAATCATGTCATATCATTATGTCAGGATAATGGCACTAGCATTTACTTCATTCAAGAATATTTTTCAACATATTGAGAAATATATATTTTTTTTCTATCAAGAAAAGTGCACTTGCTATTAGTGATAATACACTTATTTTAAGGTATTTTGGGGTTCATTGAGGTTAGCTAATTTTACTTGTTTTGGAAAGTCTTGACAAGCCAAATTTTCTTGTTCTATTGGCAGATAATTTTGCTTAGTTCAAGTAAAACACCCCTCATTTTTGTATTTTTTTCTCTTGTTTTTGAACACTGACTTTTTGCAGTGTAGTATTGTATGTCTGGGTGGGGGGGGGGGAAAAGGAACAGACTTTGCTGTGAAAATAAATAAATAATTTTATTTGATAATTTGTCATTTAAAATGACATGAGAGTGGCACTTGCCAAGGTGAAGCCACGCATATCTGAACTGGCCTCTCAAAGGCAACAGCAGAAGTCACACTGATTTGCAAGTGTGTCATTTGTTGTGAGACCTTGCACTGTGTTGGTTTTGTTCTTTGAACAAGGTGATGTTCATGCACGGTTCATTTTGTGCACCAGTAAAAAAAACATAACTTTGCCTTGAATTTGAAAACAAACATTTTATTTGTCACTAAAGAAGGGTTCAGTGAATGCGCATATGAAAGTGGTGGGGTTCGGTACCTCCAACAAGGTTAAAAGCACTGTTGTTTTTTTTTAAATTCAAAATACAACACATGTTTGCTTTACATAAAATTACTCTAGATTTGTGAATATGGAGTTTATTTTTTTATAGAAATACAATTTTTTACAGCTTTCTCTTAAGTCTTTATTTGGTTTTGTTTTGAGGGGGACGAACACTTCTGGTCACGTGACCAGCTGCGAGCGTTGCACTTTCTGCGATCATCGCGAGACTTGAGAATAAGCGGGATCAACTAAACCGAGGGGAGGGGGGGGGGGACGTGCGATAAGTACCTAAAAAGTTAATGAAGTGTAGCTTTCGGTTGAATAATTATCCATCCATCAACTTGCGTAATTATTTTTCTATCTATATTTCTATTTGTCTATTACGTATTTATCTATCTTATTTCGAAACGACCTATGGCTAACTTGCCAGCTAGCTAGCTCTTAACTAGCTAGCTAGCCGGGTCGCCATTAAGTCTATTAACAGACTGCACGCCACGGAAGAAAACATTTATGTTGTAATTTGTGTGCCAGCCTCACGTAAATATTATATTAGTCTACGTGTGTTTTAGAACTTTTGAAATGTTTAAAACTAGATTTTCGCTTAAACACAACAGCGCGTTTTGCCGTTAGCGCGAAAAACTACAACTCCCATAATCCTTCAGGACAAACGCGCAGCTGTGTAGCTACGGGTGCCGGGAGAGCGCGTGACAACAGGCACGGCGCAGACGGCAGCGCTCCAGACAAGCGGCAGCTGCAGAAGGCGTGCGGCCGCTCGGTGCACTCTCCCGCCCCGGCAAAACCTCGCACTTGCCGCGGGGTAATCCCTGCCTTGTTGGGATCTCCCGCGGAACATGTCAGCGCCTCTCCCGAGCGGAAGACCCTCACAGGCGAGCTTTTTCTCCACGTTCCCCTGCCGCTTCCCCGCTTTTGTTGTCGTCCACCTCCGGAGCGGAGGAGAGTGACGGCGGAGGCTGACCCGCGAAATGCCGCGCACTCCCGGCTGCGGCAGTCCAGGCAACGACCCTTGCCCGGAGAGGAGCGGTGCTCCGCCGCTGACCGCCCCCACAACTCGGTGAGTATATCACCCACCTCTGCATGTTATAAACATATTATGCGGTGCATTCTGAGTGTTTTGCATTAACCTGCTGGAGGGTGGTGGGGGGGTTCGACCATGCATTCCTGTGCTGCCGAGTCATGTCGGCTTTTTCTGCTGACATGCACGCCATGTGTGAACCCCACTATCGGTCCTGCCCAGTGCTCTTACTTTAGTTTGGAACTTCTTGGGCAAGCACATCCATGCTTCCAGACAGTCGTCATCATCCTCTCATCATCGCCCAGGAGTTTTTTTCACCACCCTCCCCGAGCTGTTCCAACACAAGGGCAGCACATCTTGCAGAGGCAACAGGGAGCGAGACGCTTTGGATGGCGACGATCTCGACTGCGGTTCGGGGAGAGGAGGGAGTCAATGTCAGTGTCTGGCCAGTGACAGTTTGTTATTTAAGGGCCCCTCTGAGACGTGCACAGGCTATGCTGCAGCTCCCGTTAGTATGCAGACTGATGCTCTGTCTGTCTATGTGCGTGTGTGCGTGTGTCTCACACTCTGTGTCTCACCCTCAGCTGCGAGTAGAAGAGTGAGATCTCCTATTGGCACATCCTCTTGGACGTGATGGATAATTCGCTCAATGCTGGAATGAAAAGGAAACGGCCTCAGTTTGGCATGCGGCTGCTGTCTAGTCAATCGTAAGTGTGTGTGTGTGTGTGTGTGTGACGGAGAGAATGTGAACATATAACCGCTTAGGCCCATTGTGCTTCATGCTACCTGTGTGAACAAGGCTAGTTGTCATGGCAACGGCCTTGTGGCGCCGTTGATGTTGCTCCTGTCCTCATTGGCAGTGTCAGCGCACCTAACACAATGTCTCCAAGCTGTGTGTGTGTGTGTGTGTCTTTTGTTGTTTGAGCCTTGCTGCAGTTTCCAGGCGTGTGGGTTGCTGCCACAGCGTGTGTGTGTGTGTTGCAGTGTCACGAAGGTAGCGCTTGCCAATCTATCAGCCAATCACCTCCCTCTCATCTTAACAGCGTGAGGTCGCTGCGGCCAGACGCCCCCTCGATGCGAAGACCCGACAAGAATATTCATCGATCGGGAGTTGACTTGCTCGTTTTTTTGTTGTTGTTTTGTTTTTTAACGACAGAGTTGCGCTCAGGATGAAAAGTCCCTCGCAAGATGCTCCAAACTTCATGCAGACATGCTTTAAAAAAATCCGAAGATTGTTCCCGGGCAGGATTAAAAAAATTACTTTTAAAAAGTAATTATAATTACTCGTTACTTTTCCCCCCAAAAGTAATTTATTTACTAACGGAATTGCTCTTTAATAAACGTAATTAAAGTTTTTTTTTTTACACAGCGATTCGATTTAGAATTTGTGGTTGCCGATACGATTCAGGGACAATATTGTTTTTTAGAACAGATACCACAGGCATGTGATTTTTCCGTCTAAAGTCGGAATTCCGTCTTTTTTAATCTCGGGGGGGAAAAAAATTATATCCCGTTTTTCTTTTTTTTTTCCGACCCTAAATCAAGATTCGAGACGTAGTTTATATTGCGCCGTAGTTGATTGGTCGATATGTTCCTTGTGACCAATCAGGACATCTGTTATGAATATACCGCCATTTTCCATATGTAAACGATGTCGGTTCTCGAGAGAAAGGACGCTTTACGAGTAAAATAAATTGATAAACATGTCAAAAATAAGTTTCGATGGAAAGGGAAATCACTGATACTGTTGGGAAGAAGGAAGTTACGACTTTGTTCGGTGATTTTATTCGGAAAATCGATCGTCCCGGAAAGGTTTTGTGCACGTGGTGTCATGATAATATTGACTATGGATCACGAGGTTTCAAGGCTTTGGAAGTACATGCGAAACGCCAAAAACATATGAAACAACTTGAAGCAAGGAAAACAAACTTTTCACTAGCTGGTACTTTTGGATGTCAACCGAAAGTGAGCAAACCTTACGGACTTCATCCTTTGTTTACATCGAGAGGAAAGATCCACCCAAACAACCCACTTCAGTTGCAGACAGGGTTGTTAATAATGAGGTAAGCTAAAAAAATATTTGCTTGCGAAATACGCATGTTTGTTTTAAATATTAACCAATTATTGCTTTGCGAAATATAAATGGGTTTTTCTAAAAATAAAAAGCCACGTGAAAATATATTATGAAATTACAGAAATTCAAAGAGTCGCATTATTAAATACAGTTAACTATTTATTTGAAATAAATTTGCATACAATACTATTTTGTAATATTAAGTTCTTATGTAGTCTCTTGAAACTATTGTCAGTGGTGTAACAATCTTGAAGGTAAATATTTTCACACTTATTTCATGCAATATGTCAGTGTCCTCATATTATTATTATTTCCTATATTCAAATATGAGTAAACAATACTAAACACGTTTAATTATTTTCATAAATTTATATCCTATTTTGGCGAAAAGAATGAAATGTTTACATTTGGTATTTTGTTAAATGCATTTGCAAGGAAAGCTCATGTTAGGGCTCTCCGAGAAAGCTAATGTGTGAAGTGAACTGAAGTAATGTGGTAATACTGTAAATAAACTGTAGATAATAACACTGATCAATGTGACACCTGTGGATGTGAAATAAACACAAGATGTAAATATTAGTGACTAAATACTGTTGGGACTGAACCATATACAGTGATTCATTAGGATAATTGGGTTATGTATGTTCTATTAATTATGTTTTCATGTCTTTAAACACTAAAATATTTTCTTCAAATGGTGCTGTCTTTGTTAATTTTAGCATGTTAAATTGGTGAAAAACCAGGAGCTTCGGGGGGCGTTGCCCCCCTTGTCCCCCCACCAGTGCCCTGGTGGGCTGGTGGGGGGGACAAGGGACCTGGCTGGACCTGGCTGGGGGCCTTCGTCCCCCAGACCCCCAGAAATTTTTTCAGTCTTTTTCATTGTGGTCAAATCACATGCCTGGATACGAATCGATTTAGTAACTTTAAAAAAAAAAAAGCAGTTTTAGTGTGAAATAAATAGTGGACACTGCAGGTGAAGTTTCCTATATTGCTGTTGTTTCTCCTAAGGGAAAGATGATGCATGCAAACAAGCAATCAATCAATCAATCAATCAATGTTTATTTTATCGCCCTAAATCCCAAGTGTCTCAAAGGGCTGAACAAGCCACAACGACATCCTCGGTTCAGAGCCCACATAAGGGCAAGGAAAAACTCACAACCCAGTGGGACGTCGATGTGAATGACTATGAGAAACCTTGGAGAGGACCGCATATGTGGGTGACCACCCCCCCGCACCCCCTTTAGGGGAGACCGGATGCAATGGACGTCGAGTGGGTCTAGCGTAATATTGTGAAAGTCCAGTCCATAGTGGATCTAACATAATAAGCAAGTAAATAACAGTTAATGCATTCACAGCTTATTTGAATAAAATGCAACCAACACATTAGCTTCAAATAACAAGAGGAAAAACTCACATTTTCAATATTCCAGCAATTTTCAATAAAAGTACAGTAACCAACATTTTAACAGTAGATTTACCTGCTACTTTGGCTGTTTTTCAACATAAAATAATGCAATATTATTATAAAAAAAATTAAGTGCAACCAACATCACCTTCAGGCTGAATGAACAGTAGATTTACCTGCTACTTTTACTGTTTTTTTTTTTACATAAAAATAATACAAATACAAAATAAATCAAAAATGAAGTGCAATCAAATCTGTTCCAGTTAAATGAGCAGTGGTTTGACCTGCCGCTGCTCTCTTATTAATAAACTGCTATGGTAGCAGAGAAAAGTCACAACAAGTGCAAACGCCAAAACAACTTTCAGCATTAGCGAGATTGTAAAAACTACAACAAATGCAAACGCCACAACACGACAACATAAAGCCACAACACAACTGTAGGACAAAAAAAACGACACAAGACGAAACAGAAGTGACAGCGGACAAGTTTTGGCGACTCGCCGACTTCCTGAGATGGAAAGTCGGAAAAGTAAATTAATAGTGAACCCGTTTTCAGACATAAATTACTTTTTTACTTTTTTCAATAATACTAACATGCTATGTTCACGAAGTTGGTCCGTCGCGTCCTTAGAGGCTTCAAGTTGTGTTGCGACTTTATATTATTGTGTTGTGGTGTTTGTTGTGGCTTTTGCAATGGTGCTGTGACTGAAAGTTGTTGGGTTGTAATAAACGTTTGCATTTGTTGTGACCTTTCAGTCAGACTTGAATAACGTTTAAAGTCCTTATCAATAAAAGTGTTCAACTTTATATAAAGTCTGACGTTCTTAAATCCAATGTTTAAAATCGATTGATTTCCTTTTAAATAGATGTTGGATCCACACCTGTCTTCCGGAAGGCCAACTTGCCGAGAGCACAGATCGATGTAGTTGAATCGAAGGAATATAAATCAATATATCGATTAATTGTTTCACCCCTAGTAATTATTTACCTGGAAAAATGATTATGGCGTTACTTTTAAAGTAAATACAAAATAAAATATCTGACATACACAGTTAAAGGATGTTTCATGAAAGCAGAGTGTGTGCTTTTTAAAAGGCGGTACTGAATGAAGTGGCCGGCCGAAGTAAATGAAGTGGCGGGTCACACTAATTGAAGTAGTGTCACACTGTATATTAAGTAGCAGGCTACGGTAAATGAAGTGGCGGGTCACACTAATTGAAGTAGCAGGACCCCGTATATGAAGTAGCGAGACACAGAAGCTGATGTCGCGGGCCACACTAAATGACGTGGCGGGCCATATTTAAATGATTTGGTGGGCAACAGTAAATTAAGTAGCGGGACACAATATATGAAGTAGTGGGCCATTGTAAATGAAGTGGCGGGTCACAAAATGAAGTGGCTGGCCACACTAAATTAAGTGGCGGGTCACGAAATTAAGTGGCGGACCACACTAAATGAAGTGGCAGGCCATAGTAAATGATGTGGTGTGTCACATTTAAATGATGTGGCTGGCCACATGAAATGAAGTGGTGGGCCACACTAATTGAAGTGGCTGGCCACACTAAATGATGTGGCAGGCCATGGTAAATGAAGTGGCGGGACACAATATATGAAGTAGTGGGCCATTGTAAATGAAGTGGCGGGTCACGAAATGAACTGGTTGGCCACACTAAATTAAGTGGCGGGTCACAAAATTAAGTGGCGGACCACACTAAATGAAGTGGCGGGCCATAGTAAATGAACTGGCGTGTCACATTTAAATGATGTGGTGGGTCACATTTAAATGAAGTGGCTGGCCACATGAAATGAATTGGCGGGCCACATGAAGTGGCGGGCCACACTAATTGAAGTGGCTGGCCACGCGAAATGAAGTGGCGGGCCACACTAAATTAAGTGGTGGGTCACACTAAAGGAAGTGGCGGGCCATAGTAAATCAAGTGGCGTGTCAAATTTAAATGATGTGGTGGGTCACATTTAAATGATGTGGCTGGCCACATGAAATGAAGTGGCGGGCCACACTAATTGAAGTGGCTGGCCTCACTAAATGAAGTGGCGGGCCATGGTAAATGAAGTGACGTGTCATTTAAATGACGCAGTGGGTCACATTTAAATGAAGTGGCAGGCCACATGAAATGAAGTGGCAGGCCACACTAAATGAAGTGGCGGGCCATAGTAAATGAAGTGGCGTGTCATTTAAATGACGCGGTGGGTCACACTTAAATGAAGTGGCTGGCCACTGTAAATTAAGTGGCGTGTCACATTTAAATGAAGTGGTGGGCCACACTAATTGAAGTGTCGTTTCACTTGTTTGTCCTGTTTCCTTATTTTCTGCTTCTGTCTCCTGGTCAGTGCTCTTATTTTGGTTCCATTTCCGGTTTGTCTTGGCGGGCGCTCTTCCCCTCACCTGTTCCCTGATTGGCTTGCGCACACCTGGTTGCCATTGCCAATCAGGATGTTCTAAATGGCTGCCTGCCCCTTTAGTCAGGGCTCGAAAAACAACTGAAGTTACAGACTCTCATCCTGAGTTACTATATATTTAAAGTACTTGTCTTACCTGCACGTCATCCTCCTACCGCAGCCATGCGACTTTGTGACAGGTTGTGTATATTTGAGGGTCCCCCGCCCCCTCCATAACAGACACAGAACCTATTTCATTCATTTTGGTAGTGATTTTTTTTATTCAAGTGCAAAATTTTGCTTAAAGATAGTATATTTTATTTGTATGATTTGTTTTTGTTTTTAATTTAAAAGTATACATTTGAATTACAATGTTATAGTGTTGTACAGTTAATCGATACTAGTAAAGTAAAAATTAAAAACGGTACTATACTAACTCTGAAAAATACCTGTGATTTATTTTTGTTTTCCGGACATGACGGTGCTTGTGACGTTGCTGGTAAAACGAGCAGAGGCGCATGTTCGGCAACGCACACGCACAGAGTACTTACAAGCAGACACAGTGTGGCGGCATAAGAGGCAGAATGGACGCATGTTGGCCTAAAAACTAACGACAAATGTGAAGGTATAAACACTGAGGCGCTGCGCTATAAGAGGTGCTTTAAAACATAGCCGGCGGCTAACGTCCATCCGCAGTGTTTTGGCTACTTCTAAATGACTAATCCTCGCCTCCATGGCGACAAATAAAGTATGTTTCTTACAAGTATCATTGTCACTGCAGGACAAGGAATAGCTAAACATGTTTCACTACACACCGTAGGAGGATACAATAGCGCTCCTCAATGTAAACAAAAGGGGGATCCAGTGTTTCCCATAAACTGCCAAGATACCTGTGGCGGTGGGGGCGTGGCTATGGGCGTGGTCACCATGACATCGAGTAATTTGCATAATTTACTACAATGATATGATTTTCTCTAAAAAGGCTCAAAAAATGTATACTTACTAATTAATAATAACAGTTTTGTTTTAAACGTCCATCCATCCATTTTACAATATAATTACAACACTTTATGTACATATTTATATACAGATTTGAACAATAAGGTATTCACTGAAATATATTTATTAATTGTGGTTCTTACAAAAAATATATCTTATAAAATATAAAAGCTAAAATGTCTCTTAAAGCTCTGCCCCTTTAATTAGTGCATACTAAATAATTTAACTTTAGCCTACTACTACAACCATATTATTTACCAGCAACATAAAGTGAAACAGAGGCAGAGGTGTCCTGCCACAGTCAGTAACAAATAAACAGAAAACAGTAGTGGTCAAATACAAATAAGGCAACAAGAGAAGTATCCTACACTTCTCTTTTGTAAAGTAAATCTGAACAGCCTATATGGGCATCTACATCAACTATATGATTTGCCTGAGAAGCTGGACAGGACCAAAAAAAAAAAAGTTCTTTTTTTGTTTAAAAAAAAAAAGTTTTAATTTTTTTATTTGTGGCGGACGTAATTCTTTCGTGGCGGGCCGCCACAAATAAATGAATGTGTGGGAAACACTGGGATCTATACAAACATTGACTATAACGAGCTGTACTACAATGATTACATAGATATTTTTTTATCATCACAAAATCTTTTGTTATTTTTCATAAACCCAGAACTTTAATTACAACCAATGTATGATCCAGTAACTACTTGGTACTGGATTGAGAGCAAAATTTGTAGCATCATCCAAAACTAATGTAAAGTATCAAACGAGAGAAGAACGAGTGATTATTACATTTTAACAGAAGTGTAGATAGAACATGTTAAAACAGAAAGTAACCAGATATTAACAGTAAATGAACAAGTAGATTCATAATGTTAACGAAATCCCTGCTTGGCATTCAGCATCAAGGGTTGGAATTGGGGGTTAAATCACCAAAAATGATTCCCGGGCGCGGCCACCGCTGCTACTCACTGCTCCCCTCACCTCCCAGGGGGTGGACAAGGGTGATGGGTCAAATGCAGAGATTAATTTCGCCACACCTAGTGTGTGTGTGTGACAATCATAGAAAGAAAGAAAAAAAGAATAGGTAGATAAATGACACAATATGTTATTGTTTAGTCAGCAGCCTGTTAGGAGCCTTTGTTTGTTTACTTACTACTAAAAGACAAGTTGTCTAGAATGTTTACCGTTTTATTTAAGGACAACATTGTTCTTCGATTGCAATAATAAACGCATGTTTAATGTATCATAAAACGTTCTGTTAAAATAAGACCAATAATGCCAGACATTTTATTTTATTTTTAATTTTATAAACCTTTATTTATAAATGTCAACCTTTACAAACAGTTGAGAAATAATAATCCAAAACAGTACAAAACAGCGCCAGGGGGTTGTAAATTCAAAGTAACTAAAATAGAATGCAAAATATATATATATAACAAACAAAGTGCAAAGCCATAGGCTCACTCAATTTCAGTAAATAACTTAAATTTGGAGCACAGCATCATCGTTTTCACAGCTTTTTGGTTGTTAGAGGTAGAGAGTGTTTTAACGTAGAGTTTTAATTCTTTTTCAAAGGCACAAAAAACAGGTCGGGTATCGAGAAACTTACATTTATCAATCATCAATCAATCAATCAATATTTACTTATATAGCCCTAAATCACGAGTGTCTCAAAGGGCTGCACAAGCCACAACGACATCGGCTCAGATCCCACATCAGGGCAAGGAAAAACTCAACCCAATGGGACAATGAGAAACCTATTGAATATAAAACTTAGCCAATAGTATAATGAGGTTGCAAAGGTAAAATTCCTTTTCAAATAGTTTTTCATACAGTGTAAATCCAAATAGCACATCTTTAAAACAAAGCACACATTTGTCATGAATATTATCCAGGATGAAGCGATAATGCCAGACTTTCCCCTAAACTACCAAGATACCTGTGGCGGTGGGGGCGGGGTTATGGGTGTGGTCACTATGCTAATTTGCTGTGATATGATTTTCCTTAAAAAGGCTAAAAAAATGTACACATACATTTAAAATCATTTTTTATTAATTAGTATTAACATGTTTTTTTATCGTTTTGCCATATTTAGGGACCGATGTCCCTTTGGGACAGAGTACCCTATTGTTTTCTAGCATTTTATTATTATACCGCCGCCTCTTTGAGCTGTAATTTGACCCCCTTAACATGCTTCAAAACTCACCAAATTGGACACACACATCAGGACTGGCGAAAATTGCGATCTAATCAAAAAGCCAAACCCCAAAACTCAAAATTGCGCTCCAGCGCCCCCTAGGAAGAAAACAGACAAAACTGCCTCTAACTTCCAGTAGGAATGTCGTAGAGACATGAAACAAAAACCTCTATGTAGGTTTCACTTATACCTATATTTCATACACTGACAACCCCCAGCAAAAATCAACAGGAAGTTTGCAATTCCCCCTTCAAAACAAAAGTTGTGTAAAAACAGTCACCTTTTTTCAAACATTATCTCCTCTGAGCGCGTTTGTCGTGTCGGCTTCAAATTAGCACAGGAGAGAGATTGAACCCTTCTGATTAAAAGTTGATGAAAGAGTTTCAATTACTGCTACGGTTTGGATTTTATGAGCCCTCAAAGTCGGTCCCGCCCATCGCTGCTTGGAGCTTTAATTTCAATTGTTGCTGCTTTTTGTACAAAGTACTTTGTGGAGATTTTTTAGTGTTTACACACTTTTAATGACCTTTTTTAAAAAAAATTAAAAACAGCTAGCAACAAATCTAGCATCTTATCCTTGTGTTATTATAGAACCCTATTTTGTTTAAGGACAATATTGCAATAAGAAACATATGTTTAATGTACCGTAAGATTTTTTGTTAAAATAAAGCCAATAATGCCATTTTTTGTGGTCCCCTTTTTATTTAGAAAAATATTGAAAAGTATCGAAATACATTTTGGTACCGGTACCAAAATATTGGTATCGGGACAACGCTACTGCAATATATATATAAAAAATGTTTATCCTTGTAATTTGTGTAACAGCTGAATGAGCAGCACAGTTACAGTATAAATAAATATTTATGAATTAGTTAGTCATCATGTTGTTCGTAAGCAAATGCCTAAAATAACTTCAGCTGCATTTAGAAGTGGATTAGAGCCATTAAATATGTGTACGCTTTATTATCTGATTAGTCGGCTGATTGTTAAGATAATCGTTGACTAATCGACAATCAAAATAATGGTTGGTTGAAATGGTATACTTCCATTATTATTACCGTATTTTTCGGAGTATAAGTCGCTCCGGAATATAAATGGCACCGGCTGAAAATGCATAATAAAGAAGGAAAAAAACATATATAAGTCGCACTGGAGTATAAGTCGCATTTTTTGGGGAAATGTATTTGATAAAAGCCAACACCATGAATAGACATTTGAAAGGCAATTTAAAATGAATAAAGAATAGTGAACAACAGGCTGAATAAGTGTACGTCATATGAGGCATAAATAACCAACTGAGAAGCTGCCTGGTATGTTAACGTAACATATTATGGTAAGAGTCATTCAAATAACTATAACATATAGAACATGCTATACGTTTACCAAACAATCTGTCACTCCTAATCGCTAAATCCCATGAAATCTTATACGTCTAGTCTCTTACGTGAATGAGCTGAATAATATTATTTGATATTTTACGCTAATGTGTTAATTATTTCACACATAAGTCGCTCCTGAGTATAAGTCGCACCCCCGGCCAAACTATGAAAAAAACTGCGACTTATAGTCCGAAAAATACGGTATTGTCGTTCCATCTGTGGTTAATTTGGTCTCATAATAAGAAATAATGGCAATAATATTGTTTATCAGCAATCATTTGCAAGTCAATATATCGTCAAACGAATTGTGCAACCTTTCTTGGCAACTTCCGACGACGAAGAAAAAATAATAATTGAATGTTTTATGGAATGCATTTTTAATTGGTATCGGTTCTGTATCGCGATATATATTAATGACGTTTAATGGCCCAGTCCTACTCTACGTTACCCTCTGTGGCTCTTGCTCTTTTTTTAGTACGTGTTCAATGGCAATGTTTACTCTTGCAGTCGCTTTGACCTCTCACCTCTATAGGAGGAGGAGGAAACTGCGAGAGGCGATGCAGAGGTCAAAGAATAGGCGAGGGGGAGAAAGGTGATGGATGGACGAGAGGAGGAGTGAAATGGAGGGAGAGAAAGAGTGTGAGGCTGCTGTGTACCTCCTTAACAAGCTGGACAGAATCAGCTCAATTATTAAAGAGGACTGAGGGATGGGGAAAACACGCAGACGCACACTCGACACAACACAACATCGCTCTGTCTGCCGCACACAAACACACACACAGACACACACACACAGAGTTGTGTTTCTTTAAAAAGAGTTTTTCCCGCGTGTGTGTCGGTCTGCTGGAGTTTTTTGTGTGATTGCACATGTTTGTTTCGAAAGGGGGGGGGGCGACACAGACACACACACACACACACACAAAATCTGGCAATCCTGTCATCACATCAATATGAAGAGATAATCTAAAGGGTCTCTTGATGGGTTGTTTTTTTTTTTTTTCCCCCGCCCAACACTTCTTAGAGGCAGTGTGGGCCCCCAAGGGACTGCAGGATTCTTCCAGGAGAGATGTTTGCATACTGTGTGTGTGTGTGTGTGTGTGTGTGTGTGTGTGTGTGTGTGTGTGTGTGTGTGTGTGTGTGTGTGTGCGTGCGAGTAGAGTGAGAACATACACTTCCTGAGAGGGCCAGAGTGGCAGGGATGAAGAGAGGGAGTAGAAGCAGGAGGCTGTCAGAGGGGGAAGGAAGACGGGGAGATGGGGGGGGGGGGGGACGTGTGTGTGTGAGTAAGGTGGTGTAATGCAGGTAGAAGTCTTAACGTGTGTGTGTGTGTGTGTGTGTTGGCTGATGAGGTGACAGCAGCTGGGGCGCTCGCGAGGCCGCCATTGTTGCTCGCACAGCCGGCGGGCCGTCACCTCGGCAACGGGCGCTGCGGCAGCGTCTCCCACGGCAACGGCGTGAGAGAAAGAGTCAGGAAGTCAGGGTCACGGCGAGCCGAGCCCCTCCCCCGCCCCTCACTCCCTCCTCCTCTCCCAAAGGATGGAGTTGGAGTGTGCTCATTTGACATTTGTGCGCGCGTGCCTGAACCCCGGAGTGGGCGGAGCTTAAGTGTTTCTATGTGGTGCCCAAACGAGGGGCGGAGAGAGAGAGAGAGCAATGTCTCACATTAAACAACACAAATGGAAGTTGGCTTCTTTCGGGGTTTCCAGCGAATTGTTCAAGTGACTTCCTGCTTCTTGTGTGATTGTTGTGTTGACTTCCTGTTGTTGTTGTTGCTTTACGCTCCCCTCGCCAGCCGTGCACTCCGGCTGGCGTTGTGTTGTGCTCGTGAACTGTTGGCGCTCCTGACGAAGATCATTAGGAACGTGCTGGAGGGTGGGGGCGATGGATGGCAGAGGTGGGTGAGAAAGTGTGATGGCGGTGGCGAGCGTGGAGGACCGGAAGTGTGTTGCACTAAATTCCCTTCATCAAATATTGGAAAAATTTGATAATTTTTTTTTCTCTCAATGTTCTGAACTCCTGTTTCAATGCCAGCGGGAGAGTTGAGACTCTACCGGTGAAACTGGAAAAACAACAAATGTGAAACTAAAATGGGCTGGGCGATACGGCCTTTTATTAACATCTCTATATTTTTAGGCCATGTCACGATACACGATATATATCTCCATATTTTGCCTTAGCCTTGAATGCACACTTGATGCATATAATCACAGCAGTATGATGATTCTATGTGTCTACATTAAAACATTCTTCTTCATACTGCATTAATATATGCTACTTTTAAACTTTCATGCAGAGAGGGAAATCACAACTAAGTCAATTTAGCAAAAGTGTATTTATTAAAGAGTTATTAAGCAGTGGCACAAACATTCATGTCATTTCAAAACAGAAAGTGCAAGATTGTCAGACATTTTAAAACAAGCTATTAGTGCACTTTCGTGCATGATGTCACTAAGATGACATATCAAAACAACATTAAATTAAAGGCCTACTGAAATGAATTTTTTTTATTTAAACGGGGATAGCAGATCTATTCTATGTGTCATACTTGATCATTTCGCGATATTGCCATATTTTTGCTGAAAGGATTTAGTATAGAACAACGACGATAAAGATTGCAACTTTTGGTATCTGATAAAAAAAAGGCTTGCACCTACCGGAAGTAGCGTGACGTAGTCAGTTGAACATATACGCAAAGTTCCCTATTGTTTACAATGATGGCCGCATGAAGTGAGAGAGATTCGGACCGAGAAAGCGACAATTTCCCCATTAATTTGAGCGAGGATGAAAGATTTGTGGATGAGTAAAGTGCAAGTGAAGGACTAGTGGGGAGTTGAAGCTATTCAGATAGGGAAGATGCTGTGAGAGCCGGGGGTGACCTGATATTCAGCTGGGAATGACTACAACAGTAAATAAACACAAGACATATATATACTCTATTAGCCACAACACAACCAGGCTTATATTTAATATGCCACAAATTAATCCTGCATAAAAACACCTGCGTGTTTGTTATGCTAGCTCCTAGCTCCTCTGCTAGCTCCTAGCTCCATAGAACACGCCAATACAATTCAAACACCTGATCAACACACACAATCACTCAGCCCAAAAGACCGTTTACCTAACCCAAGGTTCATAAAGCTTATATATTTTTAAAAAGTTACGTACGTGACGCGCACGTACGGTACGGTACGTGTTATGCTAGCTCCTAGCTCCTCTGCTAGCTCCTAGCTCCATAGAACACGCCAATACAATTCAAACACATGATCAACACACACAATCACTCAGCCCAAAAGACCGTTCACCTAACCCAAGGTTCATAAAGCTTATATATTTTAAAAAAGTTACGTACATACGCAAAAAAAAGCCAAAGCTGCATACTCACAGTAGCACGTCTGCGTCTTTGTCATCCAAATCAAAGTAATCCTGGTAAGAGTCTGTGTTGTCCCAGTTCTCTACAGGCGTCTGTGTATCCAAATCAAAAGTCCTCCTGGTTAGAGTCTCTGTTATCCGAGTTCTTCCATCTTGACTGCATCTTTCGGGAATGTAAACAAAGAAGCGCCGGCTGTGTACTGTTGTGGCTGACTACGTTCGAAAAATACGTCCATTTCGCACCGACAACTTTCTTCTTTGCTTGCTCGGCTTCCTTCTCCATAATGCAATGAACATGATTGAAACAGATTCACGAACACAGATGTCCAGAATACTGTGGAATTATGAAATGAAAACAGAGCTTTTTCGTATCGGCTTCAATGTGGAAGGCATACCCGTGTTCGCCGGGCTACGTCACACGCATACGTCATCCTCAGAGGCGTTTCGAACCGGAAGTTTAGCGGCAAATTTAAAATGTCACTTTATAAGTTAACCCGGCCGTATTGGCATGTGTTATAATGTTAAGATTTCATCATTGATATATAAACTATCAGACTGCGTGGTCGGTAGTAGTGGGTTTCAGTAGGCCTTTAAAGTGCACTTTTTGTACAGAACGCCACTACAATAGTTTAAAACAAATAAAGTGCACTTTTGTGCATGATGTCACACAAGATATTTCAATAAGTGTCAAATAAAAATGAGCTGCATAATAGGAAATCAAATAGTGTATGTCCTTCACTATGTGGTAGGTTCCTGCGGACGTTATCTCCTTCTGTTGACTATTTTTTTCATACGGTGTTGATCTGGAAATGGTTGCTTCGGCATTTTGTTGGTGTGGCACCGATTGGAGATGTTGACATGCAGAGTTTCAAGCACTCCTCATTCTCTAGCGGGTGACTTTTCAAATTATGCTACATTAGCAGTAATGCTACTTTTTGTAACAACGCTTTTACCGCATAAATGTTCAACATATTCCCGCTTGAAGCCAAACCACCGCCAGACGATGGACCCCCTGCTGTTTTTCTTGGGAATTAATGCTTCCTTCATTTGTTACCAGATTCGCACCTTCTCTCTCATATTACCACCCGCACCGCACCGTTAGCATCGCAGCTAATGTTACCATGTCGCTACCTCTCTGCTCCGCGGGAGTGTGTGACGTTGCACACGTGACGTATGTAAGAAGGTGCGCTTGTTTTAAGTCTCTGTGAGAAGGAGAGACAAGAAAGAGTGGGAAACGCATGCAGTGTAATGCCCGCAACTAAAAGCAACTGCGTGAGAACGTGTACTCCAATATCACGATCATTTTCTATATCGCACAGAGACAAACCCGCGATATATCGTGCATATCGATATATCACCCAGCCCTAGTAAGATGTGATATTAACCTGCAAAGTGAGATATGGCAAACATTTATTGGTCATACTTTTTTTTTTTAATTAAAAATGTCTGGTATTTTCAATTCAAGGCTTTCATAGGCCGGGGTTTCGTAACCTTTTTGACATCGCGGCACAACTTTTCCACTACAGAGGGCCCCGGGGCCCACTCGCATATTCACACTGAATCAGTCATCTTACTCTTGATTTTAGTGGTATTCCATAATTATAGCTAACCTATTTAAAGTTTGCAACGTTGTCAAATGATATGAAACCACGTGTTAATTATCAAGGCTTAGGTCAGGGTGATTAAAAAAAAATAATACAAAAGAAGGGAGTCATAACAACTGATGAAAAATACATTTACATACAAATATGCAGTGCTAAAATAAATTCTGAGTAAATTAATAATAAATAATACTATATATGTTTATTTAATAAACATCATGTACACTCAATAAAACTAAAGAAAAATAATTGTACATATTTATTACGATTATTTATTACAACTTACAAACTATGTTGTGCTAAAATAAATACTTTCTAACTAAATTTATATTGAATAATACTATATATGTTTATTAAATAAACATAATTATGTAGACTCAAGAAAACTGATCAAAAATAAATACATATTTATTACAATTTATTTAAAAAATGTATTGCAACTTACAATCTATGTTGTGCTAAAATAATTACATTCTAACTAAATTAATAATGAATAATATTATATGTGTGTATTAAATAAACTCAAGAAAACTGATGAAAAATAATTGTACCGGTACATATTTATTACAATTATTTATTACAATTTACAAACTATGTTGTGCTAAAATAAATACATTTTAACCAAATTATTAATGAATAATACTATATCTTATACGTCTAGTCTTTTACGTGAATGATCTAAATAATATTATTTGATATTTTGCGGTAATGTGTTAATTTCACACATAAGTTGCTCCTGAGTATAAGTCGCACCCCCGGCCAAACTATGGAAAAAACTGTGACTTATAGTCCGACAAATACGGTATACACTATTTTGCCAAAAATATTTGGCCACCCATCCAAATGATCAGAATCAGGGGTCCCGGCCACAGGTGTATAAAATCAAGCACTTAGGCATGGAGACTGTTTCTACAAACATTTGTGAAAGAATGGGCCGCTCT
>NC_084735.1:17653590-17661090 GCF_033978785.1 Entelurus aequoreus | reverse complement strand
CGCCATTACACATTTCCCCAAGCTACGGAACGGGCCAAGGGTCAAAATTACCGCTGTTAAAAGAACTTATAGTTAACGCGTTATTATCGCGTTAACTTTGATAGCCCTAATATTTCTATATGTATGTATACATGTATATGTCTATTTGTATACATTTGTGTGTGTGTGTGTGTGTGTATATATGCAAATGATTGTATATGTAATGTATATGTATATTCTGTGCAGAGGATTGAGAAATGTAGTTTATTTTCAGATTAGCCAACGCAAAAGAGGCAGAAAAAAAATTAAACCCATCAAATAAGCGGTAGAAAATGGATGAATGGAAGTTTTTGCTCGATATCGTCACACGTCACAGCATTATTGTGAAAATGATGAAACCGCAATACCGCGGTACCTACAATACCGTTATATCCCTAATATATACGTTTATACACACATAACGAGTCAACTCATGTGATTAATCGCAAAAATGTTCACATTAATCATGTATCCCTGCAGATTAATCAATAAATTAATTAGTATTTCTTCAAATATTTTTTTACATTATTTATTAACATTGACTGGTTACTTGAAAGGTGGCGTGTGGGTAATATAATGTTGCTTAGAATAATGTAGTAGTAGTGATATTGTACAAGTAATATATTTTAAGTAATGTAGTAGTAGTGATATTGTACAAGTAATATAGTGTAAGTAATGTAGTAGTAGTGATATTGTACATGTAATATAGTGTAAGTAATGTAGTAGTAGTGATGTACATGTAATATAGTGTAAGTAATGTAGTAGTAGTGATATTGTACATGTAATATAGTGTAAGTAATGTAGTAGTAGTGATATTGTACAAGTAATATAGTGTAAGTAATGTAGTAGTGAAATTGTACAAGTAATATAGTGTAAGTAATGTAGTAGTAGTGATATTGTACATGTAATATATTGTAAGTAATGTAGTAGTAGTGATTTTGTACATGTAATATATTGTAAGTAATGTATTAGTAGTGATATTGTACATGTAATATATTGTAAGTAATGTAGTAGTAGTGATATTGTACAAGTAATATAGTGTAAGTAATGTAGTGGTAGTGATATTGTACAAGTAATATAGTGTAAGTAATGTAGTAGTAGTGATATTGTACAAGTAATATAGTGTAAGTAATGTAGTAGTAGTGATATTGTACAAGTAATATAGTGTAAGTAATGTAGTAGTAGAGATATTGTACATGTAATATAGTGTAAGTAATGTAGTAGTAGTGATATTGTACAATTAATATAGTGTAAGTAATGTAGTAGTAGTGATATTGTACAAGTAATATAGTGTAAGTAATGTAGTAGTAGTGATATTGTACAATTAAAATAGTGTAAGTAATGTAGTAGTAGTGATATTGTACAAGTAATATAGTGTAAGTAATGTAGTAGTAGTGATATTGTACAAGTAATATAGTGTAAGTAATGTAGTAGTAGTGATATTGTACAAGTAATATAGTGTAAGTAATGTAGTAGTAGTGATATTGTACAAGTAATATAGTGTAAGTAATGTAGTAGTAGTGATATTGTACAAGTAATATAGTGTAAGTAATGTAGTAGTAGTGATATTGTACAAGTAATATAGTGTAAGTAATGTAGTAGTAGTGATATTGTACAAGTAATATAGTGTAAGTAATGTAGTAGTAGTGATATTGTACAATTAAAATAGTGTAAGTAATGTAGTAGTAGTGATATTGTGCAAGTAATATAGTGTAAGTAATGTAGTAGTAGTGATATTGTACAAGTAATATAGTGTAAGTAATGTAGTAGTAGTGATATTTTACAAGTAATATAGTGTAAGTAATGTAGTAGTAGTGATATTGTACAAGTAATATAGTGTAAGTAATGTAGTAGTAGTGATATTGTACAAGTAATATAGTGTAAGTAATGTAGTAGTAGTGATATTGTACAAGTAATATAGTGTAAGTAATGTAGTAGTAGTGATATTGTACAAGTAATATAGTGTAAGTAATGTAGTAGTAGTGATATTGTACAAGTAATATAGTGTAAGTAATGTAGTAGTAGTGATATTGTACATGTAATATAGTGTAAGTAATGTAGTAGTAGTGATATTGTACATGTAATATATTGTAAGTAATGTAGTAGTATTAGTAGTGATATTGTACAAGTAATATAGTGTAAGTAATGTAGTAGTAGTGATATTGTACAAGTAATATAGTGTAAGTAATGTAGTAGTAGTGATATTGTACAAGTAATATAGTGTAAGTAATGTAGTAGTAGTGATATTGTACATGTAATATAGTGTAAGTAATGTAGTAGTGATATTGTACAAGTAAAATAGTGTAAGTAATGTAGTAGTAGTGATATTGTACAAGTAAAATAGTGTAAGTAATGTAGTAGTTAGTGATATTGTACAAGTAATATAGTGTAAGTAATGTAGTAGTAGTGATATTGTAAAATTAATATAGTGTAAGTAATGTAGTAGTAGTGATATTGTACAAGTAAAATAGTGTAAGTAATGTAGTAGTAGTGATATTGTACAAGTAATATAGTGTAAGTAATGTAGTAGTAGTGATATTGTAAAAGTAATATAGTGTAAGTAATGTAGTAGTAGTGATATTGTACAAGTAAAATAGTGTAAGTAATGTAGTAGTAGTGATATTGTACAAGTAATATAGTGTAAGTAATGTAGTAGTAGTGATATTGTACAAGTAAAATAGTGTAAGTAATGTAGTAGTAGTGATATTGTACAAGTAAAATAGTGTAAGTAATGTATTAGTAGTGATATTGTACAAGTAATATAGTGTAAGTAATGTAGTAGTTAGTGATATTGTACAAGTAATATAGTGTAAGTAATGTAGTAGTAGTGATATTGTAAAAGTAATATAGTGTAAGTAATGTAGTAGTAGTGATATTGTACATGTAAAATAGTGTAAGTAATGTAGTAGTAGTGATATTGTACAAGTAATATAGTGTAAGTAATGTAGTAGTAGTGATATTGTACAAGTAAAATAGTGTAAGTAATGTAGTAGTAGTGATATTGTACAAGTAAAATAGTGTAAGTAATGTATTAGTAGTGATATTGTACAAGTAATATAGTGTAAGTAATGTAGTAGTAGTGATATTGTACAAGTAATATAGTGTAAGTGATGTAGTAGTAGTGATATTGTACAAGTAATATAGTGTAAGTGATGTAGTAGTAGTGATATTGTACAAGTAATATAGTGTAAGTGATGTAGTAGTAGTGATATTGTACAAGTAAAATAGTGTAAGTAATGTAGTAGTAGTGATATTGTACAAGTAATATAGTGTAAGTAATGTAGTAGTAGTGATATTGTACAAGTAAAATAGTGTAAGTAATGTAGTAGTAGTGATATTGTACAAGTAATATAGTGTAAGTGATGTAGTAGTAGTGATATTGTATAAGTAATATATTGTAATTAATGTAGTAGTAGTGATATTGTACAAGTAATATAGTGTAAGTAATGTAGTAGTAGTGATATTGTACAAGTAAAATAGTGTAAGTAATGTAGTAGTAGTGATATTGTACAAGTAAAATAGTATAAGTAATGTAGTAGTAGTGATATTGTACAAGTAAAATAGTGTAAGTAATGTAGTAGTAGTGATATTGTACATGTAATATATTGTAAGTAATGTAGTAGTAGTGATATTGTACAAGTAAAATAGTGTAAGTAATGTAGTATTAGTGATATTGTACAAGTAATATAGTGTAAGTAATGTAGTAGTAGTGATATTGTACAAGTAAAATAGTGTAAGTAATGTAGTAGTAGTGATATTGTACAAGTAAAATAGTATAAGTAATGTAGTAGTAGTGATATTGTACAAGTAAAATAGTGTAAGTAATGTAGTAGTAGTGATATTGTACATGTAATATATTGTAAGTAATGTAGTAGTAGTGATATTGTACAAGTAAAATAGTGTAAGTAATGTAGTATTAGTGATATTGTACAAGTAAAATAGTGTAAGTAATGTAGTAGTAGTGATATTGTACAAGTAAAATAGTGTAAGTAATGTATTAGTAGTGATATTGTACAAGTAATATAGTGTAAGTAATGTAGTAATAGTGATATTGTAGAAGTAATATAGTGTAAGTAATGTAGTAGTAGTGATATTGTACAAGTAAAATAGTGTAAGTAATGTAGTAGTAGTGATATTGTACATGTAATATATTGTAAGTAATGTAGTAGTAGTGATATTGTACAAGTAAAATAGTGTAAGTAATGTAGTATTAGTGATATTGTACAAGTAAAATAGTGTAAGTAATGTAGTAGTAGTGATATTGTACAAGTAAAATAGTGTAAGTAATGTATTAGTAGTGATATTGTACAAGTAATATAGTGTAAGTAATGTAGTAATAGTGATATTGTAGAAGTAATATAGTGTAAGTAATGTAGTAGTAGTGATATTGTACAAGTAATATAGTGTAAGTGATGTAGTAGTAGTGATATTGTACAAGTAATATAGTGTAAGTGATGTAGTAGTAGTGATATTGTACAAGTAATATAGTGTAAGTGATGTAGTAGTAGTAATATTGTACAAGTAAAATAGTGTAAGTAATGTAGTAGTAGTGATATTGTACAAGTAATATAGTGTAAGTAATGTAGTAGTAGTGATATTGTACAAGTGAAATAGTGTAAGTAATGTAGTAGTAGTGATATTGTACAAGTAAAATAGTGTAAGTAATGTATTAGTAGTGATATTGTACAAGTAATATAGTGTAAGTAATGTAGTAGTAGTGATATTGTACAAGTAATATAGTGTAAGTGATGTAGTAGTAGTGATATTGTACAAGTAATATAGTGTAAGTGATGTAGTAGTAGTGATATTGTACAAGTAATATAGTGTAAGTGATGTAGTAGTAGTGATATTGTACAAGTAAAATAGTGTAAGTAATGTAGTAGTAGTGATATTGTACAAGTAATATAGTGTAAGTAATGTAGTAGTAGTGATATTGTACAAGTAAAATAGTGTAAGTAATGTAGTAGTAGTGATATTGTACAAGTAATATAGTGTAAGTGATGTAGTAGTAGTGATATTGTATAAGTAATATATTGTAATTAATGTAGTAGTAGTGATATTGTACAAGTAATATAGTGTAAGTAATGTAGTAGTAGTGATATTGTACAAGTAAAATAGTGTAAGTAATGTAGTAGTAGTGATATTGTACAAGTAAAATAGTATAAGTAATGTAGTAGTAGTGATATTGTACAAGTAAAATAGTGTAAGTAATGTAGTAGTAGTGATATTGTACATGTAATATATTGTAAGTAATGTAGTAGTAGTGATATTGTACAAGTAAAATAGTGTAAGTAATGTAGTATTAGTGATATTGTACAAGTAATATAGTGTAAGTAATGTAGTAGTAGTGATATTGTACAAGTAAAATAGTGTAAGTAATGTAGTAGTAGTGATATTGTACAAGTAAAATAGTATAAGTAATGTAGTAGTAGTGATATTGTACAAGTAAAATAGTGTAAGTAATGTAGTAGTAGTGATATTGTACATGTAATATATTGTAAGTAATGTAGTAGTAGTGATATTGTACAAGTAAAATAGTGTAAGTAATGTAGTATTAGTGATATTGTACAAGTAAAATAGTGTAAGTAATGTAGTAGTAGTGATATTGTACAAGTAAAATAGTGTAAGTAATGTATTAGTAGTGATATTGTACAAGTAATATAGTGTAAGTAATGTAGTAATAGTGATATTGTAGAAGTAATATAGTGTAAGTAATGTAGTAGTAGTGATATTGTACATGTAATATATTGTAAGTAATGTAGTAGTAGTGATATTGTACAAGTAAAATAGTGTAAGTAATGTAGTATTAGTGATATTGTACAAGTAAAATAGTGTAAGTAATGTAGTATTAGTGATATTGTACAAGTAAAATAGTGTAAGTAATGTATTAGTAGTGATATTGTACAAGTAAAATAGTGTAAGTAATGTATTAGTAGTGATATTGTACAAGTAATATAGTGTAAGTAATGTAGTAATAGTGATATTGTAGAAGTAATATAGTGTAAGTAATGTAGTAGTAGTGATATTGTACAAGTAATATAGTGTAAGTGATGTAGTAGTAGTGATATTGTACAAGTAATATAGTGTAAGTGATGTAGTAGTAGTGATATTGTACAAGTAATATAGTGTAAGTGATGTAGTAGTAGTGATATTGTACAAGTAAAATAGTGTAAGTAATGTAGTAGTAGTGATATTGTACAAGTAATATAGTGTAAGTAATGTAGTAGTAGTGATATTGTACAAGTAAAATAGTGTAAGTAATGTAGTAGTAGTGATATTGTACAAGTAATATAGTGTAAGTGATGTAGTAGTAGTGATATTGTATAAGTAATATATTGTAATTAATGTAGTAGTAGTGATATTGTACAAGTAATATAGTGTAAGTAATGTAGTAGTAGTGATATTGTACAAGTAAAATAGTGTAAGTAATGTAGTAGTAGTGATATTGTACAAGTAAAATAGTATAAGTAATGTAGTAGTAGTGATATTGTACAAGTAAAATAGTGTAAGTAATGTAGTAGTAGTGATATTGTACAAGTAAAATAGTGTAAGTAATGTAGTAGTAGTGATATTGTACATGTAATATATTGTAAGTAATGTAGTAGTAGTGATATTGTACAAGTAAAATAGTGTAAGTAATGTAGTATTAGTGATATTGTACAAGTAAAATAGTGTAAGTAATGTAGTAGTAGTGATATTGTATAAGTAATATATTGTAATTAATGTAGTAGTAGTGATATTGTACAAGTAATATAGTGTAAGTAATGTAGTAGTAGTGATATTGTACAAGTAAAATAGTGTAAGTAATGTAGTAGTAGTGATATTGTACAAGTAAAATAGTATAAGTAATGTAGTAGTAGTGATATTGTACAAGTAAAATAGTGTAAGTAATGTAGTAGTAGTGATATTGTACAAGTAAAATAGTGTAAGTAATGTAGTAGTAGTGATATTGTACATGTAATATATTGTAAGTAATGTAGTAGTAGTGATATTGTACAAGTAAAATAGTGTAAGTAATGTAGTATTAGTGATATTGTACAAGTAAAATAGTGTAAGTAATGTAGTAGTACTGACAGAAGAGTCCAAAGCCCAAAACTCTTTTTAAACTTTCTTGCTGATTTTAACACGCCAACAGCAGCACTCGCCAGTCAAAACAACAACAACACTTTCTCATTATGCCCCAAGGTCGATTATGACGAGGAAGATGCATTCATGAAACCCGGAATTTTGATCGCCAAACATTACAACCCAAGCGAGTCGCTTTTTGCACATTCTTTTATGTTCTGTATTGTGACAATGATGATTGTTTTGGCTTTTTACTTCTTATTTTTGAAAGCAGTCCCCAGCTATCATTTATTGAAACTAGTAAATAACATGATAATAATAAATAAAACGCTGTATGGCGCTGTTATACAAGTCTAGTATTGCTTAGGATGTAAACATGCCTATAATATGTAGAGCAATGAAAAACTGCAAGTAGTG
>NC_084735.1:17646090-17648590 GCF_033978785.1 Entelurus aequoreus | reverse complement strand
CAGATGAAGCCATCAGGACCACAGCATCTGCAAAAAGCAGAGACCTAATCCTGCAGCCACCAAACCGGATCCCCTCAACGCCTTGACTGCGCCTAGAAATTCTGTCCATAAAAGTTATGAACAGAATGGGTGACAAAGGGCAACCTTGGCGGAGTCCAACCCTCACTGGAAACGTGTTCGACTTACTGCCGGCAATGCGGACCAAGCTCTGGCACTGATCATACAGGGAGCGGACCGCCACAATCAGACAGTCCGATACCCCATACTCTCTGAGTACTCTCCACTGGACTTCCCGAGGGACACGGTCGAATGCCTTCTCCAAGTCCACAAAGCACATGTAGACTGGTTGGGCAAACTCCCATGCACCCTCAAGGACCCTGCCGAGAGTATAGAGCTGGTCTACAGTTCCACGACCAAGACGAAAACCACACTGTTCCTCCTGAATCCGAGGTTCGACTATCCGGCGTAGCCTCCTCTCCAGTACACCTGAATAGACCTTACCGGGAAGGCTGAGGAGTGTGATCCCACGATAGTTGGAACACACCCTCCGGTTCCCCTTCTTAAAGAGAGGAACCACCACCCCGGTCTGCCAATCCAGAGGTGTGTGTATATATGTATATATATCCATCCATCCATTTTCTACCGCTTATTCCCTTCGTGGTCGCGGGGGGCGCTGGAGCCTATCTCAGCTACAATCGGGCGGAAGGCGGGGTACACCCTGGACAAGTCGCCACCTCATCGCATATATATATATATATATATATATATATATATATATATATATATATATATATATATATATATATATATATATATATATATACATACATATATACACACACACACACACATGTATATACCGTAATTTCCGGACTATAAGCCGCACCTGACTATAAGCCGCACCAGCCAAATTTAGGGGAAAATACAGACTGCTCCATATACTGTATAAGCCGCACCCGACTATAAGCCGCAGGGTTTTGATGTGTAATTACCGTAGTATATAGGGGTTCCTGCTACCACGGAGGGGATTGTCGGGACAGAGATGACTGTTTGGGAACGCAAAGCGTCCCATTTATTAACAATAAATCTTTCAATCATTCAATCAAACTTTCACATCTTTGACATGGCGAACAGCATTCGTGCAGAGTACAAATAATACAACGGTGCAAAGTAATACAAAGTGCTCGCCTGTACGTTATCAAAATAACCAGCCTACAGGTATATGAAAAGTCAGTCTTTAATCATTGTGTCATCGTCTTCCTCCTGCGTACTAAAACCACCGAAATCCTCTTCGTCGGTGTCGGAGAAGAACATGCCGTAAATAAGCCGCACCCTTGTATAAGCCGCAGGGACCAGAACGAGGGGAAAAAGTAGCGACTTATAGTCCGGAAATTACGGTATATACACACACACACTTATATACATACACACACACACACACACTTTTATATATATATATATATATATATATATATATATATATATATATATATATATATATATATATATATATACACTCACACACACGCACACACACACATATATACACATGTATATATATGAGTGCAGCTGGGATAGGCTCCAGCATCCCCGAGAGGGACAAGCGGTGCGGAATGGATATATATATGTGTGTGTATAATATATATTTATATATATATATATATGTATTTAACATTCTTTTTCTAAATGAACTGTTCGAGAAGAACGAGTAAGTCCAATGCGTCCGTCTATAATGTATATGTGTGTGTGTCTATATATGTATATAAATATTTATATATGTGTATGTATATATGTTTAAATATATATATATTTGTATATATGTATAAATAATGTCTGTATATATATACAGTATGTGTGTGTGTGTTTGTGTGTATATATATACAGTATACATACACACTCACACACATATATGTATAGACAGGATTGTCTCAGAAAATTTGAATATTGTGATAAAGTCCTTTATTTTCTGTACTGCAACTAAAAACATGAAAATGTCATACATTCTGGATTAATTACACATCAACTGAAATATTGCAAGCCTTTTATTATTTTAATATTGCTGATTATGGCATATAGCTTAAGAAAACTCAAAAATCCCATCTCAAAAAATTTGAATATTTCCTCAGACCAAGTAAAAAATAAAGATTTATAACAGCAAAACAAAATCAAACATTTGAAAATGTCAATTAATGCACTCAGTACTTGGTTGGGAATCCTTTTGCACGGATTACTGCATCAATGCGGCGTGGCAAGGAGGCAATCAGCCTGTGGCATTGCTGAGGTGTTATGGATGCCCAGGATGCTTCAATAGCGAACTTTAGCTCATTTGCATTATTGGTCAGGTGTCTTTCAGCTTCTTCTTCACAATACCCCACAAATTCTCTATGGGGTTCAGGTCAGGGGAGTTGGCAGGCCAATCGAGGACAGTTGACATGGCTCCCCAAACCATTGCTGACTGTGGGAACTTCACACTGGATTTCAAGCAACTTGGATTTAGCTC
>NC_084735.1:17537660-17646070 GCF_033978785.1 Entelurus aequoreus | reverse complement strand
AATCCAATTCCAAAAACCAAAACCCGACCCAGCAACACTCAGAACTGCAATAAACAGAGCAATTGAGAGGAGACCCAAACACGACAGAGAACAAACCAAAAGTAGTGAAACAAAAATGAATATTATCAACAACAGTATCAATATTAATTACAATTTCAACATAGCAGTGATTAAACATCCCTCATTGACATTATCATTAGACATTTGTAAAAAATAAATAAAAAAGAACAATAGTGTCACAGTGGCTTACACTTGCATCGCATCTCATAAGCTTGATAACACACTGTGTCCAATATTTTCACATAGGTAAAATAAGTCATATTTTTGGTTCATTTAATAGTTAAAACAAATTTACATTATTGCACTCAGTTGATAAAACATTGTCCTTTACAATTATAAAAGCTTTTTACAAAAATCTACTACTCTGCTTCCATGTCAGCAGACTGGGGTAGATCCTGCTGAAATCCTATGTATTGAATGAACATAGAATCCTTTTGAATCAGGAAAAAAATCGTTTTTGAATCGAGAATGGTGTTGAATTGAAAAAAAAAAAAAGATTTTGAATCGAATCGTGACCAAACAACAAAAACATTAAAAACAATAACAGTATGATAGATCTGAAGTTAACCTTGAGATTTTAGTGTTAAAAAAAAATAAATAAAAAAAAAAAAAAAAAATATATATATATATATATATATATATATATATATATATATATATATATATATATATAAATATATATACACCGGTATATACATAAATATATATATATATATACACATAAATATATATGTATATATATATACACATAAATATATATATATATATATATATATATATATATATATATATATATATATATATATATATATATATATATATATATATATATATATACACACACATAAATATATATATATATATATATATATATATATATACATATATACATATATATATATACATATATATACATATATATAAATATGTATATACACATGTATATATATACATATATATATATATATATATACATATACATATATATATATATATATATATATATATATATATATATATATATATATATATATATATATATATATATATATATATATATATATATATATATATATAGTTCTGTATATATATACAATTTCAACATAGCAGTGATTAAAAATCCCTCATTGACATTATCATTAGACATTTATAAAAAAAAAATAAAAAAAGAACAATAGTGTCATAGTGGTTAAGACTTGCATCGCATCTCATAAGCTTGACAACACACTGTGTCCAATATTTTCACAAATATAAAATAAGTCATATTTTTGGTTCCTTTAATAGTTAAAACAAATTTACATTATTGCAATCAGTTGATAAAACATTGTCCTTTACAATTATAAAAGCTTTTTACAAAAATCTACTACTCTGCTTGTATGTCAGCAGACTGGGGTAGATCCTGCTGAAATCCTATGTATTGAATGAACATAGAATCCTTTTGAATCAGGAAAAAAATCGTTTTTGAATCGAGAATGGTGTTGAATTGAAAAAAAAAAAAAGATTTTGAATCGAATCGTGACCAAACAACAAAAACATTAAAAACAATAACAGTATGATAGATCTGAAGTTAACCTTGAGATTTTAGTGTTAAAAAAAAAAAAAAAAAAAAAAAAAAAAATATATATATATATATATATATATATATATATATATATATATATATATATATATATATATATATATATATATATAT
The DNA here is from genome assembly GCF_033978785.1 of Entelurus aequoreus. Classification (NCBI taxonomy): domain Eukaryota; kingdom Metazoa; phylum Chordata; class Actinopteri; order Syngnathiformes; family Syngnathidae; genus Entelurus; species Entelurus aequoreus. Next base: position 17,644,317 of record NC_084735.1, on the reverse strand, counting down.
ATATATATATATATATATATATATATATATATATATATATATATATATATAAATATATATACACCGGTATATACATAAATATATATATATATATACACATAAATATATATGTATATATATACACATAAATATATATATATATATATATATATATATATATATATATATATATATATATATATATATATATATATATATATATATATACACACACATAAATATATATATATATATATATATATATATATATATATATATATATATACATATATACATATATATATATACATATATATACATATATATAAATATGTATATACACATGTATATATATACATATATATATATATATATACATATACATATATATATATATATATATATATATATATATATATAGTTCTGTATATATATACAATTTCAACATAGCAGTGATTAAAAATCCCTCATTGACATTATCATTAGACATTTATAAAAAAAAAATAAAAAAAGAACAATAGTGTCATAGTGGTTAAGACTTGCATCGCATCTCATAAGCTTGACAACACACTGTGTCCAATATTTTCACAAATATAAAATAAGTCATATTTTTGGTTCCTTTAATAGTTAAAACAAATTTACATTATTGCAATCAGTTGATAAAACATTGTCCTTTACAATTATAAAAGCTTTTTACAAAAATCTACTACTCTGCTTGTATGTCAGCTAGGGGTGTGGGAAATTGCCATTCTCATGTTGTATGATTCAGTATCAATTCTCATTTTTCAAAAATCAATTTTCTTCCCCCGCTCCTGGCAATGTGTATGTGCCTTCTGGGCTACCGTAGGTATTGTGCAATAAGCAGCGTTGCTACCTGGTGGCTAGCTAGTACTAAGGGGAGTGTTCAGTGTAGTGTTGTTGTGTTGCCGCTAAATTGCAGGTAAAAGAAAAAGACACAGAGCAGCCTAAAGAAATACAACCGCCTCCGCGGGCTTTGAAAGCAAACGTTTGGAGACACTTTGGATTTTACCGTGGCAAGAAAGGGCTTGACATGACTCATGCAATTTGCAGACTTTGCAACGCTAAAGTTAAGTATTTTGGGAATACTTCAAATCCCCGCGCTCACTTGGACAGACACCACCCACAGTTATCAGAGGAAAAGGATCATCCACTAACACCACCGGCAGCAAAATTGGGTTTGGTTTTGAAATTGTATTGCATTATTATTGTATTATTGTGTATTGTTTTCATTAAAAAAATAAAAAATAAAAATAAAAATCGTTTTTGAATCGAGAATCGTGTTGAATTGAAAAAAAATCGATTTTGAATCTAATCGTGACCCCAAGAATTGATTCTGAATCGAATCGTGGGACACCCAAAGATTCACAGCCCTAATATATATATATATATATATGTATATATACTTCAATCTCTAGATATATGTATACGACTTGTTTCTAACATTTTATGACTGAAACCCTTCTGCGTCTCGGGACCAAACTTGAGAGGAGCCTTAGAGATTAAAAAAACAATCTAAATATTGTATTGGTTTTAAAAATATAAAATATTGAAATGTCCTCCGCATGCTTTGGACACCCCTTATGTAGGCGTGATTGTGGCAGTAGATTGTTGGCAAAGTTCTTACAGTTAAATTGGGGAAAGCGCAGTGACGTCAATTAAAAATGAGCCAATTAAATTGTTTCTTTACCTGCGGAGAAATGAATGGGAAGTGGATGAGAGGACCATGGCTTGCCCGAAACTAAGAAAAGACGATGCAAAAAAAAACGAACATTTAAAAGCGAATGTACGGACCAATATTTGATCATTCTTCCAGAATCTACTTCCAAATCGCTGTCTCATATGCTCTGAAACTGTAGCGCTGATCAAAAGCAGGAACGTGAAGCACCATGATGGGACCAAACAAAGATCCTTCGAGAAGTAGCCACGGATGTGTCGAAACAACAGAGCTTGGAGACCAGTATTTAATTTGTACAGGAGTCGTAACACATGCATTTACAGCACAGCAACATGCAAATGAATGTTCATTTGGGATTCTATGTATTTTGGGGCAAAACATAAAGAAATTAATTGACGGGACAATTGTGAAGGAGTGCTTGAATGCTGCTGCTGATACTTACTTGAAGGTAGAGTATTTTTTTGTTTTGTTTTTTCAAAATGGTATTGTCTCAAAATACATTTTGTTGAAACAATAGGGGGATGTGCAGTATTTCAGTCCATTCAACATCCATATGGGCTCGTCCAGCGGTGTTCAAAGGGCAGCCCAGGGGCCATTTCATAGATACATTTGTTTTATCGTCACATTCTGAAAATACTATTACAAAAAAAAAGACACAAAAAGTGGAATAAAAACAAATAGCTGTAATTTAACCAAAAAAAAAGTTGACATTTTGACACCAATAACACACAGCTGACAGGCAGGTGTTTTTTGTTTCTTTTAAATAATATGTATACTCTATCATTTTTGAAATTGAAGAATATCAAAATGGCCCCGCATCCATTGATTTGTAAGTCAGCGACCCTTAGTGTAAAACACTTCATCACCCCTGGGCTAGTATGATATACCGTATTTTTCGGACTATAAGTCGCAGTTTTTTTCATAGTTTGACCGGGGGTGCGACTTATGTGTGAAATTATTAACACATTACCGTAAAATATCAAATAATATTATTTAGCTCATTCACGTAAGAGACTAGACGTATAAGATTTCATCGGCTTTAGCGATTAGGAGTGACCGATTGTTTGGTAAACGTATAGCATGTTCTACATGTTATAGTTATTTGAATGACTCTTACCATAATATGTTACGTTAACATACCAGGCACTTTCTCAGTTGGTTATTTATGCGTCATATAACGTACACTAATTCAGCCCGTTGTTCACTATTCTTTATTTATTTTAAATTGCCTTTCAAATGTCTATTCTTGTTGTTGGGTTTTATCAAATAAATTTATCTCAAAAATGTGACTTATACGCCAGTGCGACTTATATATGTTTTTTTCCTTCTTTATTATGCATTTTCGACCGGTGCGACTTATAGTCCGAAAAATATGGTACTGTAATTTAAAGGCCTACTGAAATGAATTTTTTTTTAAATAAACAGGGATAGCAGATCCATTCTATGTGTCATACTTGATCATTTCGCGATATTGCCATATTTTTGCTGAAAGGATTTAGTAGAGAACAACAACGATAAAGTTCGCAACTTTTGGTCGCTGATAAAAAAAAGCCTTGCCCCTACCGGAAGTAGCGTGACGTCACAAGCTGGAGTGCTGCTCACATTTCCCTAATGTTTACACCAGCAGCAATTTTTTGTAAGACCCACAATTAATAAATATATTTCAGTGAATAACTTATTGTTCAAATCTGTATATAAATATGTACTTTAAGTTATTATATTGTAAAATGGGTGGATGGATGGATGGATGGATGGATGGATGGACGTTTAAATCAAAACTGTTATTATTAATTAGTAAGTATACTATTCTATTGGTATTAATTTTGCTCCATTGTTAGTCTAATAATGCTCATTGTCATTTCTGTATTTTTATTTTTATTTTCGCTAACTGCTTATTTGCTATTACTTTTACCATCATATTTGTACATGTCGTATTTGCTGATGTTGCTCTGTTGTTGTTGTTGTTGTTGTGTTTGCTGTTGTTGTTTTTGTCTCTCTGTCTAATCCCCCTCTTGTCCCCACAATTCCCCCCTCTGTCTTCCTTTTTCTCTCTTTCTATCCCCTCCTGCTCCGGCCCGGCTGCACCAAATGATAATATAAATACATTTAATAAAGTCAAAATACAAGTAAGGCAACAAGAGAAGTATCCTACACTTCTCTTTTGTAAAGTAAATCTGAACAGCCGATATGGGTATCTACATCTGCTATATGATTTGCCCGAGAAGCTGGGCAGGACATTATTAAAAAAAAAAAAAGAAAAAAAAAAAAAAAAAAAAGAAAAGAAAAAAAATTAGTAAGTATACATTTTTTAAACCTTTTTAGAGAAAATCATATCATTGTAGTTAATTATGCAAATTACTCGATGATGTCATGGTGACCACGCCCATAGCCGCGCCCCCACCGCCACAGGTATATTGGCAGTTTATGGGAAACACTGAGATACAAACAAAATAAATAAACCCCTGACTTGAAAAATAGACAAAAAATCAACAATACTATTAAACCCTGGACATGTAAATACACGGTTAATGCTTTCCAGCTTGGCGAAGATTAACAATGCTGTTGCTAATGACGCATTGAAGCTAACTTAGCAACCGGACCTCACAAAGATATGCTAAAAACATTAGCGCTCCACCTACGCCAGCCAGCCCTCATCTGCTCATCAACACCCGTGCTCACCTGCGTTCCAGCGATCGACGGAAGGACGAAGGACTTCACCCGATCAACCGTGTGGTCGGCGGCTAGTGTCGCCTAGCGCGTCTGCTATCCAAGTCAAAGTCCTCCTGCTTGTGTTGCTGGAGCCAGCCGCTAATACACCGATCCCACCTATAACTTTCTTCTTTGCAGTCTTCATTGTTCATTAAACAAATTGCAAAAGATTCACCAACACAGATGTCCAGAATACTGTGGAATTTTGAGATGGAAACAGAGCTTTTTTGTATTGGATTCAAAGGTGTACCAATACTTCTGTTTAACTAGTGACGTCACTCGCATACGTCATCATACAAAGACGTTTTCAACCGGAAGATTAGTGGGAAATTTAAAATTGCACTTTATAAGTTAACCCGGCCGTATTGGCATGTGTTGCAATGTTAAGATTTCATCATTGATATATAAACTATCAGACTGCGTGGTCGGTAGTAGTGGGTTTCAGTAGGCCTTTAAGGCAATATGAGGTTCAGACCTTTGCTGTGATAACATGTTCATTACGGACCTTCCTCAATTTGAAATTAAGACCCCTTGGCTAAACATCCAATGATAGCTAAAGTTAGTAGCTAAATTTAGCCAAATTGCTTTCACTAGCTAACAACATATGTGTTAAAAGCCCTAAGGAGGCGGGGACTATGCTGACAACACTGTGGAAAGTTAGCACCTAGTAGGCAATCGCGTAAAGATTGCAAACTAGTATAAATAAATTAATAAATAATCCAACTAAGGAATAGACCAGTTACATCATGGGGGTGTTCTTTTTTTAAATGGTTGTTGAGTAAAATATCTAATTTGAGTGGCCTCAATGGGTTTGTGCACTTTCTTTTTTTTATTCTACTGACTGTTACACATGCAGCTGTCATCGCCATTCCCATCAAATGCAGAGATAGGTGAAATAAAGGTTAAGTAATGACATCTAATTTTATTTGATTAACTTTTATACATGTACCTCTTCCTTCTCTGATTTAGAATTCCGATATAGAAGTGAAATAGTAGAATGTATTTATTTTGAGACATTTCGATATTTATTTTTACTTCTTTAGTACCTCAAAAATGTGCTCTTAGCATAAGACAGCTACAATTTATATAAGTAACACAGTGGCGTAACGACATGAATCACGAGCATCCAAACCTGGCCCCCCATTAAACCCATTAAATGTGCTGTCTGTTTTAACAACCTACAAACGCCGTGTAACGTGATTACACATCACCTCAGCATTTTTAAGATGCAGTGTTGATACCACATTTCATTAACCTTTGCATTCCCTTTCAATATCATCACCATTTTGTGCAATACAAATTTAGAGCTCCTGTGATATTTCTAAGTGGTATTTGTACACTTCCACACACTGTTTAAATGTCATAAATGGTGCATTACAAAATGTTTGAATCCAAGTCTTATTAGATTGATTAGCATTACATTTAAGAAGTAATCTGGTGGTATCCAGGTTTGTACCACCGTCTTATCTAAGTTTACTTGCAGTAAATCTAATGTACAGTTTACTTAATAATGTTTGGACATTTGGTGCAAACAATTATGGTCACTCACAGACATAAATTAAATATTGTTAATAATTAATAATAAAATAGATCTGTTGTGTAGGACTAGATGTTACAATCCCCTAATGCATACTTGAGACACCTATGCGACTTTGTGGGATGGTCAAGTGAGTGAAGGCATCCTCTGGGTTATCAAGTGGGCGCCCCCCTTCCTCAGTGTTTCGCTGATAGGCCCACAACACCTCCAGAGGGTTCAGCAGAGAGTCCCAGCGTCCCAGGATCACTCCCTAGATGCCATCACTCACTTGAAAGCCCAGGTGGAGTCCCTTCGCTTGACCCACAGCCACTGACTCCCCTTTTCAGCGGCTTTTGAGAGGTCTTTCACTGCCTGCCGGTGGGCCTTCCCTTGCACTCCCATTTCCCTGAGGAGCCTGGATGTTGAGGTGGCCACGAATCCTCTGCAGCCTACTTCCACTGGGCGTACCCTCACTTTCCAGCCTTGTTGTTGCGCATCGGCTGCAAGCTCAGTGTACCTCAACTTCTTGCGCTCGTAGGCCTCCTCCATTGCACTCTCCCAGGGCACCGTGAGCTCTATGATGTACACGAGCCTGAGCGAAGCTGACCACAGAACAAGATCTGGCCGCAGGTTGGGTGGACGCAATCTGAACTGGGAAGCAGAGTCTCTGGCCCAGGTCTGCCAGCAGTTTCCAGTCCCGTGTCCCGCCTAGCTGTCCAGTGTCTGGTCTTGTGGGGATGAGGTTGGCTTGACCCTCGCCCTCCCGGACAAATGTTGTTGCTTGCCAACGGGATGACGAAGGAGGAAGGGCATTGACACTTGTCCGTCGACTTTCCAGCACTGCTGCAAGACACTTTAGCACCTGGTTGTGCCGCCAGGTGTAACGGCCTTGGGTGAGGCTGGTCTTGCAGCCCACCAGGATGTGCTTCAGTGTTGCTGGACTCGGACACAGAGGGCATGTGGGGTCTTCACCAACATATATTAGATTATTTGTTCGTTTAAGACAAATACTGTAGTAATAGTTGCTTGAGGTTAAATTGTGGTATGAATCGTGTACTTGTTGACAAAAAAGCGACAGTATGTAATTGTGAGCATGCTAATGTGGGTCAGGTTTCTGTATTTAGACATATAGTTATTTGAGTGCAATTAAGTAGAACTCGTTTATATGTCAGGTTATCCTCAGTTCGGATGACTCACGTCAACATAAGGTACACAAAACCGAGAATAGCCATAAAAAAGCCACAGAGCCATAAGGAAAATGGGTGATAACTATAGGATATGATTTTCAACCTTAGGGAATCGTTCTACTGCATCGGTGATGTTTTATACCCTTTTCCAACACATCTGCAATAGTGAAAAAGTGGACAATACCACAACACTTCAACAATAAATTTCAAAGAATAGACCCCTTTCGGTCTCTAATTTTATTTTGACCATGTATGTCAAAGTTGACTTAGGCAGGAACTTTTAGTAAAAGAAAAACATGATGTACCAGGACTTGAAAGGTTGGTAAACATACTGGGTGTCAACATAAAAGTGACCAACTTGAACAGGTTCCACTGCACTGCCAGTATTTACACATAACACAATATAATAACACACATTTAACAAGAAATTACCCCTTGTGCCAACAAAGCTGAGTGGAGATATTTAATATGCTGTTAAACTTGATAACACGAGCACAGGACATTTCAGGAGCTTTGAATAAAGCATCAACGCAATTTCAATTTTTTTTACATTTTATGACAATTATGACCTACAGTCAATCATGAAAAAACTCAAGATACATGTATGTAATACACTATGACCTAAAAATACATTTCTAAGAAGTATTGTGGCATTTGTTTTAAGGTTTTGGTACTCCCCATTTTTTTTGTGTAAGATTTGGTTTCCCTGGTTTCCATATACCATATAACAATAAACTAGTCTGTTTGCCCATAAATCATTACCCAGAATGGCGTAACAAAACAAACAATCTCACATGTTGGTGGTTTTCGTCCTTCTTTTGTGCCCTTTGTGCACAATCCTTTCCATCCTTTGTAACTGAGCTACTGTGTGGAACAATTTCCCTTGTGGATCAATAAAGTTTGGCTAAGTCTAAGTTTAAGTGTGTTCCTCGTCTATTACAAAATGTGCCAGTGTTAACCTGCTCTCAACTTCCCACCCAGAAGTCATTCTCCCCCAGCTCCATCACACCTCTGTACAGTAGTTATTTGCTAACTGACACAGTTACACCACAACTTTTTGTGCTCTTCCAATTAACTTTTGGCAAAGTATTAACTAGTGCTATGCAATATGGACAAAAGTATACCGTACATCCCGAAATAGGTAATTTTCCTGATAACGTTATGTTACCATAACATTATATTTATACATTAATGCCAATTTCACTGATCTTTATTCCTTCTGTTTATAAAACACATATATCATATAAAAAAATGGCTGGACAATGAAAAAAATGTCAAAATTAATTTAAGTAACAGCTCTTCTTTTCGACAGTGACTTTTAGGTCATGTCAATACATACATTTAGAGATTGCATCTGTATTTGCTCAGTGTCTGCAGAACTGCTTGTCATAGACGGTGCCTTTAGACAACAAGGTTAGGCTCGTTAGGCTGTGTTTTTTATTTTCATCACTGTGTGCTTTTGAGGTTTTTTTGTCACATTTTAACACTGTTTGTTTACTGTTCTTTGTGTCGTGTCTTCAAGTGACTGGAAAGAATAGAAGTGTTACAGTCGCGAGCATCGACTTGTTGGTTTTTTGTTTTAGCAGATTAGCCTATGTTGTTTGGTCCAAGTCTGACTTTTCAAATACAAACAAAATAGTTTATATTCCTTCTTTTTGTCATCAATTCCTCTTTGGGTTTTCTTGGTTTAACTTCCATTGTGGTCTCCGTCAATGCAATGTTTTTGAAAGTCACGCTCCATCTAAGTTTTTTCAAGTGTCGAAAAAAATGCTGTTGCAAAGTGGCATTGTTGTTGCAGTTATATTAGATGTTAGAATTACGAAATAAACACGAGAATTAAATAGTACGAAAGACATTTTTAAGTTGTACTATAATAAATATTGTATTATCACACAACACTACATGTAACCATAATCATTCTCCATAAAATGTGTTTTGTGTTCACAATTTTGGGTGTGTATTTATTATTGAAAAAATTGCTTTGGTCATTGGTATCATTCGATCTTCGTCTGATTACTAACGGACATTGAGGTACCACTTTATATGCACAATCAAAGCATAAAAGTTATCATGACCTGTCCCTACAGGCAGGCCCGTTTCAAGATAGTTGGGGGCCTTAGGCAAAGGTGGTACCTGGGGCACCTTTTGCCCTTAACCCCCCTTGCCCCCCAACCCAAAATTGAAGCACAACTCACACTCATTTTTTTCAGTCCTAAACATTTTTAATTAAAACAAAATTGTTTTATATAAAAAGTATAACATATGTATATCAATATGTATACATTCTATCAAATGTGTAATAAACAATAATACAAAAGCCAAAGTAACATGATTAAATATAAATATGTATAAAAAATATAATATAAAATGTGCAAATATTAATCATACAACATTTACAATTTACACTGAAAATAACTTTAGTTTATTAAATTGTTAATAAAATAAATACAAATAACCAAACAAAAAATGTGAACATCCTTTTTCTATTTGAACATACTTCCGACCTTCTGTTGAATCAGCACTGGTAAGCGGTGTGTACTCAAGCGGCGTTGATGCGGTGAATACAGACTGGGCTATGGTTTCTTCATCTTTGTCCTTCTCAGAAACCGGAGAAGTTGATGACACTGTTGGGAAAATACAAAATAATTCAACAATGTTACATGCATTTGAGTTTTTGAGTTCAACAGTTGAGCACTTGTTACATATATATTAGCACAGGCCCTACATTTGAAAACATAACATGTCCATAAGTGACTGTGAATGTGTAAAACAAAAGATAAAATATGTTTGTATGTATGTATCTATGTACTGTATGTATGTTTGTACGTATGTATGTACATTGTACAATATGTGTAACATTTACTGTAATATGTTAAAAAGGGCACTCTAACAGTCAGACAAGAAAATTACACTGTACCTTCATCATCACTGGTGTCAGAGACAACAAGTTGGGGGGGGGCATAGGAATTTGAGCAAATCACCTAGCTAGTTTATATTTATTCATTTATTTTTAATGGCTTTCAAATAAATCACATCTTATTCTTACATTCATTACACTGACTACGGGGTTAAACAAAACACATTTAAAAGCAAGAAGCACATCTGTTTTGGCGTGCATGATGGATATTTATATTAACAGTAGGCTTGAGTGGCGTTCATGCAGTGTCAAAGTGGCCATAGAGCCTTAAAGTAGAAGTCTTACCGGTCTTTTGCTATTTCTTCTCTTTCTTGTTCTTTTTCCTTCTCCACTTCTGGCTTCCTGAAGGGTAAGTTTGTTTAATTTTTTAACCGTATTTCGACGCAAAGTCAGCAAAAGTTCAGATTACCTCGCGATAAGTAGCCACGCACTGTTTGTTGGTGGCTGGGAGGGCCCCCCTGAGGGGGATTCTGACAGTGTCGTTGACACTGTGCTATAGTGTCACTGCCATTAATTAATTACTAATATTCAGTGTCATTGTGCATATGAGACATTTGGCTACTGGAAGGGGCTGCCGGTAGAGTCTTTAACATTATTTCGATAGTGTCATTGTATATTCCGGTGATAGACTCACAAAGTTGTTGTAGCTGTTAAATTTGAATACATGACTAGTTGTTGTGGCAGCACGGTGGAACAGAGGTTAGTGCATGTGCCTCACAATATGAAGGTCCCGAGTAGTCCTGAGTTCAATCCCGGGCTCGGGATTTTTCTGTGTGGAGTTTGCATGGTCTCCCCGTGACAGCGTGGGTTCCCTCCGGGTACTCCGGCTTCCTCCCACCTCCAAAGACATGCACCTGGGGATAGGTTGATTGGCAACACTAAATTGGCCCTAGTGTGTGAATGTGAGTATGAATGTTGTCTGTCTATCTGTGTTGGCCCCGCGATGAGATGGCGACTTGTCCAGGGTGTACCCCGCCTTCCGCCCGAATGCAGCTGAGATAGGCTCCGGCACCCCCCGCGACCCCGAAAGGGATAAGCGGTAGAAAATGGATGGATGGACTAGTTGTTGTCAGGCCCTTTCAGCTGGGGGCCCTATGCAACTGCCTAGTTGGCCTACCCTGTTGCAACGGGCCTGACGCCAGGTCATATCTTGTTTTGTGTTTGTTAAAGTTCTCTTATGTTTAAATTATATTTCTCTTTCAACTCTCCTTCCTTTGTTTACGTTCTGGTTGCTAGGTGCACTGATCATGCTATCTAGTGTCTGTTTATTGATTAGTGTCCCTACCCGCTGCCGCAACTAATCACGCACCGTTATATACCCGTCTCGTCGTTCACTCGGCGCAAGGCCGTTGTTCGCTACATGCGACTGTTTACATCACTTACTATCCTTGTGTTTTGTACTTTTGATTATCATTTTGTTATGCTATAATAACCTTTGCCATGGGCTGCCCGTGCGCTTCCGAGCAGCACAAATTATTTTGTATTATACCTTGATATTGGATTAAAAGACTCTTAATTGCATGCTGCTTCTGCTGCTTACTGTCTTTCTGCATCCTGGGAACACGTCCACCGCAACAATGTGACCCAAACACAAAAGAAAGTATTTTCAGTTTAAAGCATAGTGAATTTAGAATGTAAAAATTAAATGTAGCAATGCAAAACACAAAGTTTCTGAAAAAGAGATGAGGAAGGACACCAAAACTTAAAGAACCTGCAAAGTCTTTTTTTTTTTGTAAGTGCTGCATTTTGTTTGACCTACCTTCTCCCTCACAGCTAAATATGTCTGAATGCAATGAGCCTGTCTCTACCAATGTTAGTCCCCACTGTTACAGCAAATAAAACCCAACAAGCAGTTACTAACAACTGGATTTATGATAGTGGATTTATTTAAGGCCTTAATGATTTTGCCAGACCTTAGGCGATGTAGACATTAGGTCTGCAAATCTTTGGGTGTCCCACGATTCGATTCAATTTGATTCTTGGGGTCACGATTCGATTCAAAAACTATTTTTTTTGATTCAACGCGATTCTTGATTCAAAAACGATATTTTTCCAATTCAAAACAATTCTTTATTCATTCAATACATAGGATTTCAGCAGGATCTACTCCAGTCTGCTGACATGCAAGCAGAGTAGTAGATTTTTGTAAAAAGCTTTTATAATTGTAAAGGACAATGTTTTATCAACTGATTGCAATAATGTAAATTTGTTTTAACTATTAAATGAACCAAAAATATGACTTATTTTATCTTTGTGAAAATATTGGACACAGTGTGTTGTCAAGCTTATGAGATGCGATGCAAGTGTAAGCCACTGTGACACTATTGTTCTTTCTTTTTTTTTTTTTATAAATGTCTAATGATAATGTCAATGAGGGATTTTTAATCACTGCTATGTTGAAATTGTAACTAATATTGATACTGTTGTTGATCATATTCATTTTTGTTTCACTACTTTTGGTTTGTTCTGTGTCGTGTTTGTGTCTCCTCTGAATTGCTCTGTTTATTGCAGTTCTGAGTGTTGTTGGGTCGGGTTAGGTTTTGGAATTGGATTGCATTATTATGGTATTGCTGTGTATTGTTTTGTTGGATTGATTAATTAAAAAAAATTAATTAAATAAAAAAATAAAAATAATAATAACATTTAAAAAAAAATAGATTTTTTTAAAATGAGAATCAATTCTGAATCGCACAACGTGAGAATCGTGATTCGAATTTGAATCAATTGTTTCCCACACCCCTAGTAGACATGCACTCTCGCACATGAGTGCGATCGTTGCAGTGATTCAGATTAGTGAAACTTTTGAAACATCATTAGCCCTTCAGATCAGATTCCAGCACATAGTGCACATTTATATGCCAGAGCATTTAGCCAGTGATTTGAATAAGACTAGGCAACATGTAGGAGGCACTTTGAGTCAAACTTGAGCTGGAGTAGCCGCTGGCCCTGATCTCACTACTTAGGTGGCTCAAGAAAGTCAACATGCTCAAACCATTTTTTTTCAACACTTTTAGTCCATCACTTATCGCAAACACTTGTATGGAACTATACTTGTTTTGCTGCATTGCAGCTTTAGACTTGCAAAAACAGCTTTAAGCACATAAGGCGGATACAATCAAATTTGTATCCTTCTTTTTGGTAGGAATTATGTCAATTTTTCAGATGTTTATGTATTTGTACTCTTCATACTGGTTTCCCATGGATAGCTTTGGAATAATTCTGCAAGATCCAGTAACTGCTGGTGGCAAAAAGCTCAATAATATTGGATATAGGTAACATAAAATGTTGTCCTTGTTTTAGAACTGTGATAATAACATTACTAATACATATTGTTTTGCCATCACACTTGGACAAATTAGCCTGCAAGAAAAAAAAAACATTAACACAGTGTAACATTTGAAGTCCTGTGTGGTTTGGTTGGAAAAAAAGGTTATCCAGATTTGCTTTGTCCCTAAAAGCATATCAGATAAGATTTGGAAATTTGACACCAATGTGCTGTTTCTAGTTTGGCTTTGACATGCATAGACAAAAGGTCTGTCACTCATACGCTGCTATATTTGCCATGGAGCTCAATGTCCAAACAACTTCCAATGAACATGAATGCATTTGCTACTTAAAATAACAACAACTGAAATATCTTAAAAATTCAATCAGTGTAGTCATAAGTCAGGTCAGTCAAACATTTGTTACGTACAGTAGAGTAAAAAGTAATAGTATTCCCTTTGTGCCACTTGGATTTAAGCTTGTCCGAGCCCATATCTGTGGTCATAGCTGATGTGGTTACGAGGTTGCCGGCGATTGGTGACGTATGCTAGCCAGTTGTACTCCGTAATGCTTTGATCCAAAGATTAATACAACACATTCACACAAGATATATGTATCTTTATCACAATTTGAGTGACAAACTGGAGTATTTTATATTCATAAAAATAGTCAGTATCAAAATTTTAATTGAGTCGTAAGTCGGTAGATGAGTGCAATTTTTCAGAAGTCTTCCAGAGAATCCAGAAGAGTTAGGAGCTGTGCTGATGTGGTGTTTGACGGAGAAGCAGCTTTCAGGAGACACCAGAAAAGTGCACTACCCAACGTCAATGCTGTGTAATATTATTACAGTAAATTACTTTATAAAACTACTGTAATTGTTTGTAGTACATTGTAGTAGGGTTGTTCCGATAAGGGTTTTAAGCTGCCAATTCCGATCATCCATGAGTTAGATTGGTCAATACCAATACAGATACTGATCACATGTATTAACTGTAAATGTTTCCTATTTTTACGGTAAGTGCTCGGGCTGGGCAAAACGGACCGAAACTGATATTTTTAGTTCAAATGGTGATATACGATATATATCGTTATTTTAAACAAAATATGCAGAGTACTTAAGATTGCATAAGTGTTTTATGGCTAGATAATCAGTGTGGAGAGTGCCATACATCCATCCATTTTCTACCGCTTGTCCCTTTCGGGGGCGCGCTTAGATTAATATTGTTGTAAGTAGTAACGTAACGTGTTGCTTATTCTTATAAATTAATCAGTTAGCTGTTACTATGTCATAGCAGTTTTTGTTAATGTTGTTCATTAACGTTGGGTTTATAGCCTCACGGTCGTGCGCGGGGATAGATGGAGCTTTCACTCACTCAGTGTGGTAAAGGCTGCTGGCTGTTAAGTTTGAAACTACTCTTCATCCACCCAGCCACTATACTCGGTTAGTTCGTACGAGCTATGGGGAGATGCACTTTCCAGCCAAGAAGTAACTAAACATTTGAGACACAGAGCAAGCAGCAGAGAGGAGCTATCGCTAGCTGCTGTGGTAAGTTGCTTATAAGAAGTGAACAACATAAATAGATAATATTAGTGATAAAGTCGCTACAAGGAGAGATATAGGTTTTCAAGCAAATTAGTTTATGTGTAAATAAAGCTGTAGTCATTTACCAATAGCCAAATGCAGTCGGAGACCAAAGCATTGCATCACTCGGGTGTCAAGAAGTCGGCACCATGGGCGCCATATTTTTTGAAAAGTTTTTTGTGTTGCATAATTGTGCGTCAGAGAAGCCTACGTAAACACGCAAGGGGCGGGGTTGAGCCAAAGGAAATTACCTGTGCTGTGCCCGCCAGGCACAGTAAAGAGCAAACGGCCGTAACAAAGACACATCCAGAGATACCGGTATGGCGGTATTGTCTCAAATATATACGTCTTTCTAAAATATTGCAGTATTAACTGTAATACCGGTATACCACTCAGCCCTAGTAAGTGCTGACAGAGTTACAATATCAACACAATATATAAACTAGTTCTTTATTCTCTTGTATTACATACAATTGTTTGAGCAAAACAGAGTCAATAGTACACAATAGCTAAACAAAAGAAAATCCTCATTTAAATCCTTTGGTTTCTGCCCTCAAAGTCTTCCTGTGTCCATCCAAGGAATTAATACCTACATTTGTAAACATTAAAAAAAAGCAACAACAAATTTATTGAGAAAATAAAAATAGCTATCTAATTCTCTCCTATCAATGGTATACTGATATTATGTCTGGTATCAACACCACCATATTATGGATCAATCACCAATCCTCTACGTGTTGTGTACTGACTGCAACAGTTCTGGCACACCAATATCCTCTCTCTAGACTCTTCATTAATGTACTTGTTAGTTTCCTACTACTGCATACTTTCTGCTGTAATCTGGTTCCATCGACACTTTTGAAAGTTTACTAAGCATTTCCTTTTTGGTGTTGTTTCAAGCGAGCTTCGCGGTTAGCCTAGCTTTTAGCATTCCTGCTCCTGGCTGTTGGTTCGTAACATGTTTGGCCTTGTCCTGCAGAGATAATTATACTTGACAATGATACTTTAGAAACTAGAAAATGCACTAAGTAAATGTAAGTAGGTAACGTAATACAAATAATACGGATTAAGGTCTAAAATCTATTCAGTAGACATTTCATGCTTTTTTTAGTTATTTTGCTAACTGACTAATTAACTAACTAACTGACAGACAAACCAACAAAAACGGTTACAAAACCTCCTGGTGGAGGTAATTAAACTCCGGCATCTAGGCGCCACTGTAGATGTCTCTCATCCATCAGTATAATAAATCCTTCTTTGAGTCTCAATTCCCAACTAACTCTTCTCCCACGCGGTGCTCCTAAGGCAGAAGTGGAGGTGCTGATATAGACGCCTGCGCACTAATCTGACGTTAAGACAACTGCAAATTACTCATGACACTTCCTCTGATGACACTTGTCAACCGCTCCCTTACTGAAAGGCATCTGTGGCACCGTGCGAGCGTCCGTCTAACACCTGCAACAATGAACCACAGCCTGTGCATTTGCAGCCTCCGTTTCATGTCACAATGGCGCCATAGCCTCCTGCCGCCACCTGATTGACCCCTTTGAGCAGGTGCCAGATTTGATGCAATCACAGTCAATCTTCTTTAAACATTTCATTCTTTAAGCAGAACAGCGGGCTCAAAATTTTGTCATTCAATCACCCGATCAGTGGCCGATAACACAATCAAGCCAATCCCGGCTTATCCCAGGGGAACCATTTCAGGACCGACAGCTGGGAGATGAGACCGGGGACCTACAGAAAGGTGCCAATCTCCGATTCTGAGCGCTCTTTGTCAGTCGCCTATAGTGCACCACGTCAACTAGGAGGTGATGTGTTAGGTAATTCTAAGGACAGTAAAAAAATCTATTTTATGGTAAATTAAAGGTCTGACCCTCAAGGTAAAAATATGGTAACCTACTATAAGGGCAGAAATAGCCTCACCAGAGCATTGCTCATTTGAAATCTGGCATGCACCAAGACAAGAAGGATGTGAATGCTGCATAGTGCTCAATTTTTCAGCAGCCATTTAAAAAGCTGTTGGAAATGTTGCTGGGCCACTGGGCAAATAAAGGTCAGGGGGGGTATAAAATGTTTTTTCTAACTGGCCCTTTTCCCTCATGTGTCCCTCCAGCGCCACTAACATATCCACATTCATAGCCAATTCATTTGTATTGCTCTGCCCTTCTCTCTGCTAGTCTAAGTCACTAACTACAAGTGACTGCAATGAGATTGAAGCCTCTGGCGAAATCGGCAAGGAGAGGCACAAGCTCCATCATGGCTGCTCTGATCACTCCTTATAATCACTGGAAACAGACAATATCTCCAAACTGATTAGGTCAGTTGTGGCAGCAGGAAAAAACAATCACAGAACGTCAGCTGATGATGGACACAGCATCATTGGCGAGCTTGTGGTCACTGTGAGCTACCATGTAAATGGCATGCAAATGTGCACCTGCACCAGCTGAAGAAGTGGGATGAAGGACTGTGGCCTTTTGATTAGCTTCCTTTCCCTCTTTTAAAGTGCATTTTTCTGCATTATTCATCTGTGTCGTCTGTTTCAGCACATGAACATGACACAGGCTCGACTGTCGCTCTCCTTCTAGCGCCCGTCACTTTAATTCGTTTAAGTGCACATTCAAGAACTATTTTGTCAATCAGACAGAAGGAAGAAAATTGATGATTGAAATTTCAAAGAATAGTGCCAATAAAGCGATATAGTTCTGTTGAGCTCGCCACATAGTGACTATGCACACAGTGACTTTATAGTAGCCCAAACAGTGAAACTTACAGATGAATTTTCACATAGTAAAGTGCTCTCTACTGACAAAATGTGTGCTAATTCATATGTTTTTCATTCCTTTCTCTCTCATAAAATATCATAGCTATTTTCTCCCCATTCCATCCCCGTAAAGCCTGAGGACAATAGATAATAGTATGTCCAGCTACATCTTTTTGGTAGCATTGCATTGTGATGGTACGCTAACAGAAGGGTAACAAAAATGGAAACAGATCATTTGGAGACATTGACACACCCACGCATGTTCCGCTCTTGTCTGCTTTACAGTGGGATCATTTTTTTGCAAGCCCTACCATTGTATGATTCAGTTTTCGACCCAAATTCCAACCAAAAATCTGCCCTTGTTTTCGTATAATGTTGGCGTTATCCTATGGCCAAACATTGCACAAAACAAACTATTTTGTTTGCCCTCTCTTTCATGTTGCAGATTCAAGTGCCTAATTAAAAAATCTCACGCGATGGTGACTCCGTCTCTGCTTTTTTTTTTAATTATTAAGAACAGCTGCAAAATATCCCACCTTGGGACCAAAGAAAGCTGTGGGTGCTAGTATTTTGATTAAAAACAAATGATCACCGTCTTTGCCAACAATTCATCAATAAAAGTAAAAGTGATGCATCAACTTATTAGAGACCTGGGCAAATTACGGCCCGTTGGCCGTATGCGGCCCGTTAAGCTTTTCATTCCGGCCAACCGGACGTCTTCAAATAATTTTTATAAACCTTTACCATCGAAACTGGAGCCGCCAATACAATGTGCACTGCATTTTTCTAATTACCGTAAATCTTAAACTATAGAGGGTTTTCCACTGGTTGGAATCTGCGCTTTTGAATGATATACAGGTTATTACGGTAATCTATGTCACAGCTGCTCCAAGCAGATGAGGCAACAAGCAAAGTTGACTGAGTTTGTTTACAGCAGCCAGTCTGAGATGGGAGTGTCAGGGAGAGACACAGAAGCAGATTTCTACAAGATCTATTCTGCAGAAAAAGTGATATAATATGGATTATACCCGCAACCCTGAAAGGGACGAGCGGTAGAAAATGGATGGATAGATTGATGGATGGATGGATGGATGGATGGATGGATGGATGGATGGATGGATGGATGGATCAGTGGGTGTTTTTTTTTGTCCTTTGCTCTCATGATTCGCCGTGTTGCATTTAACTTCATTGTAATAGATCGATCTTGACTCTCTCGAGACAGTCGTCTGGGAAGTAAAGAGGAGAGACGTTTCTATGTTCTTAATATTCAGTGCTTTATCGTTCATATTTATTATTACAATTCCAACATTATTTATTTTCATGTACATTCTTTTATTCAGCTAAAAAGTTGTGCAATTCCATTCAATTTTTCGAGGTGATCTGTCATATTTTTAGCTTTCTATCCGTCATATTGTGAGTGTTTGTATTGTGTTATTTTTTGTTTTCTTTTCTACGGCATTTTCGGAATTTCTTTCACTAATGTTGAAAAACCTTCACATGTTTGAATTGTTCCTCAAAAATGGAAATCAAGCACACATACAGCAATATGTGGGACACTTTTTACAGCTAAAATAGTGTCAAAACAACATTAGACATAGACAAACTCACAGTGTCATGTTAAAAATCAGAAATAAAGAATACGACCTGTAAATATTCCATCCATTTTCTACAAACACCGGCACATTTTTACAGAGCAATGTGGCCCCCGAATCAAAAATAATTGTCCAGGTCTGATTTAATACATAATTTATACTGATATATATTTAGTAAAGTTTTCTGCACATAAAACACTACATGTGTTTTTGGTGCCTGCAACTAATCGATTGAATCTATATAATTTCTTAAAGGACCAATTGCTTTGGTTTTCGTACGATTTGGACTTCTTCTGACCTTCTGGAACAGAAAACTGAGGTATCAATCTATAACTTCATTTTACACAAAAACTGTAAATCATTTAATGTTTTAGATGCAAAAACATGCTGGGCAGGTATGAACAACAAAATTCACAGATGGTCCCAGAGTTATGTTGGTGCCACTTACCAAGTCTAAGATCTTGCAAAATGTCAGCCGTGGTATTAGATTACCAAAGCCTCAGAACAAATGTCATGCACTAACTAATGAATCTGTTTCTGATGTTTCTATAATTTTACTTCATTGTCCCAGCTGCTTCATTTTGGGTTAGAATTTGAAAAAAGAATATGTGCTAGGTGATCTTTTTTCATCTTCTCCCTATTAATATATTTGCTGTGCTCCCCATCACTCCAACACTAAGGTTCCTACACTGACATTTGATTTAGCCATCATATTACTGTCATCTTTAAGGAGTGAAAGCTCTGCTCTGCTTGTCTGACTCAGTGGTGACCTTTATGTCTACCTTTATCCCTCCCGAGCTCAGTGGCAATGAACTGGTTAAACTCCTCCTCTCCTTTCTCCCATTCAGCTACACCTCCAGGAGCTGGCTCTAGACCAGTGGAGCATGAGAACCAGGACGACTTGGACATAAAAGAATGATTGTGGACGCCGGGTGACATGGAAGCAAGTAGTTCTGATGGAAATAAAAGTCTGCTTGAGGCCTGTGTTGCAAAGTCCAGCCAAGTGACTGAAGTGGAGGGGTACTGACTCTGTGAACTGGAGTGGTTTCTGCTGGGCTAAACGAGGCCAGTGTGATGCACTCCAAGCTGATCAAAATAAACCAATGAGGAAGCATTAGTCACACAGCTAATTATGCCTTTAGCGGCGCGGAGAGCTATCTTGATGCCAGAGCAGGGCTCAGCTGGTACGTCACATCCAAATTTACAAGGTGTCTTCACACAGACTTCCAACTTTAATCAAGTGCTTGCCTCAGTGGAACATTTTTGTGGGTGTGTAAGAAGGAATGTTAACAGGTGTTTTATTCTTTGGGAAATAAGGTGTCATGTCATAATCATGTCATCTGGTTTTGTTAAAAATCAGTTCCTTCGCAAGTGGACCACAATGGAAACAAGCTTTTCGGCTTTTTGTGCCATCCATTTCCCTTTTTAAAGCATTACATGGATTCAAGTATTTAAGATGTCAATAAACTTCTCAATCAATCAAGTCAAAAACATAATGTAAAGAAACAGGATTTCCCCTTCACCGCGATGTATATTGATGGATGTTAGACCTCTAAAGCCGACATTCATGGTTTCATGTCACTTACCCACAGCTGCCACAATGGCTGGAAATAACTAGAAAATCATGTATACATTTGTTTAAGTATACATATCAGCAAACAATATACCAGTGTGATAACAATTGTAAAACTGTAATGGTTGCATTCTATTCTCTCGGAAAAAGCACCAGAAGCACGTAACAGCACAGCAAATACAGTGCTGATTAATTTCACTTTATGGCAATTGCAGAAGCAGAAACATTGATAAGATTTTCCCAGCTGGCTCGAAGTGTACTGTTCTGAGAGGCAAAATGGGTGGGAGGATTTGGTCACCATTAGCCCAGTAATGGAATCCGTCGGAGAGGCATGAGAATCATTCAAAGACAAGCACACTTTCGCTCGAATGACCGTTGTGATCGTTTCAAGCACACACCTTCAGTGTGTAATGAAGGCAACAAAGAAACAGCAAAGGCTGTGAAGTTGTGGAAGGCGCAGACAGGCGCTGCATACTTACGGTGGGAGAGACTGATGCACTGAGACTGATGTTGGAGGAGAACTGTCAAGCAACCCCCAACCTCCAGACAGAGTGGAGATAGCAGGAGAGGGACTAGGGTGGCAGCGAAGAGAGGTGAGTTGAGGTGATAAGGTCACCGACAAAACCTATGGCCCAGTTGTGGCCACACAAGCTGTTTTCCCTCCACAGATTTCCAACCCCGACATTGCTGCAGACCACATTCTGCTAATTGGTTTATGTTGCCACAGACAAACGCACACACAGATCTTTTGCTACGTCACACCCAAAGGCCTGATACTCTGTGAAGACAAACAAATGTGGCGCGTGAGAAATATATACAGGGATACTTTGGTTTTCATAAGCCTTGGTTTTCATTACTAATTTTTTAACATATTTTTGGTCAAAATTTTACCCCGTTTTTTGTGTCTCGGTTATCGTACGGCCATACAACAAACTAATCCCACGCGTTGGCGACACACTGTCTGTGCTTTTAAAAAATAAATACAATATTGAGTACAACTCCAAAATAAGCAACTATTAAATCCAGCACTTTAATAAAGACAGTGAAAAACACTTTTGAAAATAAGACAGAAAACAAAGCAAAGTACGAAGGTGACATCCGATTGGTTGTCACTTTGATTGGGTTGTATTTCTTATGGGAGAAGCTGTTTTGATTTGACAATCGAGTCTTCAATGGACCTTTTGGAACAGATTACCAACGAAATAAAGTTGTGTGCCAAAGATAATTTTAAACTCTCCTTGAACCATTATCAGTAGAGCAATGACTTTGGAATGTCTTGAGTGATAGCTCTTAATGTTTCTTCCCAACAGCTAAGATCTGTTGAAGACCTACTAACACTGAGTTATAGGTAGTGATGAGTAATATGGATCACTGTTGTCGCTGTCCCCCACTTCCTGTCACGCTACTTCTTTTTTGTAAAACGACAATATTTTTCTGGATTATTGACCTTGATTTCGGATAAGGGAAAAACTCTTGATTGCTTTTTTGGCATATGACCCCTTCATATTGTTGGCACTTCTTCAATCCCCAATCGGCTAGTTCTCTCTAGGGACAGAGCTAAGCCACTAGCAAGCTCGCGGAGCTAAGTCATTAGCAAGCTACCCACGACTTGACTGGTCAGTGCCAGCATGCCCTCCAAGAAGAACCCACCATCAAAGGAAGTTGAGGAAATTTAAAAACCCCTAATGCAGCAAAAACAGCTCCTTGATCTCCTGGATAAGGTTAAATGGCTGAGGCTTCAGAATGAGGAGAAGGATCAGGGAATCTCAGCTCTGGAGCAACGGGTGAACGATCTGGAGCAGTTTTCTCACGTCAACGATGTGGTGAAGCCGTGCAGCAGCAATAGACAACGGCAACGTCAGTGAACAAGATGGAGGCTCAACGTAGCAGAAGGTAACAACATTCCTACAAACTAAAGGAATAATAGTGCATTGAGGCATGTCACCCGTTGCCCAAAAGAACGAACAAAAAAACAGTGGTGATATGAGGTTTGTGAGCAGAAAAGACAAAATTGCACTCGTAAGGCAAATGCATAAACTGAAAGGGACAAATGTTTACATAAATGAACATTTAACCGAAAGGAATGCTGACATTGTCAAAAAAAGCAAGACACTGAGAAAACAAGGACAAATAAAACACACCTGGGTATCAAACTGTAAAATATTAATTAAATTAAATTTCTCACCGCAGGAGGAAGTTTTGGTTGTGAAAAGAAATGAGGACTTGAGCATCACTGGCAGTATTCAACCCATAATGGTATTTTTCTCTCCTCCGAAAGCAGTGGTTTTTAACCTGGGTTCGATCGAACCCTAGGGGTTTGGTGAGTCGGTCTCAGGGGTTCGGCAGAGCCTCCGCCCCGGAGGTCATCGTGTAAATAAAAACTTCTCCCTATCGGCGTATCATAGATGTCCCAAACTATGTTCCCTCTAATTTTCCATATGCGTGAGCAAACGCAAAAACTCCTTGAGCATTCAGTGGAGCACATGTGAGCAACGTCAGACGTGCACATGCACTGTGGCCACACCATCAGCACACCTGTTTCAAACCTGACTAAATAACAACCTGAGATAGGCTCCAGCACCCCCCTCCCGCGACCCCGAAAGGGACAAGCCGTAGAAAATGGATGGATGGATGGATGGATGTTTTATTATTATAATCAAATGACAGCAGTCATTTCCATGAGATTACTTTCTAATATACTGTAAGTGTTTTGGCCCACTTACAATGACAATAACAAAACATTTTGTTTTTTTATGAGCTGTGTACTAATATTGTATGTCTGGGTGGAAAACGAAGAAAAGGAAAAAATGTTGTTCTGAAAATGACATGAGAGTGGCACTTGCCAAGGTGAAGCCACGCATATCTGAACTGGTCTCAAAGGCAACAGCAGAAGTCTTAGACTTAGACAAACTTTAATGATCCACAAGGGAAATTGTTCAACACAGAAGCTCAGTTACAATGATGGAAAGTGTAAGGATGGAAAGGACAATGCAGGTATAAAAATACTAAATATAGCGATATAAAATATAACATATATACGAATATATACATAATGTGTGTACAGTATATTATATATATAGATATATTATATTATGTCTATAACATCTATACAATATATAACAATTACCATGTACAATATTACAGTATGTGTGACAGCAGCAGCATAAAATAGAGAGTAGATCCAGCAGAAAATAGAAAATAGACATTAAAAACAAAAAGAAGTAGCTAACATAGAAGGTGTCAGGTAATAGGCAGATATCATCTATTGCTGTATGGCGAGTGATTATACAGTTGGATGGAGTGCGGAATGAAGGAATTATTGAATCGCACAGTGCGGGAAGGAAGCTGAAGGAGCCTGTTGGAGTATGAGCTCTGCTCCATCTGACAATTAAGGTTGTCAGGTGGAGTGGGTGGGCAGGATTGTCCATGATGGCCAGCAGTTTGTCCAGTGTCCTACTGTCCCTCACTGACACAAACGCCTCCAACTGCGTGCCAATAGTTTGGCCGGCTTTCCGGATCAGTTTATCAATCCGGTTTGAGTCCCTTTTGCTGGTGCTGCTCCCCCAACAAACCACTGCAAAGTACAGGGCACTGGCCACAACAGACTGATAACATATCTCCAACAGCGTGCTGCACACATTAAAGGACCTAAGCTTCCTCAGGAAAAAGAGTCTGCTCATGCCCTTCTTGTAAACAGCTTTGCAGTTGTCCTTCCAGTTCAGTCTGCTGTATAAATGGACTCCCAGGTACTTATACTGCCCCACTACTGCCACCTCCCGGCCCTGGATCTTGATGGGCTCCACCGGGGTCATTCTTTTTCTGAAGTCGATGACCAGCTCCTTGGTCTTGTCCACATTAAGGACCAGATGGTTCGCCTGAGACCACTCCACAAAGTCAGCGATCAGTGTCCTGTACTCCAATTCCTGTCCCTCTCTGATACACCTGACCACAGCAGAGTCGTCAGAGCATTTCTGCAGGTGGCAGGACCTGGAACTGTACTGGAAGTCTGAGGTGTACAGGGTGAACAGGAAAGGAGACAGGACGGTCCCCTGTGGAGCACCTACACCACTGACCACAGTATCCGACAGGGAGCTCCCCAGTCGCACAAACTGGGGCCTGTCAGACATGTAATCAGTGATCCGGGAGACAATGGATGAACTCACACCCATTCTGAGCAACTTGTCACTCTTCCGAATTGGCTGAATGGTGTTAAAGGCACTGGAGAAATCAAAGAGCATGATCCTCACAGTGCCCTTCCCACCATCCAGGTGAGAGTGAGCACGATGCAGCAGGTAGATAACAGCATCATCCACTCCTACATGAGGCTGATATGCAAACTGTACAGGATCCAGGGAAGGAGCCACCAGGGATCTCAGCTGATCCAGCACAAGTCTCTCGAGGACCTTCATGACCTAGGACGTCAGGGCAACAGGTCTGAAGTCGTTTAAGCCCGATGGGATGGGCTTCTTGGGCACCGGCACTATGCAGGATGTTTTCCATAGCACTGGTATCCGTTCTAGCTTCAGACTCAGGTTGAAGATGAAGTGCAGGATCCCAGTTAGCTGAGCAGCGCAAGTCTTCAGGACCCAGGGGTTGACTCGGTCAGGGCCTGCTGACTTGGCTGGATTGACTCTCTCCAGCTGTTGTCTTACATGTCCAGGTGTCAGACACACCGGGCTGGCTTTCTCAGTGGGGGGAAAAAAAACAGCGGTGGCAGGTAACAGAGAAGGAGTTTGTGTAAGTCACACTGACTTAATAATAATAATAATAATAATAATAATACCTGGGATTTATATAGCGCTTTTCTAAGTACTCAAAGTCGCTTTACATGTTAAAAACCCATCATTCATTCACACCTGGTGGTGGTAAGCTACTTTCGTAGCCACAGCTGCCCTGGGGAAGACTGACGGAAGCGTGGCTACCAATTTGCGCCTACGGCCCCTCCGACCACCACCTATCATTCATTCAACATTCATTCAGCGGTGTGAGTGGCACCGGGGGCAAGGGTGAAGTGTCCTGCCCAAGGACACAACGGCATGGTAAGAGGCGGAGAGCGAACCTGCAACCCTCAGGTTTCTGACACGGGCGCTCTACCCACTACGCCATGCCGCCCCTACTTGAAGGTGTGTAATTTTTTGTGAGTTCATGCACTGAGTTGGTTTTGTTCATTGAACAAGGTGATGTTCATGCACGGTTCATTTTGTGCACCAGTAAAAAAAACATATAACTTTGTCTTGAATTTGAAGAAAAAATAAACATTTTATTTTTCACTAAAGAAGGGTTTGGTGAATGCGCATATGAAACTGGTGGGTTTCGGTACCTCAAACAAGGTTAAGAACCACTGTCCTAAAGGATACAAAACATCAGAACCACCTTTTAGTCTGTAATTTAGTATTACACTGCTACAACCACAATGATAAACATGCTGTATCAAAATTCATTATTATTGTCTTTGTAAAGGCAGATTTTCAGACACACCTGTCGTGACTGCATCTCATTAGATAGTGCAGGGGTTGAGTTGAGTTTGAGTTTATTTCGAACATGCAAACATACAACATGATACATCACAATTTCCAGTTTCTCTTTTCAACATGTTCGAAAAAGAGTAGGAAGAAGCAGAGTTTATTTAATCCTACCCCTTTTATTTTACATAACAGTTTCTAAAACTTTTGTTCACTTCCTGTTCTCAATTTATTCACAATGTACTGCATAAGTAATCACAATAAAAATAAATAAATAAATAATAATTGGTGAAGTAAGTTATATTTCATATGATGAGATGAGTAAGATTATTTTGAGAATGAATGAATGGATGAAATAAATTCAGAATGTTTATTAGGGGTGTGGGAAAAAATCGATTCAAATTCAAATCGCGATTCTCACGTTGTACGATTCAGTATCGATTCTCATTTTTCAAAAATCGATTTTTTATTTTATTTTTTTAAAATTATTTAATCCAACAAAATAATACAAAGCAATACCATAACAATGCAATCCAATTCCAAAACCAAACCCGACCCAGCAACACTCAGAACAGCAATACATAGAGCAATTGAGAGGAGACACAAACCCGACACAGAACAATCCAAAAGTAGTGAAACAAAAATGAATATTATCAACAACAGTATCAATATTAGTAACAATTTCAACATAGCAGTGATTAAAAATCCCTCATTGACATTATCATTAGACATTTATAAAAAAAATAAAATAAAAAAAAGAACCATAGTGTCACAGTGGCTTACACTTGCATAGCATCTCATAAGCTTGACAACACTGTGTCCAATATTTTCACAAAGATAAAATGAGTCATATTTTTGGTTCATTTAATAGTTAAAACAAATTTACATTATTGCAATCAGTTGATAAAACATTGTCCTTTACAATTATAAAAAAGCTTTTTACAAAAATCTACTACTCTGCTTGCATGTCAGCAGACTGGGGTAGATCCTGCTGAAATCCTATGTATTGAATGAATAGAGAATTGTTTTGCATCGGAAGAATATCGTTTTTGAATCGAGAATCGCGTTGAATCGAAAAAACTGATTTATAACCGAATCGTGACCCAAGAATCAATATTGAATCGAATCGTGGGACACCCAAAGATTTGCAGCCATAATGGTTATCATGGTTTTTCTTCTTTGTACTTTGTAAACACTTTGAGTTTGAAGAGTTTCTTGAAGTGGATCACATTAGTACATTGTTTGATTGCTATGCTTAATTTATTCCATAATTTAATTCCACATACTGATATACTGAAGGTCTTAAGTGTTGTACGTGCATACAAATGTTTTAAATTACATTTTTCTCGAAGATCATATTTCTCCTCTTTTTTGAGAATAATTGTTGTATATTCTTGGGTAGCAGGTTATAGTTTGCTTTGTGTATAATTTTAGCTGTTTGCAAATTCACTATGTCGTGGAATTTCAGTATTTTCGATTCAATAAATAAAGGGTTTGTATGTTCTCTATATCCAACATTATGTATTATTCTAACTGATCTTTTCTGTAACACCGTTAATGAATGAAGTGTACTTTTGTAGTTATTTCCCCATATTTCTACACAATAACTCAGATATGGTAACACTAGCGAGCAGTAGAGAATATGAAGTAATTTTTTGTCTAAAACATGTTTTGCTTTATTCATTATTGACGTGTTTCTTGCTATTTTATGTTGTATATTTTTTACATGAGATTTCCAGTTCAATTTATCATCAATCATTATACCTAAAAATGTGGTTTCATTTACTCTTTCAATTTCTATTCCGTCTATGTGTATTTGTGTTTGAATTTCTCTTCTGCTGTTACCAAATAGCATTATTTTAGTTTTACTGAGATTCAACAATAGTTGATAGTGGTTGCTGTTGTTTTGGCCAATGAGACAAGCAGTCTTTCCTCTATGGCTCGGGAGACATAATGATTGACACACTGCACTAATATTCTATATAGAAGAAAATACATTACTTTGTTTTCTTTCTGAGAAATCCTCACATGCTGTATAATAGATATCACTGATAGACAGGTAAGTTAAATCTTGAGATGTGTTTTTCGCTCTACATCTTTGCAGATATTGCATCCAAATATGGCCTTTCTTTTTAATATCGCGATATTTTAAGGCCATATCGCGATACACGATATATATCTCGATATTTTGCCTTAGCCTTGAATGAACACTTGATGCATATAATCACAGCAGTATGATGATGAAACGTTCTTCTTCATACTACATTAATATATGCTACTTTAAAACTTTCATGCAGAGAAGGAAATCACAACTAAAAAAAATCACTATTTTTTTCATACGGTGTTGATCTGGAAATGTTTGCCTCTGCATTTTGATGGTGTGGGCGTGTGGCACCGAACAGAGATGTTGACATGCGGAGTAAGCACTCTTCATTCTCTAGCAGGTGACTTTTCAAATGATGCTACATAATGCATAATGCATAATGCTACTTTTTATAACAACACTTTTGCCCCACACTTGACAAATTACGGTTGTCTGTTCGACATATTCCCACTTGAAGCCAAACCACCGCCAGACGATGGACCCCTTGCTGTTTTTGGGGGGAATTAATTATTCCTTCATTTGTTACCAGATTTGCACCTTCTCTCTCTCGTATTACCACTCGCACGGCTGCGCTAGCATCACAGCTAACGTTACCCATGCTGCTACCCCTTTGCTGCGCGAGTGCGTATATTTATGTGACGTATGTCGTGACAGTACGTGACGTGTGTAAGAAGGTGCGCTTGTCTGTCTGTGAGGAGACACAGGAAAGAGCGAGGAGAGCCTGTCGTGTAATGCCAGCAGCTAAAAGCAACTGTGTGAGAACGTATACTCGAATATCACGATATAGTCATTTTCTATAACGCACAGAGACAAACCTGCAATATATCGCGTATATCGATATGTCTGATGTTTTGTCTTTTGCGGAGCTCTCACAGACGTGCCCGCACAGACCCACATGTAATCACGCAACCGTAAAAATACACCTAATCGCCGGAACGCTCACGCAAAGCAGACATATCGAGGCATATGCAAGTAGGCTATAAAAGCACACCAAGAAAACATGCACAACATCTAGCTCAATCAGTCTGATTTGTTTGTTTCCTCCTAAGCATTTGAGGATTCCTCAAGGAGGGGAAAAAACTTTGTATAATCAAGTCAATTATGTCATTCAATCAAGAAAATCATTTTGAGCCCTTTCTCAGAATGATTGATTGCAAAGTCGTGCTGCATATTTGCTTGCCGAGTTCTATTGTGCAAATAAACCATCCAGGCCACGCGAGGGCCTTCCAAGCATCCTCAACAAAAAAGGAGCCAAACAAAGTCATTCACCTTGCTCTCTTCCAGCCGAGAAAACAACACTTGGCTTTGGAGGGGAGGGGAGTTGGTTGCATACTGGGTCTGAACCAAAAATAACTGTTTCCATTATTTCATAACAGCTCTTTTGTCTCCTTCAGGACACGCTGCATTATATGCCCATGAAAAATCCATCCTCGCTGAAACTGTTTAAACTCAAGGTCAAGTGCTGATGTTACAGAGACTGTATCAGTGGAAGGTGACCTTGACTGAAGTGGAATATGACATGAGGGAAATGGATCTCCACTCAGTGTGAGGAAATTATCTGTGAAATGCTGCCACTGTATCAAAGCCTGTTTGTGTGTGTGTGTGTGAGTGTAATGTGTGTGTGTGGCATGTCCTTGTAATAAAGGGCGTGCAAATATGCCTCACTCAGCTCGGGCTATTGGTCCTGAGAATAGTGTGCATAAAGTGCTGCACCACACAGCAACTAAAATCTCCACACAAGTGTTTTTATGAATTGAGTGGGCTTTTAATTAAGAGCACACAGCAAGTCACAAAACAGTGCATTTGGTTTCCCTACGCCCCTTTTTTCGACAAGAATACTGTAAACCCACAGTTTCTGTAAAACATTGTGCATTAATAACTAGTCTGTTGTGTGTACCCAAAGAATTGAATGGAATGAATTAGTGACTGAAGATGTTCACAGACTCAAGTGAATTGTGAGCGGAGCAGGCTCCAAGCGGACTTGGGAGGCCAGATCTGACCAATCTGAGTCTTATAGATATTCACCATTTTTTAAGTGAAGTTTTCTTTGTAAAAACTAGCATGATTATATTTTTTTTATCTGGCATTGGAGACGTACGGTACTCGTGTTTACAGAGTAGCTGAAAAACAGCTTCCCCTACTTGAAAGAGCAGCAGCTGCCTCTGGTATACAGCCTGTGTTATATTGTACAATAATAACAATTATGAAAATAGAGCAAAACGATATAACAAAAATATGTTAATACGCGCGTCCCGGATTTTTTTTTGTTTTTACCGACCCTGCCTTCTCTGGGTCAAAACTCTGGTTTGCTTGTTTTTTTCATCGATTATTGTTTTCCGGCGGTGTTTTTTTTTTTTGTTATATTTGCAGAGTCAAATTTCGGTCCCCGTTTATTGCCTTTTTATTGGTCGACTTCAAAATAATGAACTTTCAGATACAATTTCTTAAATTTTGATTCGCCGAAAGTTTTATCAATCACAAATAATGCATTTCCGGTATTATTGTTTTTGTCATGGCGAGCAATAAACCCAAAAGCGAAGCTTCAATGAAAAGTGGCTTCAGGAGCCATTTTTCAGCAAATGGCTCAGTTATGAAGATGGAAAGATGTTTTGCACTCCATGTAAACGGGCTAAGAAAAAGAACACCTTTACGACTGGGTGAACTCATTTTCAAAGATCCAGCCTCACCAGGCACCAAGAAACATCTTGTTACACCTTTCCTGCTTGTCGGCTCCCAGACCGTGGTCGAGGAGCGCGGGGCAGATGTTCCCTCCATGGCCGATATATTGTAACACCCTTCACTTTACCCAGCAGTGGGTCCCTACAGATCCGCTCTTGGCTCGGAATGACGAGGCCGTTGATTCGTTATAACTCTTTATTTATGTTTTCCACAAAGCCAACCGGATATCCACCATGCTAATTAAACTCCTGCACATGCTAGCGCTACCTCTCCTAACTTGCCCACTCACTTACACACATCACTCACCCAACATACCGCCATTCTTAAAGGAGCACACACATATATGTTACTCTCACAACAATATATGTTACTCTCACAACAATTGGTTCACTAGTTGGCCGAATCGGCTGGGAAGCAGTCGAGCAGCTTTTTTGGCGCTCTGAAAAGAGCAGAGGAGGCAAGTAAAGACAGTTCTTATGGCAGCTTATGGCCATCACGAAACCACAGATGAAATGCTAGAGGCATTGAGTGCTACTGTATTATATGGCATTGCAACTAACTTGTAAAATTCGAAGTTTGTTGGCATTATTTGCAATGAAAGTGTAGATGTGGCGGTTTTTAAACTATAAATAAATGATAAATGGGTTATACTTGTATAGCACTTTTCTACCTTCAAGGTACTCAAAGCGCTTTGACAGTATTTCCACATTCACCCATTCACACACACATCCACACACTGATGGCGGGAGCTGCCATGCAAGGCGCTAACCAGCAGCCATCAGGAGCAAGGGTGAAGTGTCTTGCCCAAGGACACAACGGACGTGACTAGGATGGTAGAAGGTGGGGATTGAACCCCAGTAAGCAGCAATCCTCCGATTGCTGGCACGGCCACTCTACCAACTTCGCCACGCCGCCCCCCGACTGATGATCTACATACAGGTGAGAATAATCATTTATAATTGTCATATGCATGTATGCCCTGGCACACCATTATCATCACATCATGACCGAAGCAAAAAACGTTTTACACTTTTATACTGGATTCTTAATCCAGTATAAATGGATTAA
Organism: Entelurus aequoreus; assembly: GCF_033978785.1. NCBI lineage: Eukaryota > Metazoa > Chordata > Actinopteri > Syngnathiformes > Syngnathidae > Entelurus > Entelurus aequoreus. The sequence goes on along the minus strand of NC_084735.1, from coordinate 17,612,225 downwards.
GAATCCAGTATAAAAGTGTAAATATAATAAATAAATACACCAACAACTTATTAAATAAAAATATAGAAAACAATACCGGCAGCGGAAAAGTTTAGATCCATGAAGGAAAGAAGAAAGTGAATCAATGTTTAGAACTGAATAAATTTACATATGCATAAAAGTTTTTTTTCTTTTGTATTTTTTGACAACCTTTTTCCAAAACACAATATAAAATGTGAGATATAACAGAATAATGCATACATTTATAATTTGTTTTCAAAACGCTTACAAAAAAGTGGCACCCCCAAAAATTTACTGTGGGACCCCATTTTTATGACTTGATGGGGTCCCAGGGACCCCTTTTTGAAAATTCTTAGCGCCAACACTGTGTGTATATATATATATATATATATATATATATATATATATATATATATATATATATATATATATATATATATATATATATATATATATATATATATATATATATATATATATATAAATATATATACAGTATATGCATCATCAACAATTATGCAAATTACTGATGACTTTTCATTGAACACGCCCCCACCGTCACATGTACATTTCAAGTTGGGGGAAACCCTGTGGTCGATGTGAAAAATACATGCAGAGCATTGTTTTGTGTGACACGAAAGTTACTTTTTATGGCAAAATGTGTTTGGTTTATGTATGAGTCGCTCTTCGTCTGACCTTTTGGAAAGAATTACTAACAAACTGAGGTACCGTTGTACCTTATTTAATAATAATAATAATGGATTAGATTTTATATCGCACTTTTCTATTTTTAGATACTCAAAGCGCTCACAGAGAAGTGGAACCCATCATTCACTCACACCTGGTGGTGGTAAGCTACATTTGTAGCCACAGCTGCCCTGGGGTAGACTGACGGAAGTGAGGCTGCCAGTTTGCGCCTACGGCCCCTCCGACCACCACCTACCATTCATTCATCATTCATTCACCAGTGTGAGAGGCACCGGGGGCGAGGGTGAAGTGTCCTGCCCAAGGACACAAAGGCAGCGATTTGGATGTCAAGAGGTGGGGAGCGAACCTGCAACCCTCAGGTTTCTGGCACGGCCACTCTACCCACTACCCACTATACTATTTCAGTAATTTTTGTCCTGATAAACGGGCCAATCAACGGCCGAGTGGTAAGCATCTTGGCTGTACAGTACCGGTTTGAATCTCTGTTAGGGTCAGGGGTGGAATTACCATTAGGCAAACAGGCAGTTGCTTGAAAACAATTTTAAGGGTCCCCAAAATATCACATGAATAACAATCTCTCATTCAAACACAGCAACCATCAGTCACACACTTCCGGCCTTCACAATAACAGCGCTAAGCGTCACATCAGGTCCACCTGCGCTAACAAAATAATGATCTTTGAAAAATGTCTCTACTTTTCCCCACCAGACACACACTTCCGACATACACAATAATAGCGCTAAGCATCACATCCGGTCCAACTGTGCCAACTAAATAATAATCTTTGAAAAATGGATTACACTATATTAAATGATGATTTGTGTTCCTATCAGTTACAGTAAAAGAGTTGGGTGCCGCTTATCTCACTTTAATCTGCAGCTTGCATGGTAGTTTCTAACAACATAGTAATGTACCATGTTGTTTTTGTTATGTGGAGGACCCCGTCAACTAGGTTTGCCTTGGGCCCCTAAATAACTAAAAATGCACCTAGTTAAGGCATCTCTCTCTGTGGGGTTTGCATGTTCTCCCCATACATGTGTGGGGTTTCTCCGGGTACAATGGCTTTCCTCCCAAATTCCAAAAACAAATGCACATCAGATTAATGGGACACTCTAATTTGTTGATAGGTGTAAATATAAATGTGAGTGCAAATTGTTGTTGTCTATTTGTGCCCTGCAATTGGCTGGCGACCAGTTTTGGGTGTAGCCCGCCTTTTGCCTAAAGTTAGTTGGGATAGCATCCAGCTTACCCACAAAACCTTATGAGGACAAGCAGTATAAAAAATGAACGGATGTATGTTAACCACTTTCTCAAGCTTTTAAGGTCATTATGTGAGAACAACCTCAATGCAAGACGAAGTGCAGACATTGAGGTTATCGTGCGACAATCTTTAGTGATTATTAAAACAAAAACAAAAGCAGCCTTACCTTCCCAAACTGTTCAAAATACTGCTTCACATCTTCCACTACTGTATTGGCTGAAAGGCCACCAACAAATATTTTCTTTGTTCTTGTGACCATCTGAAAGGAGGGGAAAAAAAATTGAGATTAGCGTGATAAAACGTTGAATGCATCCCACTACACCTTTAATGAGGACACATCTGATGAAGAGGCATGAATGGCTTGAATGCAAACACAAAATAAGAGTTTCAAACTGCTATTTGGGATTCTGTATTCGTAACAAGCAAGGTCACAAGGCTGAACATTTTGACAGGAGAAAACAGAATAAACACAGTTCTGTGATTTTTGTTGTTTTTCTCCCAGAAGACATCTTGCTCATCCTCACAAAGTTTTGTCAAACTTCAGGCAGAAATCATTTGCTTGCAACAAAACAACTAATGAGTGCTGCAATGTGGAATCAGGGTGCATAAAAGCCTCATTTAATTCTTAACAGCAACAATATAAAGGATTATTACCCACAGCATCAAAAAGGGCAAAAACATCACTGCTGATGAGTTCATGCTAAATTTAGATCATTTTACACATTCAATAATAACTAAAAACATCTGGGCATGGACACACTGTATCCTACTTAATGGGAACAATGGGGGGGTTGATGCGGTGAGAGCCAGGGGGATTTTCTTTTTGAATGCTTGAATGATACACAAACCTCTAGCAAGGTGGCAGCAGTGCTCGAATTAATAACCAGGAAATATAACACATAGCCCTTGGGTTTATTGTAAATATGGTTGGTAATGGGGATATACAAAAAACTATTATTTGGTAGAATAAGCTCTTCATTTTGGAGCAAGTGCTAGTCAACAACCAGCTTGACACATATAGACAAATAAATAGATATCATGGGGTTATCAAATATATTTCAATTAAAATAAACACGAAATTTAAGAATGACGTCAGAAGAGATGTTAAACAAAGCAATCAGGTTTCATTAATGGTAGCTCAAATGACATTTTAGTTAAAAGATACACTACCGTTCAAAAGTTTGGGGTCACATTGAAATGTCCTTATTTTTGCACTGTACTTTTCAATGAAGATGACTTTAAACTAGTCTTAACTTTAAAGAAATACACTCTATACATTGCTAATGTGGTAAATGACTATTCTAGCTGCAAATGTCTGGTTTTTGGTGCAATATCTACATAGGTGTATAGAGGCCCATTTCCAGCAACTATCACTCCAGTGTTTAATGGTACAATGTGTTTGCTCATTGGCTCAGAAGGCTAATTGATGATTAGAAAACCCTTGTCCAATCATGTTCACACATCTGAAAACAGTTTAGCTCGTTACAGAAGCTACAAAACTGACCTTCCTTTGAGCAGATTGAGTTTCTGGAGCATCACATTTGTGGGGTCAATTAAACGCTCAAAATGGCCAGAAAAAGATAACTTTCATCTGAAACTCGACAGTCTATTCTTGTTCTTAGAAATGAAGGCTATTCCACAAAATTGTTTGGGTGACCCCAAACTTTTGAACGGTTGTGTATGTTTATCCAGAACAAACATTCAACTAAACCAAGTCATATATCAAAATACAATGGTACCTCGGTTTTCGTATACCATAGTTTTTATGATTCTGTGTTTGTCTAAAATCTTGCCATGGTATTCTTATACTGTCTTAGTTTTTGTACGGCCAAACAATAGTAACAAAATAGTCAATTTGCGAGCATATAGGCCTGGGTGAATATTCGATAAGTCAATTACCAAACAATAAAGGAAAATGAACTTGATAACTTTTCCAACGTTGATAACCGCCATGCACATGCGTGTTTCCATCGGTTTCATCAGCTGCGAGCGTTTGTACCATAGCGGAATGAAAAGAAGCACGTGAATCTTCTTGTCATTGATTAAGTGTATTTGTCTTGGTGCAGAGAGGCGGAGTTACTAGCATCACACAGTGCAACAAATTAGCCCGTGACGAACACAGTCCCGTACATGGTGAACAAAATGATTGCAAAACGAAATACCACCGCAACGTATTGGTAATATTTTGGTTTTAAACCTTTGGAACAAAGTGAGACCATCAACACAGAGGAGCCAGTTTGCTGAATATGCTCAAGAGTGGTGCCAACAAAAAGTGCAAACATGACAAACTCGCATGCCCACTTTAAACACAACTACCCGACTCAGTATTCCCAAGGTCAGTACAAAAGAAACAGCGCAAAATGGTGTGCGCTCACAGTAAGTGTGATTCACAACTTAACGTCGCCCAAGATATGCTGCATTTTAATACTCTGAAAAGCTAGCATTTCAAAAGACGCTGCAAACATTAGACAGATGTTTGTCATGTTGTCATGTCATGTTGGTGTTCCTCGCTCGGAATCAGTCAAGCAATTTTTTTTTTGCATATGACCTGTTAATACATCTGCTAATATTGTCGTGTTTATATTGTTACTCTGCACGTTTGTTTACGAAGGTCCTAACTTCATTGTCAGTTAAGTAATGTACAACTCTACCTCTGCCTACATTATCAATATTAAACTGCAATGTTGTTTGTCGACACTTTATTCAGCCATTTCATGTATTGTTTTGGTTGTGTATATTTAAGGGGCTCCCAACCCCTCCTTACCAGAGACAGAACCTAATTTGTTGCTATTTTTATTCAAGCGCAAAATTTTGCTAACAGAGAGAGTATATTTTTTTTTATTTGTTTGTTTTATTTAACTTTGAGCTTTAAAAGTTTACATTCCAATTACAATGATAAAATATATGAGAAATACACGTTTATTGCATTTAAAAGGGTATACTTGCATCATTATTATGTATTGCCATTACATTAGTGGTTATTATGGTCTGAAAATAATGTTGACAATAATAATGTTTATTGGCAATAATTTGTAGGTCTCCTTTTCGCCCAGCAAAATGTGTTATTGGCCCAGGCCTACCTGTATATTATTTACAAACATCCTAAGTGTAGGTGACTGAGTCTATGTGTTTTTTTATTGACTACAACTGCAAAATAAATCACTATGGGGCCCAAGAAAGTTGCAGGTACCAGCACTTCGACAAAGAAATTGAGAAACACTATTGAATTCATGAAATATTTTGTAGCAAAGTACAAAGGTGGCAAAAATTAACAGTAAGTGAAATGCTCACATAAATAAGAGTTTGGCATAATGTTCTTCTTGTACCTGTTTTCCTATTTCAATGACTTATTTAAGTCTGCACAGTTCCTGATTGATGAATTGGGCAATGCAATGGTAATCCAACAAACTAAAAAAAAGGACCAAACCTGCTTACTATTATCTGAAATAACACAGCAAGAGAGCTCAACGGTCAAAGGAAACTAGCTTGATCAAAACGCTGACCGAAACACTTTCAATGCATGAAAGAGGGTTAACAGAGAGGAAAAGAAGCAAGATTCAGCTCATGCTGAAGTCACCAGCTGTCAAGGGCTTTCCAGGTGCACTTACATCTCATAGGCGCACAACCTGCAGATAGGAACACAGGCTCCCACGTACAAGTCCTCTTGTGACATGTTGTCTTCATCTTTCTTCCGTGCTTCTCACATAACTAAAACACCATGGTTGAGTATATAACATCAGCGTTCATCCAGATGTTGTTGAAAGTATGCAGGTTCAAATTCATGTTTGTCGTCTGTTGAGTAGTTGATTAGTTGAGTAGTGTATGTTATATCATGGCCATACAGGCCATGTTATCAGGTAGGAACCAAGATTCGTGATTGGATCTTGAGCTGTTTTAAATGAACCCTTGTATGTTTCTAATTAAATCAAGTAAATATGTGTAAAGACTAGCAGAGTGTGACGCTATTGATTGCTCAAAAAGGTGTGATTGCATACTACTGGCTTCAGAGAAAATGACCATGAGAAAACGACCTTAGGTCTGACTTAACATTAGCAATCTTAATCACTAGTTCCCGAAGGTTAAGCTTCCTCATACCAAAGCTAATGGCTACCAACTTCTTTATCCTCCTTTGTGATGTATCAACATGTCAAATGATCAACTGGCTGGTTGTGGGTTGTACACAAGAATAGACCCAGCATCTGCATTACCCTCCCCTCCCCTACTCCTTGCCAACATCATCCCTCAGGCCTTGGGGGTTATCAGCCTTGGATGCCACCGCCGGCAACCCCAGGCCAGACAGCTGCTGATAAGCTGGCTATGCGAGTATTTATCAACATCACTCACTTTTATCTTTGCAAATCAAGGTAAAATAAAGAAATAGATAAATAAACATGCCAATGTTCATCTCTGCTCACCCCTCTACATCAGCTGTTTCCCTCACGGCGAGCCCAGTCCCTGGTCATATTTCCATCTTGTTCTATCAAACTCGTTTCAACCTGTCAAGTTTTCAGCCTTGTCTCTCTCCCGAGAAGCTGATGGCATTGCTGACTCTCGATATAACACAATTATTTTATTTTTTTTGGTCCCATGGTGACGGAGGACATTATGGCTCATGGCTCAGTATTGTTAAGCTTAATGGATTTTTTTATTTTTTAAGATGAATTGGTTGTAAACATAAGTCTTACTGTTCAAATGTTTGATGTCAATATCACCTGCTCTATCAGGGCCATAACAGTTGCATTTGGCAAACTTGACTGAGGAGAATTAACCTGTACTTTATAGTAAAAATAAAATCAAACATCATTTGATTACTTCTGTAATATTTTAACTAGAATTATGAATGGACTGGTCTTCAACACAGATTTTCTTTAACCCAGTTTTTCAAACATTAAGCTATTTTTACACCTCCCAAAGAGGCTGTAAAGAGTCTTTAATGTGTATTTGTGTGTGTGCATGTGTGAAAGTGTGTGGTCTGTCACAGTGTGTTTCCACTTTCTTGAGTGCATGTGGCCTATAAGTGTGAAAGGCTCCAACACTTGCTGCTTTAGTGCAACACAAGCGTCAAAACAGAAGGAATGTTGTGTATCCAGTGAACGGAACAGAATACTATGGGAGGAGACTATGGTGTATTCTTATCTATACCTGCTGTCAGACTATGGTATAAATTTAAATTGTAGATTTTTGTAGACTAAACGTTGTTAATATAAGATATAATAAATATCTACCTTTTGCAAAAGAATGATTGGAGGAAATAATCAGTTCGACAGAAGTGTGCATATAGATGAAAGCACATATAACTATATGGTCTATTCATGACTAGTCAGACCAGTGGAACTAACAAAAGAGCCAAATGATTAGCTTTCCTCTGTGTGTGATCATTGTACGTGATAAGATGCAGTCTCCTTTAAGTATTAGGTATGCCAAGTCGAAGTCAAGTGTTCATGTTGAATATTCAACACTTGTCCCTGATGATCTGGGGGCTGAAGCAATCACATCCTAGGTGTCTTGTAGTGAATCACTGAGCAGCCTTGGTATGTTTTGCAGGTGGTCTGGTGAACAGTTATAGCAGTCTATTATCAACCTTATATCCAAATTTAGTTGGGGGAGAGGGGGTTCAACATCAAATGTAAAGTTTCTACTGGGTGCACTTTATTGCATTACTATTGAAAAAGGGTACCAACAATATTTGACCAGAACCACCCAGCTGTCTTGTGGTGCAAGTTGTGGTAGTATACTTCAGACTGCTTCTGAACAAAAGCAAAAACTACCATCTACTAATCATCTATAATAATCACCCCCGCGACCACCCTATGTGTCTCTCGATTCATATCAAAATACTTTACTTTTTGCTGTAACACGGTTCCATCCAAACTTTTGTTAAAAGTTTACGAAGCACTTATGTCTTGTGTTTTTCAAACTAGCTTAGTGGCTAGTTTCGCGATCTGCATACCTTCTTGTCTGCTTTTTCTTGTTGAACCTCGCCCACTTGTAAGAAATGTAGTTTATTTGCTGCAATGGAGGTGGCTATTGACTTAGGGAAGCGGCCCTGCACTGTGTATGGAAATACACGATTAACTGCTAGCCGTCTTTGTCAACTGGGGGACTAAACATGAATAATGTATCAGCTAGAGGGGATCGTTTTTGTGATCGCCATGGAAAGGCATTTATTGACATTGGCAGATAATGTATTTTTTCATGGGAATTTGCCAAATGACTGGTGCATCCATAACTGTAACTGTTAATTGTTTTTGTTCAATTCACTGGCAAATTGTTGTGTTACACGATTTACCTACAGGGACAATTCAAGACTGATTGTGAGGAAAATTGAACTGTACTGCTTTGTGTGGACTATTGCCTGCACTTTTTGGGAGATAATTTTGTCTATCATTCACAATCCTTACATGAGACAAGCACACACCTAATTAAATTGTTTTATGCATTTTAATTAGAGATGTAACAGTATCAAAATCTCACGGTACGGTATTATCAAAGTATTAATCCTACAATACGAAATTATTGTGGTTTATGTCCCAAAAAAAGATGCCATAGTGTGTTAAATGAAGTGTAAGGAATGTATAAGATAAACACACTTACTATAATTGAACACAAACATAATGCTTAAATGTTCTAATCTTATTTTTTACTCTATACATGTGTATGCAAATAATTGTGCAGGAACGTCTCTTTCAAGCAAATATAAAAAATAAAATAAAAACTTAAAGTTGACGTCTTTTAAGTGACAATGTAAACATACATGTTCACTTTAGTGTCTTTCAACTTTTACTTTCTGAAAAGCAGTGTCCTCTATAGTTGACATTGTTTATACCAGTTTGGGAAAAGCTGTTTCTCAGAAAAGTTAACTAACAATTTAACTGTAAAATAATGTAAATAAATTACAAATCGATGTTTAGCTTCGTTGGCTTTAAATATATTTTCTGGGTGACAGCTTTTGTGTGAATGTGAGTGTGTTCATATCCACCATGACATCTATAAAGAGAGCCTCCAGGCCTACAATTTAGTCTTAAAAAGTGCTAGAGAAACATTCTTCTCCATTATCATAAACAGCAACACTAATAAGGCCAAACCCCTATTCGCAACCGTTGACAGACTGACCAACCCCCCAACACAAATACCTGCCGAACTCCATTCCACGCAGAAATGCAATGAGTTTGCATTCTTTTATACTGATAAAATTGAAGGCATCAAACGCGCCATCAATATCTCAAGCAAAAAAGTTGGATCACCACCCCATTTAGGCAAAAGTAACACAGCAATGATGGCAAGCTTTAAAGGCCTACTGAAATGATTTTTTTTTTTTATTTAAACAGGGATAGCAGATCCATTCTATGTGTCATACTTGATCATTTCGCGATATTGCCATATTTTTGCTGAAAGGATTTAGTAGAGAACAACGACGATAAAGATCGCAACTTTTGGTATCTGATTAAAAAAAAGCCTTGCCCCTACCGGAAGTAACGTGACGTAGTCAGTTGAAAGGCTCCTCACATTTTCCTATTGTTTTCAATGCAGCTAGAGCGATTCGGACCGAGAAAGCGACGATTACCCCATTAATTTGAGCGAGGATGAAAGATTTGTGGATGAGGAAACGTTAGAGTGAAGGACTAGAATGCTGTGCAAGACATATCTTTTTTCGCTCTGACCGTAACTTAGGTACAAGCTGGCTCATTGGATTCCACACTCTCTCCTTTTTCTATTGTGGATCACGGATTTGTATTTTAAACCACCTCGGATACTATATCCTCTTGAAAATGAGAGTCGAGAACGCGAAATGGACATTCACAGTGACTTTTATCTCCACGACAATACATCGGCGAAGCTCTTTAGCTACTGAGCTAACGTGATAGCATCTGGCTTTATTGCATATAGAAACAAAATAAATAAATCCCCGACTGGAAGGATAGACAGAAGATCAACAATACTATTAAACCAGGACATGTAAATACATGGTTAATGCTTTCCAGCCTGGCGAAGGTTAACAATGCTGTTGCTAACGACGCCATTGAAGCTAACTTAGCAACCGGACCTCACAGAGCTATGCTAAAAACATTAGCTATCCACCTACGCCAGCCAGCCCATATCTGCTCATCAACACCCGTGCTCACCTGCGTTCCAGCGATCGACGGTGCGACGAAGGACTTCACCCGATCACAGATGCGGTCGGCGAGACGGAGGAAGTTAAGGTGAGTTCGGTGGCTAGCGCGTCTGCTATCCATCTCTGTCCTCCTGGCTGTGTTGCTGTAGTCCACCGCTAATACACCGATCCCACGTACAACTTTCTTCTTTGCAGTCTCCATTGTTCAATAAACAAATTGCAAAAGATTCACCAACACAGATGTCCAGAAAACTGTGGAATTTTGAAATGAAAACAGAGCTTTTTTGTATTGTATTCAATCGGGTACCAATCCTTCCGGATCAATCGTTTACGTCACGCGCATACGTCATCATATCTAGACGTTTTCAACCGAAAGTGTGGCGGGAAATTTTAAATTGCACTTTATAAGTTAACCCGGCCGTATTGGCATGTGTTGCAATGTTAAGATTTCATCATTGATATATAAACTATCAGACTGCGTGGTCGGTAGTAGTGGGTTTCAGTAGGCCTTTACTGCCATAGACTCTAAAACTCTAGTGGAAACGGTGACAGCTCTAAAGTCATCCACCTGCTGCCTTGATGTTTTACCTACCAACTTCTTTAAGAATGTTTTTGACTGCCTATCAACAGACGTATTGCAAATAGTTAATCATTCTATTCAATCGGGCAATTTCCCGAAGGCTTTCAAAACTGCAGTCATTAAATCTCTTCTAAAAAGCGGAGCCTATATGCCTCTATTACCAACAACTACAGACCAATTTCAAATCTACCATTCATAAGTAAAATAATTGAGAAAGTTGTCCTCCATCAAGTAAATCACTTCTTGGCTTCTACTGGCTGCCACAACAACTTCCAGTCAGGATTTCGACCTCTTCATAGCACAGAGACGGCCCTTCTTAAAGTTACAGTATAAATGACATCCGTCTAAACACAGACTCTGGCAAAACTTCAGTATTAATGCTATTGGACCTCAGTGCTGCATTTGACACTGTCGACCACTCAATACTTTTGGACAGGTTGGAAAACTGGGTGGGGATCTCAGGCACAGTTTTAAGCTGGTTCAAGTCATGTCTATAAGATAGGAACTATTTTGTTTCCATTGGTGACTTTGTATCAGAAAAAACCAACGTAACGTGTGGAGTCCCCCAAGGTTCAATCTTGGGGCCGACTTTATTTAACATCTATATGCTCCCACTAGGACAAATCATGCAAAATAATAACATTGACCATCATTGCTATGCCGATGACACCCAAATCTATGTAGCGCTATCACCAAATGACTATCGCCCCATAGATCTTCTGTGCCAGTGCATTAAGCAAGTCAAACACTGGATGTGCCAAAATTTCCTACAACTAAATGAAGATAAAACTGAGATAATTGTTTTTGGTGCTAAAAAAGAAAGGTTTAAAGTCATCCAACACCTTCAATTACTGTCCCTGAAAACTTCAAATAAAGCCAGAAATCTTGGGGTTATTTTAGATTCTGATTTACATTCTGACAGTCACATCAAATCAGTAACAAAATCGGCCTACTATCACCTCAAAAATGTAACAAGACTTAGAGGGCTCATGTCAGCTCAAGACTTAGAAAAACTTGTACATTCATTTATTACCAGTAGGCTGGACTATTGTAATGGTCTCCTTGCAGGTCTTCCCAGAAAAACTGTCAGGCAGCTACAGCTTGTACAGAACACTGCTGCTAGAGTTCTAACAAAGACCACAAATTCTTAAATCCTTACATTGGCTCCCTGTACATCAGAGAATTGATTTCAAAATCTTCCTGCTCACATATAAATCACTACATGGTCTAGGGCCGAAGTATATCACCGATATGCTCCCACTGTATAAGCCCTCTAGATCACTAAGATCTTCTGAGACCAATCTGTTAGCGATTCCCAGAGTAAACTCAAATCAAGGGAGAGCATCATGCAGTCACTATGCAACAAATAGCTGGAATAAACTTCCTGAAGATGTCAGACTTTCCCCAACTCTGACTACTTTTAAAACTAGACTGAAAACTTTTATGTTCACCTTAGCTTTCAGCTAAATGTTTTAATCTTTTAACTTTTAACGTCCGCACTGTTTTTATTTTTTATTGTCTGCATTTTAATTTTGCTTTTATTTTCTTTCATTTCACTTTGTTGTACCACGTGTTGGGCTGTGAAGCACTTTGAGTCTGCCTTGTGTATGAAAAGTGCTATACAAATGAAGTTGCCTTGCCTTGCCTTGAATGTTGTTTGTCTATCTGTGATGAGGTGGCGAATTGTCCAGGGTGTACCCCGCCTTCCGCCCGACTGCAGCTGGGTTAGGCTTCAGTCACCCCCGCGAGCCAGAGAGGGACGTATTTTCTGGACCATAGGGCGCATAGACCATAGACCCGCACTGCCAATGAGCGGGTCTATGCAGGTCTTTTTTCATACAAAAGGTGCACCGGATTATACGGAGCATTAAAGGGGTCATATTATGATTTTTTTCTAAATTGAAAACACTTCCTTGTGGTCTACATAACATGTAATGTTGGTTCCTTGGTCAAAATGTTGCATAGATTATGTTTTACAGACCATCTTCAAGTCGCTTTCTGACCGTCACTTCAGGATGCGCCGTTTTGTGGGCGGTCTTATTTACGTGGCTCACCTTCGGCAGCGTCTTCTCCCCGCCAGCTTTGTTGTAGCGGTGTAGCGTGCAAGGACGGGTGTTGAAGAAGTGTCAAAAGATGGAGCAGCATCTCCTCATCCGTGGCTCACTAGCGCAACAACGCCGGAAATGTGTCCCGTGAAAAAACGTCCGACCGGAACTCTCTAATAACTAATAAATAAATTCCGTGGGTGAATTATGTAAACCCACTACACCGGTAGTTTTTAGCGCTTCCATAGCAAGATATAAGTTAGAATGTTACGCTACTTTATATTAGAAATGGCAACAGCAGAGGATGAATGCCCCGTAACAAAAAGATAGTGAAAAAGAAGCTTATCGACTATGGCATCGACACGGACTACAATGACAGATTACAATGACGGAAGCGCGCAAATTTTCAGGACTTATGCAGATCTCAAATACACATCAGCAGGTACCAGAAGGTAAGAAACGTTGGTTTTGCATAATATTGTGAAACAAAACGCCAGATAATATGTCTGCTAACGGGTGCCATTTTGCGGTCCTTATACACACAACATAGTAATACTTGTATCTCTGACTACGGTAGCTGTAATGGCCCGACAATCCATCAAGCGGTGCGGCTTCGAAGTCATACTAAAACAGTTTGACAGATTTTTGAGTGCCGTGTGTAATGTGCTTTATTCTCAATGGAACATTTAAAGTTTTGGTGTTGTTTACTGGCGTCATATTTCAGTCTACACGTATCTCTTATGTGTGACTACTGGTCACACTTATCAACACCATGTACCAAATAAAATTGTTTTGAGGTCGGTTAGCACAACCAGAATTATAACTGTAGATTTTTGAGAAAAAGAAACGATTTTAAGTGCGCCTTATAGTCCGAAAAATACGGTATGCTTTTGCCATGGTTTCTTTGTATGTTTGTTGGTAACATAACTCACACAGCTTTGGGCGGATTTTGATGACATTTTTAGGGAAATGTCCACAAAAAAAACTATTCCTCTTATCTACTACGAACACTTAACTTCCTGCTTACGGCATTCCATGACACCCACATCGGCATTATTTTGAAGACTTTGAAAAAGCAGTACTGCGGTACCTACAGTACCGTTAAAACCCTACTTCTAACTCATGAATAAACGCTACCAAGAGTCAACTAACAATTGCGGTAATGGGATTCGATCTATTTCGCCAATTAAACGCTCTAAAAAACCTTCAAAAACCTCCATCAACAGTGTATATACACTCTGTAAGCATATACAGTATTGTAAGGTAGTAACAGGCACATTACGAATAACATTTAGTATTTACTGTATTTTGGTCATTTTAGTCATACAGGGGCACATTAATTTCACAGACAAATCACAACGTTCGCTATTTTCTTAAACAATAACTTATACTAACCATGGCAGACTTCATGAGAGCCAATATCAACTACTTTGGGGCAAATAATGATCCAGAACTTGCCACAAGTTTTAGAAGCTGAGTGATTAGCAGATTCAGCAAGTACCACTATTGCCAAGTGCTAAACAAAAAATACAAACAAAGAACATGATAAAATAATCACTTTCTGTACAATGTCTGCTCTCAGAGGGATGCCGACTGATGGGATTTTTTCTAACTTCCCGTTGAGATAAAGACAATAACTATCCCTTATGCAGGTTAAAAAAAATGTGACGGAAACGAGCGCCTTCTTGTCTTTCTCGCGATCTCCAGGTCTAAGTTGGATGTCAAAGTTGGCCAACTTCTCGGTCTATGGCCACGACCACACGCTTGTTCTATAGAGGTGATGCAGCAGCTCACTGGCTCAGTAAGCTAGTTACTTTTCTGTGATCACAGCGCTGGTAAAAATGTCGCTAACCCTTGTTTAACATGAAGGTCAAGTTATGTAAATTAAGTATTGCTGGTGGTTTTTGGATGTTTTTAGAGAGATTTTTGGGCAAATTAGAGGACTCCCATTAGCTTCATTGTTTGCCACAGCGTACATATTACAAGTTAGAAGGCATAAAAAAAAGAAAGACGTGTGTTCTTGTCTTACATAAAGATTGTGAATGATAGGCAACTATCCAAAAAAAAGTGTAGTTGCCCATTAAGACTATAGTATGTCTGGTGGCAATTGTTTTTTGCCCTAGTTAATAAGCAATTTATACTGAATATATTGCACAACAATTTACATTCTTACAATATTGAGCTGCTGGTTTGACTGTGTTCAATAACAGTAGGGTATAACTGCTGCTGGTGCTGAGGAAGATGAAAAAGATAAGCCTGCAGCTGATATTGCAGTACACTATAATATTACTATTTGTGGAAATTTCAGTAGCTCGACCTGTGGCAGCAAACAAAATTCAAAGAGCCTTCGTGATGCACCGACAAAAAGCTATTAATGTTTTGAACATGGAGAACAGAAACCGCAAAGGGAAGCTGTGAATGTTATTAACTCCCCAAGAAGGATGAGACAAGATGATTATAGTGTGAAACAAAATAAAATGTACGACAGAAGGAGACCGAGAGGAAGGGAACATGCAACATATTTCTACAAATCTTGATATTTTTGCACCCGAGCACCAGCAGTATGTTGCCTCTTAAACTCCATTCAGGACCAAATGCTAATGACTGGCAGATGGTGATAAAGGCATTCAGCAGTTTTATTGGCAAAGATGTAAGCTGACACAATTTAACAAGAAAGACTGAACATGTTTATATGGGAATTGTTCTACCTTTCTTCATGACTGTCAAGCAGGATGTCCTTAAACCAAAGTAGCATCATTTGCTAATCCACTTCAATATAACATAAGTCAGTCTCATAACCCAAAGCCCAATTTAGATTTCAGACTTACTTTTATTTTTTCTATTTATGTATTTTTCAATGGCCTTTATTTTTTCCTGATATATCCTGATTTAAAACATGCTCATGCACACCTTGCCATGCTGAAAACAAATACACGTTTAAGTGACAGCACCAGGCGGCAACACTGAAGTTAACAATTGTGCATACCGTATTTTTCGGAGTATAAGTCGCTCCGGAATATAAATCGCACCGGCCGAAAATGCATAATAAAGAAGGAAAAAAACATATCTAAGGCGCACTGGAGTATAAGTCGCATTTTTTGGGGAAATTTATTTGATAAAACCCAACACCAAGAATAGACATTTGAAAGGCAATTTAAAATAAATAAAGAATAGTGAACAACAGGCTGAATAAGTGTACGTTATATGACGCATAAATAACCAACTGAGAACGTGCCTGGTATGTTAACGTAACATATTATGGTAAGAGACATTCAAATAACTATAACATATAGAACATGCTATATGTTTACCAAACAATCTGTCACTCTAATTGCTAAATCCGATGAAATCTTACATGTCTAGTCTGTTACGTGAATGAGCTAAATAATATTATTTGATATTTTATGGTATTGTGTTAAAAATTTCACACATAAGTCGCTCCTGAGTATAAGTCGCACCCCCGGCCAAACTATGAAAAAAAATGTGACTTATAGTCCGAAAAATACGGTATATGCTATAGTACAAGTATTAAAGCAAGATGAGATTTGAAGAATTTCATTTTTTGCTTTTTTACCAATTGGTTAGGTAGAAGGGCGTATAAGTGCACAAGTAACGGCTAAAGTATCTTATCACAGCAAATGACAAGATGCCTTCAGAACTTGCATTTAATGATGAAACTAGTTTAAATTACATAGCCTTACTAAAAAACACATCTAAGCTACACAGACTATTACTGCCAACAATCTTTGTAATTTGCCGTTTAAACCCTGCAAATTAAATACTTTCTCTGAGAGCAGTTAGAAGTTTATTTTGTTTGTTCTTTGTTTACTGCGGCTGGCATTTAGCTTTTTGCTGCATGAGTCCCAGGTGGAAGTCAGTTTTGAATTCCCACTTCAAAATAGGATGACCGATCAGAGAAATGTGCTGAAATCTTTTCAGTTAAGACTTCATGCCTCTGAATATTCTCATGATCCAGGTCATTATAATCTTAGGCCACCGTTGAAGTTATCTAAGGCCCTCCGTATACAAACGTACATGGGTACATTTTTAGGTAAGAAAGGTAAAGCATTGTATCTTTTCGCCTATGATCGACATGGCCATGGCTTTCTGGATGCCCTGGACATGGAAAAATCTGACGCCGATGCCCTGTCACCGTCATGTGACTAGAAGAACAAGAGAGAACCCAGCAAGAGACAACCAGTAGTGAGAACAATGATGGACTTCTTGTGTGCTGCAACTACTGCTATTAGCACGCATCACATCATTTTAAACCAAACACAACATCAATATTTTGGGTGAGAAGCAGTAGCCAGTACCCTCCTGGGCTCTTTCTTCCATAGTTCTATCTTTGTATGTATTACATTGTTTTCACCTCGTGAGTCATTCCCGTCTGGACATGATCCATTTTTTGAACCTACAAAAAAGATTATTTGTTCAACAAATTCTCAAGCCTTAGAGCCTTTGAAAAATCAACAGTCCAGTTGTGATCGATCCAATTCCCTAAAAAGTTAAGACTTCACTTTGTCTGTTCATAAAAAATATTTCGTACACTTTTGCGGTAAACTGGAGATGTTCTTAATGATTAACTGTTCTTCTATGCTAATTTTTGTTAGCAGATCTTTTAACCACCCACTGCCCTCTTGAGCCTGTGTTGTTCAGGTTGCACATCAAACTATGATTACAAGGTGTAAGCCTTTATTAGAGCACTCACCTCTTCCACATACAGGGTCATAAACAGTTTTAAACACAGAGGCCCAGACAGGCTGAAATCCTGCCGAGGGTTTTGGTGTCGTTTCTCATATCGAAAAATAAGGGGACAGATAGCAAAAAGCCCTCATACATTGTCGTAACAGCCACAATTGTTATGGTTCTAGTGCTGGGATATAATTACTGGCATTCAGATTCCGTCTGTCGCATCGTCGCATCTAAAGCAACCAGGAACCACAAGAGAGCATCTGTCAATGCAATGTAGTATGATCAAAGCCTGAGCCTGAGACGTGCAGGCGCAATGTGCACGCTCACAAACAGGCGCTTGTGCACATATGCAGGCAAAACATGGCCAGGTAAACACTGCCACTGCTCATTTGCATCACTAGAGCAGACCCACACACAGAAAACACAGCCAATAAATGACAAACAGCAGCACAATCACTTCTGCTTTGGAGGGAAAACAGAGCATGAGCACATGATAGGGAGGAGGATTAGAACATCAGTAAGAGAAAGAGAAAAAGCTGAGTGATTAGAAGCAGTGGCATCTTTGTTGAGCAACAAGGTAAAGATGAGGGCCACTGGCTGGTCCGGTTCCACTTCTCTAAATGTCCTTTTAAAAAGTGGTCCAATCTCAGCTCTTGTGTGCATAAATAGATCTATAATTGCTTATTACAATACAATTAGGCCAAAGGAGATGAGGGAAGGAAAGATGCTTAGTGCAAATTTGGAGTGACAGGCCCAAGCAACCAGACAGGATTACAGTAGCCGTTTGCACACGGGCAGAAAATGAGAGCGATAAGAGCGAGAGACAATGAGAGAGAGAGAAGAGGAGAGATATGGGGGAGGGGAAAGGCTGTCAAGCACAGGGCAGAAGCTAATGACAACTCTGGCTTCAACTAGCACAGACGTCTTTGAAGCACCGTTCTGATCAGAGCTGTGATTGCCAGCGCTGCAGGGCCACCACTCCTATATTAACCTATACTAACAGCGACTCGGTGAAAGTCACAGGCCCTTTCAAAACCCTATTCCTGCCGGTACCGGCCACCTGTGGATCGGCCCTCTGAGTGAGTCAGGGACACACGTGTGAGGACGCTGTTTGCATAGGGCCTTGCTGTAACACTGACAGTCAGACTGAACATGGGGCCAGTTAGAACTGATTAGCTGCACTTCCCTCCGCAGCCTACTACTGTTATGAAGATTGATAGAAGCAGCTTAGAGCTGATTATATGGCCCTAGAGATGCATGGGCCCATACCCAAACTGCACATTCACACTGCATTCACAATGAGCGCAGCATGCCATCGCCAGGCACAGGCCAGGCATTAAGCAAATGTTTTAGCAATACATGGCAAATGTGAAACGGACGATGCCAGGCGTGCTCTTAAGAGCTTTTGACAAACATGAATATTATGCTAATTAGATGCAAGCTTGTGGCCAAATCTGGGACATCCGAGCGAGAACGCTATGGCCATGTAATAAAATTTCCTCGATGATTTATTGTGAACATGCCGGGATATTTAAAATTCAGTGCGAGTTTATGACAAACAGTGAGGCTTCACGATATTGTGGAAATCGATTTAACAAGGTGGATAGTGAAATTAAGCTTCTTTTGACTTGAGTCTGACCTGCCGGAAAGAGCCAAATAAATGTTTAACCATTCAAAAGTGTTTAAATAAAGAGGATCTCTTCATTTGGATGGAGTAGGAAAGCGGTCAGGTTTGCTGAGATTTTAATTATGCTACTTCAACCGAAGGAGCTTTTTATAGCTGGCTGTTAAAACTAACTATGATCAAACAAAGCATGTCACCTCTCTTGTAGCTAAACAAGATAACAAAAATGTTATAAAAACACCTTTAAACATGATTACACACTATTGTATTTACTATTGCAGGGTGTTGCACGACTAATGTGGAGGTGAGCTAGCACAGCCAACACTGGAGGTTACATGAACAAATTATATGTTCTTAATGGGAAAACACACCAATCAAACATTGATTAATTAGCAACAATATTTACAGTGACGAAAATACAATATCATAAAACAAAAATATCACAGCGGTGCTTGTGTGACATAAAGAGTTCACCATGCTCTAAATCTCGGCTGCCTACTTGAGTGGCAGCATTTTCAATAAGATGACACTCTCTTCCATGACGCCTGATATTGATAACAAAAGTTGATTTTCAAGTTCTAGACTTACTGACAGTAAGCACAAGAGGAGAAAACGAATGGGATTTTAAATTCCAATTACATTAATGGCTTTTTGACAGGCACTCCAACAATGCACCTTGAACATTCTCTCAGTCTCTCTCTCCCGCTCTCTGATAAACAAACACACACACACGCAAACACACACACACACACACACACATGCACGCACACGCACACACACACACACACATTTTCGGGAACACAATGCAGCTAATGATCCTGGATCTTCCATCACTGCAATTGTGGTCATGTGAGTGACATTACTACAAAAGCAGGATGAGGAGATAAACAGACCACAAATAAACAGGAGACGGTAAGGTCACATAGGAGAATACCTCTGTCTTTTTTTCCTTCTTTAAAAGGTGTGCTCTCTTAATACATATCCAGCTGTGGGCTAGTCTTACATTTTTCTCATAGTAGGTTATGTCTGGCTAAATATAATCAGCATATCAATATCATCAATGTCATCAGATGAGAAGAATTGATCAATTATGTCTGAAATATGCCCATTTTCACTGTAATGTGCTAACAGAAAGCTACAATACAATATTATAATTTAGCTAAAACATACGTACACAACATAATGTACTTGTCTCTTTGCTATCTGTGTTGTCCCTGCGATGAGGTGGTGACTTGTCCAGGGTGTACCCTGCCTTCCGCCTGAGTGCAGATGGGATTGGCACCAGCACGCCCCGCAACCCCGAAAGGGACAAGCGGTAGAAAATGGATCCCTCTGCAATTCCAGGTGTTTAAAATAGCATTTCAATTTAGAAAGCAGCAAAGTTAGAATAGTCCAACAAAGAGATAACACATATTGGGCCCTCTTGACCATTGCTATTTTTAGTTGAAAAATACAATGAAAAAATAAAATCTGTTACTCTCTTATTTTGTTGGTTTTATTTCGATATCTTGTTTGCTCTTCTTCTTGCAGACATCTATCTTTCCTAAGGTGTGCATGGTGACGAACAACAGCGGTAGTGTGTCATGGCAGCCACAAGATGGTGTCGTTGCACCATTTTCCGAACTTCCATGTCCTAGTGAAACAGGGCTGCGTCAGATGTACGTTCGTAAACCTCACTCCCTGCCAACTTCAAAGAGTATGCCAGCCGCTGGGGTAGAAGCTCAGGCTTTTGGCTTAGTGGCTAGCACACTTACCTCTCAATCAGGCGACGTGGGTTCGGGCCCCGCTCGGAGCGTTGGAAATACGGGAAGATCAGTTACACAACACAGAGACCGCTACAATGGTGCTGCGACCCGGATGAGAGTGAGTGAAGTTGAGGTGGGTGAGTGTTACGCTGTGCCAGGTGCATGTTAGTAAACCTCACGCAGGGTTTGCAGCTCGGGCTATTAGCCTGGCGGCTAGCACACTAACCTTTCAATCAAGCTACGTGGGTTCGCTCCCCGATCGGAGCGGCGGCAGTATGGGAAGATTGATACACATCGCAGCGCCATACTAGCTTATGGTCCTTTTACCTTTTCAGCAATTACCGTTTCCTGTTTCCGTTTTTAGAATTGTTATTGGACAGCGTGGCGAAGTTGGTAGAGTGGCCGTGCCAGCAATCGGAAGATTGCTGGTTACTGGGGTTCAATCCCCGCCTTCTACCATCCTAGTCACGTCCGTTGTGTCCTTGGGCAAGACACTTCACCCTTGCTCCTGATGGCTGCTGGTTAGCACCTTGCATGGCAGCTCCCGCCATCAGTGTGTGAATGTGTGTGTGAATGGGTGAATGTGGAAATACTGTCAAAGCGCTTTGAGTACCTTGAAGGTAGAAAAGCGCAATACAAGTATAACCCATTTATCATTTATTTATGCCGTCTAGATTTTGCTAGCCACTTGTTCCAAACCGTTATATATGTCTTACATAACCGGAGGCCATCCTGTCCAGCCACTCGCTTTGTATGTGTATCTTTTGTTTGTACTTTGTTCTTGTTTTTTACTAACGCTTAGTGCAAAAGTTGTTTTTGATTCAAGTTTTCTTTTACAATTTAGCATTTTTCTGTGAGGACTTTATCAAATACTTGAAGCTTTTGTTTAAAGTAGTGCTGCATGAATAATCAATCTTAGTCATAGTCATTTTAATGATTCATTATTATCATGAAAATAAAATAAAATAGTTGAACCTGTTAGTGTTTTCCTCTCTATCATGTCTTGCACCTACAAGTGTACAAACGTAAGGTCCTCCTTTGAGATTAATCTCCATAGACCCATGGCACTACACATATAAACAACAGCGGTTCCCATATATTCACTTATTTGTGGCCACAGATAAAATCTCCTTCGTCACAAATACAGATTTGGTGCTTCCAGGTTCGCCCTCGCTCATATATATATATTTTTTAATGCAGGTGTGTTGGTGTACATCGTAACACTGCTTCACAACACTACATATACAGTATGCACCTGCTGTACCTGGGAACAATAGCAGAAATGATCAGTGGTGCCAATTTTGCGACTTTGTTGCTATAAGTGGAGGTACACATTTAAAGTGAAAGAGCGGAGTCTGTCTTGCGGCATGCATTTGTTTAGTAACCAAATACAAGCGGTCATAAAAGGTTAAGTACTTGCCACGTGAGCGAAGATTCGCCTCCACAAGCCCAGAGAGTGTGCATACAACCTTTAGAAAGCAACATCCAAAAGCAACCCAACCTTTATCCATTCCAATAATGCTAAGAAGACAGCGCTTAAAGACACTCTTCTGTCATTTGGCCAGACTTTGCCTTCTAGGTGAAATACATAAACCAGTGGTGTGGCCCATGGGTTATTTGTGGAACAGGTGGCAATAAACAAAAACAATTAAATGTTTGAATTTTTTACCGGCTTGAATGAAATGATTGGTGTTTACGGCTGTCAGTCACCTGGTGTTGTCAACACGTACACGTAGAGCGCATGCACTCATACAAAAGCAGTCCAAGAAAAGCAACGAACAATTTGCAGTCATGTTGTTGTTATGATAAAATACACATTCAAAGACAGCTAATGCTAGCTATCCAAATTGCTATTGTTAGCTAAGAACATCTAAAGCTAATGCAAGTGCATGTGTTACGTATGTATGTAGTTACGTCTATACGTAGGAGAAGCCGTGAGAGGGTGGGACATACTGTGTAAAATACATTGTATAGTTGCCGTCCTCTAGGCCTCTGTGTAAATGTTGCAAACAGCCCAATTATTAAATGAATTATTTTTTATTTTAATAATAATGGATTCGATTTTATATCGCGCTTTTCTATTATTAGATACTCAAAGCGCTCACAGAGCAGTGGGAACCCATTATTCATTCACACCTGGTAGTGGTAAGCTACATTTGTAGCCACAGCTGCTCTGGGGTAGACTGACGGAAGCGAGGCTGCCAGTTTGCGCCTACGGTTACCTCCTACCACTACCTATCATTCATTCATCATTCATTCACCAGTGTGAGCGGCACCGGGGGCAAGGGTGAAGTGTCCTGCCCAAGGACACAACGGAAGAGATTTGGATGTCAAGAGGCGGGGAGCGAACCTGCAATCCTCAGGTTTCTGGCACGGCCGCTCTACCCTCTACGCCATACCGCCCCCGTATATGTTGTTTGTATACAGTCCTGTTTCCTTGTACTTATTTGAAATTACACTTTGTTACCTAAATAAAATTGTAATGTAACACTAGTTAGTTAGTCAGTTAGTTAGTTTAGTGTATTATTTATTCGGTCAATGGTCAACAAAATAAACAAACAATTTTACATCCATAAATTTATAAATTCATGGATGTGTTTGATTGATTGATTGAGACTTTTATAAGTAGGTTGCACAGTGAAGTGTAGGTTGTAGTTAAGCACTTATTTCGCCTAACCCTATCAACAAACTCAAATACAAGATGATGTAAAACCAGGAGACATCGGGCTCTGATCTTGAGCTTCATAGAAATGTGAAATTTCCTTTACACAACTTATTACAAATACACTTTGTACACAACATGAACACTGTTCAAATATTTACACAGTAAAGACATGGACAGACAGTTGTGAAATATCCCTGTACACGTGTTGGTTAAACATTTGTACCAATACTATACTATATAAAAACACTTCTACTTCAGTTGTTATTTATGTCGCACATTTAGTTTAGCAATTAACATTGATCATAGCATTAACTACTGGTGTTTATCCAAGAGCGATATTTTTGTCTAAGACATTGGCCTTAAAAGTTTTTTTGAACGTGTGAATGGAACTTTTTTTTTTACAAATTTGCCTATCGTTCACAATCATTATGAGAGATAAGAACCCATGTCTTTTTTTAAGGATTTTAAAGATGATTAAAAAAAACGTTGAAAGAAGCGCCATTGAGTCACCATTTTAGCCTTCAAAGCCCTGTAAAACAACTTCAAAACCATCCATCAACATTTTATACACAGGCTGCAAGTAAATATATAATGTAGTAGCAGACACGTTCATAACGCTGTAAATGTGGATCTTGGAGCCAAGCTATTTTCGACATAAATTGAGTTCTTACCCAAAATAAACCAGAAAAAACGTCCCTGGACAACTGTCTATCGAGTGAGTCACTATAATATTGATCATGATACACGCAGCACGTCATGCATGTTATTACAACTACATACGCTGTCGAGCTAGCTGTGTGCAAACAAAACATGAAATGTGGGCTGATACTTTACAAATACTGTAATATGATTGTTCATGTTTTTCAGTCAATACAGATTAGTGTGCTATTGCATTGTGTTGTGCGTTGCAAACTCAAACGCGATTCGGGTGCTGATGTAGAAGCTATAGCTTATCTCTTGCTGTAGCTAGCTTTTACGGCTAATACCAACACATGCCGATGTGTTACTCTGCTGGAAAAAAGAGTTCCTCCGTGTTAGCTCTTACAATAACAATATTGCTACAGCTTGGTTACTAAATAGGTTACGGAATGTAAATGAAATCTTATTGGCGGTTTTTGAATGCATTTTTAAAGTGATTTAGTGGTAAAATTGATTGCTCCTGTTAGCTGCATTGCTAGCCACCTAGAAGGAGTCGATTTTGACATGATAGATTGTAAAAAAATAATAATAATAATAATAACTTTTGTCTTCTTGTCTTTGATAGAGATTACTATTATTGATAGATAGGCAAATATTAAAAAAAGAAAGTGTGGTTCCCTTTTAAAACACAGAGCATTCTGCCTGAAGCCAAACATAAACGTGCCTGCAGCTAGACAAAGCAAAAGCTTGACATTAACTGTAGACCATATTTTTGGACATTTTAGAGGTTAGTAATATTACATTCATGTATTTTTAAAATGTTCATATTTTTGAAATGCTAAAAATACATTCAAACAGGGAACAACAGCATTATTTTTAAATTTGATTTGCTGATCCCAACTTAGTTAATCATTTATACGTACAACAAACTTCAGGCAAGTGTCACGATGATGGAAGCACTATTTATTGTACTACCAAGTTAATTAAGCGGATCATTGTGTTCCAAAAATAAACGGTTAAGTGCGCATCATTATGCATGGCAACCAAGGTCATCAATCATTCAGCATCCTCACAAACAGGATTCCAACTTGCTTTCAGCAGCATTGTGGGCTTTTACACACTTTTCCTGCAGCTGTTAACCTCCAACACTTCCAGAGAAAGTAAGTCAGGTTTCGAATACTATAAAGGACTACACCACGTGGTGAGCTCTGCTTTTTCTATGGCAAACAAAAACACATATTGAGAGATTTAGCAAAATAATTTCTTTGAATTTCGCTCATGATGTATTGACAGTTTACCTTGGAAAAACCAAGTGTGTACAAGGAAAATGTGATAAGAATTAAATTTATTTAATTAAGTTTATTAATGCCAAGCTACACCAAAATCACGGTAGACAAGTATTGTATCATTGTTTTGTTAGGTAAAATTGTGCTACTTTGTCTTATTTGCTGAGGTGTGGTCTGTTTTGTGTTGTGGGTTTTCACATCAACAACACTGACATGTTACATACAACAGTAAATTAAAGTTATAAAAACAATGTTTGCCGTGTTTTAAAAATGCTGATTTAAAAAAATCCTCTGATTGGATTAAGCTAGACCAATTGTAAAGTGTTCCAGGTAAATGTAAGCTCGATTGTGAAACTGGATAGAAGTCTGCATATATTGCAAGTCGCGATGCAAAAATCACCTACGGCAGGAGGCCAAAGGTTAGAATGGAAGTGTCACTACTTGACTGCTCACACAGCACATTTGGGTCGATGCTGTTCAACTTAAGTCCTCGTGTCAGTAGTGCGTGTTTCAAACTGTTGCAGGCTGTCAAATTTAATTTCCGCCATCTGTGGACTCATAATGTTAATTCTAAAAACAAAGCAGCAAGCTTCTCTTTTCAATGAGAAAGACTGTACACCTGCCTTTACACACACACACGAACTGAATAGGCATCCCATACATATAACGTTGGCCCATTCTTTGCTGTTTAACAGCTTCAACTCTTCTTGGAAGGCTTTTCACAAGGTTTAGAAGTGTGTTTTTTCCATTACAGCACGTCCTAAAAGCAGTAGGAAGAACCAGAGCTTATTTAATCTTACCCTTTTTTATATTATAGCAATTTTATCCCATTTCGCTGTTCTCTGTTTGTAACAGAACAGTGAATTAATAAATAATATACCATAAGCAAGTAAACACATACATATTCAAATTAGGGCTGTACGGTATACAGGTACTAATAAAGTACTGGGATATTAATTGATTGAAATCGGTACTATTACTGCCTTTGAAAAATACCGGTCCCGTTCTTTCATCTGCGGCGATGACTACAGAGCCGAGGCGCATGATGTTGAGTGTGTCAAAACGCACACACAAAGTGCATACAAGCATTAACATTTAGGAGTGCACTGCTGTTTTTAGATGGAGACAGGTGTGGACAATATTGGAGACAGATGCGTCCGTCCCACACTAAAAGTATACAGCTAAGGAGAAAACTATTTGATGTTGCTTTCATTTTCTCAATACAGCATCCATCAGCTGCTGTGACTGAGAGTTAATGATGTGAAGAAACATGCAGCAGGTGATGTGTCGTGAACGTTGCCACAACTTGTTTATAAAGTATTTAGTTTCTTTACTGGGATTCTCACTTGTCCTTTATTTAACTGCAAACCTTATCAGTGTTCAAATAACATCAAAACTAGCTATAATGTTTTGTGATCTCATGGAACTGAACGCAGGCTGTGAAGATTGTGTATGCGATGTGAGCGGTATCACTCCTGTTTATTTTTTTGGGGCCAAACTGTTGCACTGAACCACTAAAAGGAATTGGAGAAGAACAAAGCTTGTTTATTAGGCTTCATCTTCATTAGCCAAACTGCTTTGAGATTTATATCGATATCAAAAAGTAAACACCATGTTTTTGTTCATCACTTGTGTTTTTTTCAAAGGTATTACTTTAAAAAACATTCATGTGACATAGCATTTTGTTAATGTTTTAGTGTGTATAGTTAATTCCTATACGACATATTTCTGCTCAAACTCTTAATGGATCTGTCCCGATACAGCACCTACATGTACATATAACATGTTCCATAACTTAAAAAAATAAAAATAAAAAAATAAAAAATACCTCCCTCTATCAAAATGTAAAACTAGAGATAAAGACATCATGCAATGAGAAACAGCTGACACATTGAAATTATTTTTGAACAAAAAAAAACAAATACTTGTCTTTAGACATATGGATAACGTTTATTTATAGCCTTTTTATTAGATATTACAAATTACATGATGGTTACAAGATGGTAGTGCGTTCACACTCCAACACTGCTTTACCTAACAATCTGTAATCATGATTTCAATATTGATAAAAATTATCTTAATTATTATTTTGGCAATAATTGGCAGCCCTATATATAACACTAGCTATCATACATGAACACTATTTTTATCTTTTTTGTCAAACCATCTTTTTAATTTGTTAATTTCTTCTGTTATTATTTGTATTAGCCTCTGTGTGTTCTCTCCTGAACAAAACCCAGTTGTATCATCTGCAAATAATACTAACTTTAAGTCATTTGTAACTTTACAAATGTCGTTATGTATATATTGAAGAATTTTGGTCCCAGTATTGATCCCTGAGGTACGCCACAAAATATTTTCAGCTCTGTAGACGTGTGTTTGCCTATCTTTACACATTGCTTCCTGTTGGTTAAGTAGCTTCTTACCCAGTTCAAGACCAACCCTCTGATTCAATCCATCCATCCATTTTCTACCGCTTGTCCCTTTTGGGGTTGCAGGGGGTGCTGAAGCCTATCCCAGCTGCACATGGGCTGAAGGCGGGTACACCCTGGACAAGTCGCCCCTCTGATTCCATAACATTCTAATTTGTTTATTAAGATATTATGATTGATTCTGTCAAATGCTTTTGTTAAATCCATAAACACTGCAGCAGCACATTTTTTGCTATCTATTGCATTGGTGATCTCTTCCGTTATTTTGATTAATGCCATTGATGTGGAAATGTTGGCTCTGTATCCGTATTGGTTGTCTGTGAGTGTTTCATTGTTATTTATGAATTTGTCCAATCTGTTCTTAAACAGTTTTTCAATAAATTTAGAAAATTGTAGAAATACAGAAACAGGTCTGTAGTTTGTAAGCTGGTGTTTGTCACCAGTCTTATAAATTGGTACAACTTAAGCTATTTTCATTTTATCTGGGAATGTGCCTGTTTGAAATGATACATTGCTGATATATGTTAAAGGTTCTGAAATCACTTCAATAACCTTTTTATAGTTTCCATATCAATTCCTTTACAGTTAGTTGAGGTCTTGGATTTACATTTTTTCACAATATTGATTATTTTCTCTTTTGTCACACCTTTGACGAACACAGAGTTGGGATTTCTGTTTATAGTGTGATTCAAGTCCTCACCTGACTGGGGATCTGGAATCTGTTCCTCCAGATTAGGTCCAATGTCCACAAAGTACTTATTGAAGCTTTCAATTACTCCGTTTTTATTGTCATTTTTTACATTTCCATCTCAGAAGTATTTAGGATAATCCTTCTTAGCACCATTTTTAATAATGCTATTTAGGACGCCCCATGTTGCTCTCATATTGTTTTTGTTCTGGTCCAATAATTGACTGTAATATTATTTCTTCCGCATTTGTAGTATGCCAGTTAGCTTGTTCTTTTACGTTTTGTACTTTTCTGCCTCTGTAGATCTTTATGTTATAAATGTTCTATATAATGTATTCTTGTTGCAAGCATTGTTCAGTCATGTGGTCATCCATGGTTGATTGTTTTTCTTTTGCTTCTCACTAAGTTGTTTTAATGGACAGGGTTAGTCATAAAGCATCTCAAAAGTATATATAAAAAAATACCATATGCATCATTAGCATCATTTTCACTGTACACCCTGTCCCAACTTTCACTCTCAGATCATTCTTGAAAGCTGTCATACTTTATTCTGTGCATTATCTTTGAAATGTATTTTCGTCATCAATGTTCCTCTTCTTGTAGTTTCCATCAATCCATCCATTTTCTACCGCTTGTCCCGTTCAAGGTCGCAGGGGGTGCTGGAGCCTATCTCAGCTGCATTCAGGCGGTAGGCGGGGTACACCCTGGACAAGTCGCCACCTCATCACAGGGCCAACACAGATAGACAGACAACATTTACACTCACATTCACACACTAGGGCCAATTTAGTGTTGCCAATCAACATATCCCCAGGTGCATGTCTTTGGAGGTGGGAGGAAGCCGGAGTACCCGGAGGGAACCCATGCAGTCACGGGGAGAACATGCAAACTCCACACAGGATTGAACCCAGGACCTTCGTATTGTGAGGCACGTTATGGATTATTAAAACTGTCAGGTGTTCACTGATGTCGAATATTAGCAGACCACTTGTGGTAATATTATTAAAATCATTAGTAAGAATATTATCAATAAGTGTGGTACTATGTCCTGAGATTCTGCTTGGCCTTGTGATTTTAAGATATAAACTCAAGCTGTACATTGTGTCAATAAGGTCATCTATGGACTTTTGTTTGTTAGGGTTCAAGAGGTCAATGTTGAAGTCTCCACATAAAAAAGTTGTTTTTTGACTGATTTCAGTAAAAGTTGCTTTAATCCAGTTCTAAAACGTATCAATGTTTGACTTAGAATATCTACATATACAACTGATCAGTACGTTTTTTTCTTTTTTCATGACATTTCAATGGTTATACATTCTAAGATCTTAACAATAGCTAATGACACATTTGTAGCACTTTGTAGTTTAAGTTCTTCATCACGTACACAGCTACTCCCCCTCCATTCTTGTTGGTTCTGTTAAAATAATTTAGTTCATATCCTTCCAGGTCAAAATCCATTCCTCTTTTAGCATCCATCCATGTTTCTGAGATAGCGATAACTTTGAAGGGTTAGTTGAATTGTTCCAAAAAATGCTTCACGTTATTGTAGTTTGCATGCAAACTTCTGCTGTTTAGATTTTAATGTTTCCATTATATTGTTTGTCTGTATTATATGACTTAGCTTGTTGAACAGGTAGTAACCTATTATGCGATAGAATTCACTGAACTTCTGAGAGTGGCCTATACTTTCACAATTGTTTGTAGAAACAGAACCTTGATTTTGTACACATGTGGCCATGGAAGTGATTGGAACATATGTTCATCCAAGTAAGTAGGAGGAGGATTAGCAGTCATTTTTAAAAATTA
Organism: Entelurus aequoreus; assembly: GCF_033978785.1. Taxonomy (NCBI): domain Eukaryota; kingdom Metazoa; phylum Chordata; class Actinopteri; order Syngnathiformes; family Syngnathidae; genus Entelurus; species Entelurus aequoreus. The sequence goes on along the minus strand of NC_084735.1, from coordinate 17,581,941 downwards.
CTTTAAATGCTGTCAGATCCGCCTGCAATCCTTCTTTTCAAGCTTTGAACTATGCATGTTTGAACTGGGTCTTTCTGATGTCGTCCTGTGTGCCGTCGTCTATCGACCACCCAAGTACCATAAAGACTTTGTAAATGACTTTTCTGAATTTCTGGCCGAAATCCTGCCCAAATATGATATTGTCCTTATTGCTGGTGATTTTAATATTCACACCTGCTGCCCAGACAAGCCACTCTCCAGGAGCTTCCTGAATGTCATTGCCTCATTTAACTTTGTACAGTCTGTGTCTGGTTCGACACATGAACGCGGGCATACACTAGACCTTTTACTGTCTTATGGTTTTAATGTTGACAATGTCGTTGTTGGTGATGCTGTGTTTTCTGATCACAGTCCTGTTATGTTCAATTTAAGTTTGGACCCTGACGTAAAACCACTTGCCGTGCGTCATGGGCGTGTTATTAGGTCTGACACTGCAGTCGCCTTTTCTCCTTTGTTCACTGTGTCCATGCAGAGTATATCACACTCTGCAGACACTGAACAATTGATGTGCTCTTTTATTTCCACATGTTCTGAGATGCTGGACAATATAGCGCCCCTACGAGCTATACGTCCAAAGTCAAAACAGGAGCCTTGGCTCAATGAAACCACACGCACAGCTCGGCGTGAGTGGCGAAGGGCGGAGCCTAAGTGGAAAGGGGATCACTTGGAGGTCTCTTATCAAATTTTAAAAGAAAGCTGTCGGAATTATCAAAGTGTGGTTAAAGCTGAGAAAACAAAATATCTGTCAGACTTAATTTCAAATAGTGCCAGCAAGCCACGTGTTCTTTTTAAAACTATTAGTTCTGTTCTTAATCCGAATCCAGCCACTTCACTGGAGATGACAAGTGAAACTTGTGAAAAATGTATCTCCTTTTTTAACGACAAGGTTGCTTCTATTCGGGCAAATCTTTCTCGTTCTCCATTGAGTTTTAATGTGGCCACTCAGTGCTCGGCTGTGTTTTGTCAGTTTGAGCCTGTGTCCATGCCTGAGCTTACAGGATTAGTTGACAAACTAAAACCTTCGTCCTGTTCCACAGACCCTGTCCCCCTCGCTTTTTTAAAGAAATCTGGGACTCTATTGACTTGTCTGTTAGGCACATCATCAACAGCAGCTTGATGTCTGGCACTGTCCCCTCTTTTTGTAAAAGAGCTGTTGTTGAGCCTTTGATAAAAAAAACAGGTCTTGATCCTACAAGTTTATCAAATTATCGGCCCATTTCCAAATTACCTTTTGTGTCAAAAATTTTGGAGAAATGTGTTTTGGCGCAACTTCAGCCTTTTTTAGATGAAAATAACAATTTAGATCCATTTCAGTCTGGATACAAAGCTTTGCACAGTACTGAATCTGCACTTTTAAAGGTTTTTAATGACTTGCTTTTAATGTCTGATTCTGGCAGCCCTGCCATTTTAGTGCTTTTAGATCTTACAGCTGCCTTTAACACAGTCGACCACACAATTATTTTAGACCGCCTGAGAGACTGTGTGGGTGTCAGGGGGACTGCAGTGGTTCAGATCCTACCTGTCAGAGAGGCCTTTCTCTGTCAGGCTGGGGGACGCCACCTCTTCTTCTGCTCAGCTTTACTGTGGTGTCCCCCTGGGATCTATTCTAGGCCCCATCCTGTTTGTGCTATATCTTCTCCCTCTTGGAGAGATTTTTAAGAGGCATGGAGTGTCTTATCACTTTTCTGCAGATGACTGACAAATTTATATGCTGATTTCAAAAGGCCACGGCCCTCTGACACCCCTTCTCAACTGTCTATGCGACATCAAGGCTTGGTTAACCCAGAATTTTAAAAAAATGAATGAGGGAAAAACGGAAATTTTAGTTTTTGGTCCGGCCCTCACTGACTTGGAACCATTGCAAAATTATGTGAGTCCCAAAGTCACCAGTCTTGGCGTCACTATAGACAGCGATTTTAAACTTGACAAACAAGTCAATGGCGTTTTAAAATCGTGTTTTTATCATCTTCGTCTTTTAGCAAAGGTAAAACCATTTTTATCTTTTAACCTTTTTGAACAAGTCGTGCATGCTTTTATTTCAAGTTGCCTGGACTACTGCAATGCACTTTATGCTGGCATTAGCCAAAAAGCTCTCTCCCGGTTGCAGTCAGTCCAGAACGCAGCAGCACGACTTTTAACAGGGGCCAGGAGACGCTAGCATAAAACCCCAATTCTTCAGAGTTTGCACTGGCTCCCTGTTCATTTTAGAATTGATTTTAAAACCTTGCTGTTTGTTTTTAAAGCTTTACATGGACTGGCACCTCAGTATATCCCGGACCTCATCCAAATTTACACTCCTGCGCGCTCTCTGAGGTCCGAGAGCCAGCTCCAGCTCGTGGTGCCCAAGACCAGACTTAAATCCAGGGGAGACAGGGCCTTCTCTGTGGTCGGCCCTAAGCTCTGGAACACTCTGCCCCTCCATGTTCAAACTGCTCCCACAGTGGAGTGTTTTAAGTCTCGTCTTAAGACCCACTTTTATTATTTGGCTTTTAACACAACGTAAGTTGTGTGGTCCTCTGTCCTCTGTTGTCCTCTGTGTTTTTTTTTTTTTTAAAAGATTTCTATTTACTGTTTTAATTGGTTTTACCCTTTAAAATCGTTTTTAATCATATTTATTTTTATATTGTTTTTATATTTTATTATTTTTTGTTTTCATTCAGTCATTGGTGGAGCTAAGGATAATATTTGAATATTGTTTTTAATATTGTTGTGCAGCACTTTGGAAACATGTTTGTTGTTTAAAGGCCTACTGAAACCCACTACTACCGACCACGCAGTCTGATAGTTTATATATCAATGATGAAATCTTAACATTGCAACACATGCCAATACGGCCGGGTTAACTTATAAAGTGCAATTTTAAATTTCCCGCTAAACTTCCGGTTGGAAACGTCTATGTATGATGACGTATGCGCGTGACGTCACGACGGCAACGGAAGTATTCGTACCCAATGTGTCACCATACAAACTGCTCTGTTTTCATCGAACAATTCCACAGTATTCTGGACATCTGTGTTGGTGAATCTTTTGCAATTTGTTTAATGGACAATGGAGACTGCAAATAAGAAAGTTGTAGGTGCGATCTGTGTATTAGCAGCGGACTACAGCAACACAATCAGGAGGTTGTGTTGTGTTTGAGCTGGATACAAGACGCACTACCGTGAGTACAGCTTTGGCTTCCAAACATTTGATCGCTTGCCCGTACGTGCGTGTCGCTATGTGCATGTCACGTACGTAACTTTGGGGAAATATATGTTTCTTGCCGACTCTGATGGCGGCCAGGGTGTCGTCGAAAGCTACAACGCCTGCCGCCGCCCCGTAGTTAGCTTCAATTGTTAAGCTTCGCCAAGCTGGAAATTATTAACCGTGTATTTACATGTTCATGGTTTAATAGTATTGTTGATCTTCTGTCTATCCTTCCAGTCAGGGTTTTTTTTTATTTTGTTTCTATCTGCATTTGAGCCTGATGCTATCACGTTAGCTCCGTAGCTAAGTTAGTTAGCTTCAATTGTTAAGCTTCGCCAAGCTGGAAATTATTAACCGTGTATTTACATGTTCATGGTTTAATAGTAATGTTGATCTTCTGTCTATCCTTCCAGTCAGAGTTTTTAAAAATGTTGTTTCTATCTGCATTTGAGCCCGATGCTATCACGTTAGCTCTGTAGCTAAAGTGCGTCAACGATGTATTGTCGTGGAGATAAAAGTCACTGTGAATGTCCATTTCGCGTTCTCGACTCTCATTTTCAAGAGGATATAGTATCCGAGGTGGTTTAAAATACAAATCCGTGATCCACAATAGAAAAAGGAGAGTGTGTGGAATCCAATGAGACCTTGTACCTAAGTTACGGTCAGAGCGAAAAAAGATACACCCTGCACTGCCTCTCTAGTCCTTCACTCTAACGTTCCTCATCCACGAATCTTTCATCCTCGCTCAAATTAATGGTGTAATCGTCGCTTTCTCGGACCGAATCTCTCTCGCTCCATTGTAAACAACGGGGAATTGTGAGGAATCCTTCCTCCTGTGACGTCACGCTACTTCCGGTATAGGCAAGGCTTTTTTTTATCAGCGACCAAAAGTTGCGAACTTTATCGTCGTTGTTCTATAATAAATCATTTCAGCAAAAATATGGCAATATCGCGAAATTATCAAGTATAACACATAGAATGGATCTGCTATCCCCGTTTAAATAAAAAAATTCATTTCAGTAGGCATTTAAGTTATAAAGCGCAATTTTAAATTTCCCGCGAAACTTCAGGGTGAAAACGTCTATGTATGATGACATATGCGCGTGACGTCAATCGTTGAAACGGAAGTATTCGGACACATTGTATCCAATACAAAAAGCTCTGTTTCCATCGCAAAATTCCACAGTATTCTGGACATCTGTGTTGGTGAATCTTTTGCAATTTGTTTAATGAACAATGAAGACTGCAAAGAAGAAAGCTGTAGGTGGGATCGGTGTATTAGCGGCTGGCTGCAGCAACACAACCAGGAGCACTTTGACTTGGATAGCAGACGCGCTATTTGACGCTAGCCGCCGACCGCATTGATGATCGGGTGAAGTCCTTCGTCGCTTCGTCAATTGCTGGAACGCAGGTGAGCACGGGTGTTGATGAGCAGATGAGGGCTGGCTGGCGTAGGTGGCTAGCTAATGATTTTAGCATAGCTCTGTGAGGTCCCGTTGCTAAGTTAGCTTCATTGGCGTCGTTAGCAACAGCATTGTTAAGCTTCGCCAGGCTGGAAAGCATTAACCGTGTAGTTACAGGTCCATGGTTTAATAGTATTGTTGATTTTCTGTCTATCCTTCCAGTCAGGGGTTTATTTCTTTTGTTTCTATCTGCAGTTAAGCCTGATGCTATCACGTTAGCTCCGTAGCTAAAGTGCTTCGCCGATGTATTGTCGTGGAGATAAAAGTCACTGTGAATGTCCATTTTGCGTTCTCGACTCTCATTTTCAAGAGGATATAGTATCCGAGGTGGTTTAAAATACAAATCCGTGATCCACAATAGAAAAAGGAGAGAGTGTGGAATCCAATGAGCCAGCTTGTACCTAAGTTACGGTCAGAGCGAAAAAAGATGCGTCCTGCACTGCACTCTAGTCCTTCACTCTCACGTTCCTCATCCACGAATCTTTCATCCTGGTTCAAATTAATGGGGTAATCGTCGCTTTCTCGGTCAGAATCGCTCTCGCTGCTGGTGTAAACAATGGGGAAATGTGAGGAGCCTTTCAACCTGTGACGTCACGCTACTTCCGGTACAGGCAAGGCTTTTTTAATCAGCGACCAAAAGTTGCAAACTTTATCGTCGATGTTCTCTACTAAATCCTTTCAGCAAAAATATGGCAATATCGCGAAATGATCAAGTATGACACAAAGAATGGATCTACTATCCCCGTTTAAATAAAAAAAAATCATTTCAGTAGGCCTTTAAATGTGTTATATAAATAAAGTGGATTGGATTGGATTGGATTTTCAAATGACTGGTGTGAGTGAATACTTTCGGCAACACCGTGTAGTGTATTTGTGCATTTTGTTCCTCCACTTTTTGTAGGTGCAATTACGGTAATAAGAAATTTGGGACACCTAGTCGTAACTCTTTTACGATTACGGTTGCAAATAACGACTATTTTGATAATCTACTCGTCATTGATAACCTATTCAGTGGCTCTAACTTGGCCATCTGCTTTTAAATTTATCTTAAGATATTTTTAGGCATGTGCTACCTGACAAAGATGACTATTTCATTGAGAAATTATATATTATACAGTATTTATACTGTAACTGTGCTGCTCATCAGGCTGTTACAAAATTACATTTGTGTCCATTTAAAGGCCTACTGAAACCGACTACTACCGACCACGCAGTCTATTAGTTTATATATGAATGATGAAATCTTAACATTGCAACACATGCCAATACGGCCGGGTTAACTTATAAAGTGACATTATAAATTTCCCGGGAAATATCCGACTGAAACGTCGCGGTATGATGACGTATGCGCGTGACGTAGTCAGTTAAACGGAAGTTATGGTACCCCGTAGAATCCTATACAAAAAGCTCTGTTTTCATTTCATAATTCCACAGTATTCTGGACATCTTTTGCAATTTGTTTAATGAACAATGAAGGTTGCAAAGAAGACAGTTGTAGGTGGGATCGGTGTATTAGCAGCGGACTACAGCAACACAACCAGGAGGACTTTGTTGGAGAGCAGACGCGCTAGCCGGCGACCTCACCTTGACTTCCTACGTCTCCGGGCCGCCAAACGCATCGGGTGAAGTCTTTCGTCCTTCCGTCGATCGCTGGAACGCAGGTGAGCACGGGTGTTGATGAGCAGATGAAGGCTGGCTGGCGTAGGTGGAGAGCTAATGTTTTTAGCATAGCTCAGTGAGGTCCGGTTGCTAAGTAGGCTTCAATGGCGTCGTTAGCACAGCATTGTTAACCTTCGCCAGCCTGGAAAGCATTAACCGTGTATTTACATGTCCACGGTTTAATAGTATTGTTGATTTTCTATCTATCCTTCCAGTCAGGGGTTTATTTTTGTTGTTTCTATATGCAGTTAAAGCACGATGCTATCACGTTAGCTCGTAGCTAAAGCGTTTCGCCGATGTATTGTCGTGGAGATAAAAGGCACTGAATGTCCATTTCGCGTTGTCGACTCTCATTTTCAAGAGGATGTAGTATCCGAGGTGGTTTAAAATACAAATCCGTGATCCACAATAAAAAAAGGAGAGAGTGTGGAATCCAATGAGCCAGCTTGTACCTAAGTTACGGTCAGAGCGAAAAAAAAAAAGTATTTCACTGCATTCTAGTCGGTCACTCTAACGTTCCTCGTCCACGAATCTTTCATCCTCGCTCAAATTAATGGGGTAATGGTCCGAATAGCTCTAGCTGCGTTGAAAACAATAGGAAAATATGAGGGAGTGAACAACTGACAACGTCACGCTACTTCCGGTAGGGGCAAGGTTTTTTTTTATCAGAGACCAAAAGTTGCGAACTTTATCTATACTAAATCCTTTCAGCAAAAATATGGCAATATCGCAAAATGATCAAGTATGACACATAGAATGGATCTGCTATTCCCGTTTAAATAAAAAAAAAAAATTTTAGTAGGCCTTTAAAAGCAAGGACAGGCCCAGTGCTGACATAAACAAAGTTGTTGTTTATGAAAACAATCTTTGTAAAAAAATAATAGCAATAAAAACCAACAACAAAGACCAAAGCTTTCTAACTTCCTCAAAAAGAGAAAGTTAATCATTAATAATTATTGAATAATGATTATTATTGATGATTGATGATTATTAATTGATTAACTCCTGGCATTTTTCAAAATCGAATAGACTCAATACATTCTGAACATTTTAGCTATCTAAAAAGATGTATATTTATTATTTTATTATATTGGCGCCGTGGTGTTCATGTGTGTGTATGTGTATGTGTGTGATTGACGTTTGTTATTGTGCTTTCTTTGTACTACAAATTGACACTGGTTCACACCTGAAGTTCCTGACAAATAAAAAAAACTACTTGAATTGATATAGACAAAGTTTAGCTAGCGGACTTTGGCTAAAATTCACACAACCTCATCTGACACATGTTAGCTAGCTCGCAAGGCAACAAGCTTACTATCTTACTTTCTTTGAAATTGCATCCTTCAAATAGCTAAAGGTAAAAAAATGGATTGTCAATAGTAAATAATTTATTAATTCTCTTTGTACACAACATTATTTATCAACGACTTCGAAGATTCTTTATTTTCAATTGTTACAGTATATGGCGCCCAACCAGACTAAAGATAGATCCTGTTTCAAAAGTGAGCTAGATAACTCAGAATCAGCAACAATTGAATGTCAATAAAACCTCCAAAATCATGTTCTAGCCATTAGAACCAAAAGGTCAAACTACTGGAGTTCCAAAATGTTTGGTGTAAAATTGGACACATACGAGTAATTTGTGTTCTGCAATGGATTTATATTTTGGTAACATTTAAATAGTGGGTGCCTGATTGATTGATCGGTTGGCTGATTGATTGATTCAATGGTATCACGGATATTTGTTCCAAAATTTTACAGGCATCAATCCAAATACCCATGTATATTGAATACAATTATTTCAGTAGCTAGAGGTATTCCTCTACCTGAGGGTTATCCTAGTTTAGTAGAGGTTAATGGTTTAACAGAGGCCCCAAATGTGTCTTATACCTAACCTGCATGAGTTTTAGTTTTGTTTTGTGTAATGAAGTTGAAGCACAGAGGGACCAAAGGAGAATGAGCAATCAGCTCGCCAGCAGGTTTAAAGCCTGTTAATGATGCAACAGTGCTAATCGTAATATTGTGTAATTGTAACGCTATGCTGAGGCTCTCTAACTTCATCATTTAGCAACACAGTCATGAAAAGGTGTAAAACAAAACGGTCAAGACGATGAAAACCATTTCGGATAGTATGGTTTGGTTCAGTTTGATAAAATGCAAACACAAGCCTGATAAAAGTCTACTAAATGAACAGTGTAAAATTAAAAAAATGCACTTAAAGTGTCCATTAATTGACATAATTGGACTACACTATGTATTGTGAAATTATTTGCTAGCTTCTAAAAGTAATTGTGTGTGATGCATTTCAATTTTGTATCATTCTTCTTGACATGGTAATGTTCAGTGTTGTGGTTTCTGTGCTTTTACATCAGTGTCTAATGCCAGTGCCTTTTTGGCAAGGGGGTTTTCGTCACCTTAAACAAAAGCTGGGGTCAACTTAATTGATGCAATTAATGCTCATTAAGTTAAGTGTTTGCTGAACAGCTTTAAACCAAAGTCTCTTGGCTCCACTGAGGAGCTGAACTGGTAGAGCATGAAGCGCTTGAGGTTTTTTTTGGAATACTTCACAGGAATCCAAAAACGAGAGGAATAATTCGCTGCTCTACGGAACGTATAGAATAACTTAGCAGCAGGACTCAACTTCTTTGACGTTTTTCACCGTGGTGTGGCTTCGTTGCCAATGTTCACACAATACCCCATGACCAGTGTCCAGTTACAAGGACACCCCTCCCACCACAACGACTATATAATACAAAATCATTTAGCAGCAGGTGACGCATGAAAGAGCAGGCACAATCATCCAGACTAGATGTCATGTAAAAGTGCCTGTTTACACCGAGGCTGTCTGTGTGTGGTAATGCTTCAGTGCGTGTACTGTCCTTGACGTACAGAGCTAGCACTGTCAGCAGGTGTTTGGAGTAAAGCAGTGGAGTGTATAGCGCACACAATCCTGACTTTGAGGGGGTTGAAGATATTTTGCGCTCTCTTCTCTGGAATTAAATACACACCTTGTGGCTAGTGGAGGCCACAGCTGTGGAGTGAACAAACCCGAAAATGCCTCGCTCCAAAAACAATCTCAACCCCATCTCCAAATCTTCTATCTATGCCCCCTGGGCAGTGGCAGGGACCAACAAAATCCTCTCCTACTCTACTTGTGCATGTTTCATTTCCTCCAAGAAAGGACTATTCAGTCATTTTAAAGTAGCATGTTACACAGTCCAGGCTTTTTCTTTGATGAGCTTTAGTCCTAATCCTTCAAGGTTGTGCCATCAAAAAGAAAATGAAGACTACACAATACATGGTTGGAGAGTAAAACGCAATTGCTGGGTTTTCAAGCAGCTCTTACACATCAGGTGTATCACAGGAGCAGTGTGAGACCAACTGACAATATGGATTTCTACACAAAATCCACACATGGCTTTAACAAGCTGCTGGGACGCAATCTCAGCACCCAGCCAAGACTGAGGCTAGCTGCCCCACCTAAAGAGTAATTCACTCTCCAGCTAAAGCTGGATGGTCGGCTTGACCCAACAGCTCGAGCTGTCATTCACTTCTGACCTCCAGAAAGGTGTCAATGAAACATGTCCATGAGTAGTGAGCACAACAAAGTGCCTCACCTGGCTCTTGCTGACAGCTCAGCATTTTGAAGAGCAATAAGGAATCAACACAGGTTCATAGATTCAAATGATGGCCTTGTTCTGTGTTTGCCTCTGGCCTAACCAAGACATGGTAGCTGATAATAGTTGTAATATTGGAATACAATCAGTCATAATGTTGCATCATTTGACAATCTGCTCAGTATACTGCTAGCTGTAATTCTATACATTCTCATGAGAATTTGTCAGGAATATACTCAATTTGGTTTGAAATTGGATGTTTGTCGGGCACCTGTGGGAACCCCATGCGTAAAAGCGTGAACCTCCATACAATGATGTATCCTGTCTAAGCATGTACAAGGAACTCATACAAAAGATTCAGAACCATATTTCATTGTGAATTGTAAACATGTAAAAATTCCTCAATATATAAGTGAAATAGTATTGCATGTTACTTATATGTATATCATAAGTAAGAGTCTTCAAACATCACCGTACCACTGTAGTATCTTTTGACTTTGATTTATTTTAATCACAACAACCAAAAATACTCTCCAGGTATACAATGTTAACAATGTATATATAAAAACAATAAAAATATGGTGTGTGTCAAAAAGGAGTTGCCCCATTATTCATATTTAATAATCTGATTATTTATCAACAACAGAATACATGACCAACAACATTCATCTAAAATGTATAATAGTATGTACGAATTATATGATTACAGAATACATGATTATTTATATCCATGAATACAAAAAAAAAAATTATACAAATAATAAATACAATAAACACTCATTTCATCAAATGTAGTTCATAAGAATAAAATATACCCTAAAGATATTTTATGTTTCCTCCTCTTTTTTATCAAACAAAGACATTGAAAATACATTTATTATTGTGGTCAGTTTCACTCAATCATTAAAATGGCCAGACAATTACCAAGAATATTGTCATTAGTCACAAAGTGAGCAATTTATATTTGCAAGGACTAGCCAGACTGTCTCTTCCGAGTATTTCAGTCATTAAAGCAAAGGCTGCCACAGTGCACTTATTTTCTCTACAGACTTAACATCTAGTAATATTAAAACAAATGAAAATGAAGCCTTGACTTTACAGGGTCATAAAATTTATCAGAGCTTTGGAGAAGTATTCGTCTGATCTTTTCTTTTTTTTTTAACATCCTTTACTTCTTCAATTCTGTGAGGGAAAAGTATCCCTTTTGTCCAGCAAATATTTTGACCTTTACCAAATGGAGCCAGAGAGGCTGCACGGTTATTGCGAAGTATCAACTATCCTTATTTATGAATTCACAGCGTCTTTGTCACCTTCTCTGTAGCTAAACTCCCTCGGCTGGGCAGAGCAACATAATTTGCATAAATGCACATGGCAGGTAAACACACAGAAGACAGGCCAACCAATAACAGTCCAGCCTGCTTCTGACAACCCGCTTTATGTGGGGTGAAATTTCTAGTTGGAGTTTAGTGTCTGAATCGACTCGTGCACACAAGAGCGCCAACAAAAACATTGACAGTTCCGAGCATTAGAAATAGGAGGAGCAGGGAGAGTGTGTCGGATCAGAGTCCATTGCACAAATCTTACACTCACTGTGGGAGATTTGGCCCCGGGCCATGTTCCAGATTTGGGGGAGTTCCAGGTGTTAGTCAGCACTGTTATAAAGCTTATCAATCCTGCTTCACCAGCCAGCCTCTGTTCTTCCCTGAGATGGAGCAAAACTCATTTGAACAAAGCTACAAACACAGTAGACGTTTTTGTTGGAAAAAAATAAATAAATAAATAAATCATGTAAAAAGAATTGGTTGTCATGTTCAAGAAAAAAATCCATGTCTCTTTCCTTTCACATCTTCCCGCAGGGTCATTTGCGATATTTAATTTGCAAAAATGTCCTCTTAATGAATTTAATTTCCTCGTGCATATGATATGTGATAATTACTATGAAATTCATCAAGATAATTATATTACTCTGGCATTCAGGACAAAAGGTTCTAACAGCATACACTTTGGCTTTTTCTGGAGCAAGAGTTGATTTCATAGTCATGCTCATTGCCTATGACTACCAAATTATTAGCTGTATTGGTAAAAAAAAAGAAAATAATAATTATATGTGGTGACAAATCAGCGCTTGGATAATTTAAATAGCCGTTTGGAAGGCTTTGATTGATTGATTGATTGAAACTTTTATTAGTAGATTGCACAGTACAGTACATATTCCGTACAATTGACCACTAAATGGTAACACCCAAATACGTTTTTCAACTTGTTTAAGTCGCGGTCCATGTTAATCAATTCACGGTTTATACAGTGGTACCTTGATTTTCATATGACCCATCTTCGTAAGACTGGGTTTTCAACGAAAATTTCCGCGAAACGTTTGTTTCTGTTATCGTACAGCCAAACAAACTAGTAAACAATTTGCCAAAACAAGGAATCTGACTTGTTGGTGACTAAGTCTGTGCTTTTTAAAAAAAAAAAAAAGTACAACTGCAAAATAAGCCACCATTTGGCCAAAGAAAGTTGGCCAGAACTTTAATGAAAAAGGTAAGAAACACTATTGAATTTAGAGAAAAACTTATGGAGGGACTGCCTGTTACAAAATGATTGTTATATAGATTCCTAGTAAACACGTTGCAGGGAAGTGGTTTAAGGGACACAGTCAAGGAAGTGAGCCAGTGCAGTGTGTGTAATAATTGTACCTGCTGCTGAAGTTTACAATAGAGATATGTGAGCAAGTTTACAGTTTAAACTGTCCACTCTTTAAGGTTAGGTTTGTAATGGACCAGAGCAGTGGTTTTCAAACGTTCCACCTCAGAAAACACTTGGCTCTCAAAGTACTACAATAATGACCAACAGTAAAATACAGTTGCATAGTAGGCCTACATATTCATTAAAAATAAGGCAGAGGTTTTATTTAAAAATTATATTTAATATTGTTGGCCACTCTAACATTACACACAGTTTGAACAGTAACACTGTGTTTGAATATGGGAAAATAAAACATTGTACTTTATTCAAGTGATTATTTGGCGTACCAATAGATGGAGCCTTCGTACCAGTACCAAAATTTAAGAATCACTGGACGAGAGTAAAACCGGTCTGTGTGGCATTTCATATACGGTATTGTATTGATAGTATTTAGTAGTCATGGGTCAAACGATACTGAAGCGCCAATGCCTTATAAAACACAATGAATGATACCGTGTACCTCTATCCTTCAATGTGGGTCTCACTTTAAGAAAAAAAAACAAGTGACTTATACAACTGCTGTGTCCTTTGACTGTCATACACCAAACCAAATGAAGTCGGAAGAGTGGCGTGTTGCAATCAAATTGTGTCTCCGTTGTCAGAGACACAAGTCCGATGTGTGGAATCATTTTGATCATTTTGTGCCAAATAAGGTAAACTTTCTTCCTTTCCTGTTTACTGTGAGCAGACATTACTGTATCATATTTCCCTTTTTCTGACTTATCAAGTCTCATCAAAACGGTAGTGCATTCTTTGGTCAAGCTTTAAGTGAAGGATGAAACAAAAATACAGTATTACCTACTGTACAAGTAGCGAGTGAGCCGTACACTGATGGAGACATCATTTACCTATCACTAGTATCTACTACTCATGAATGAAAACGTATCTCAGTTTTTTCATCAAGGATGTGAATAAACAGCTCATGCAACCAACTTTGTATTGGGCATCCATGTTAAGTGTACACATTTATTAGAATATTGATTTTATTGAGCTGGATAGCTTGCGCATACAAACTTTTTGAGGAATCTAACAACTCACAAGAGCTTACACCAAATCGTATTTATTAAAAGTTTATGAATGCTTTGAGGTAAATGGCGTGTAATAGGATTACACACTTAATTTTCAATATGAAAATCGTTCTAAAAGATTACATATTAGATCAGAGGTGTCAAACTCATTTTAGCTCAGGAGCCGCATGGAGGAAAATCTATTCCCACGTGGGCCGGATGGGTAACATCATGGCATAATAACTTAAAAATACAACTACGACAACTTTACATTGTTTTCTTTGTTTTACTTTGGCCTTAAAAAGAACAAGCACATTCTGAAAATGTACATATCACAAATAATCCTCTTGACCAAACACTTCAAGTTAGTGGAAAATTCTGAGGAAAAAATGTGTGCCGTTTCAAAAAAAGTACAAAGAATACAATGAACTTTGACTTAATCTCAATGTACCTACAAAGAAATGTAACTTTAAATCAGAGCCCATCTTGGATTGAACAAAAAACTAAATAAAGCATAACTAAAAACTCTTCTATGTATCAACTACCTCATTTGTAATTTCCACATATTAATCCTGTGCTAACTCAACAAACCATACAAACTGAGGTGGAAACTATTAAAGAGGGTTGAATTACTCCCTGCCTTCATGGCATCACTCAAAACATATGTGCAATATGTGAACAATTCAACAAACTTAAAAGACTGACAGTATTGCAGTAAATCACAACTGTTCACTTTCTTTATACTTAGAAGAAATTAATTTTCAAAGAACAATATCAATGTGCAGTGTTTCATGCAGCATTTTAAGTGGAGTTATCAATTGTTTATTTTACTCCTGTTTGTTTCACGTTGGATCGAAGGGGAGGAGTCGCAGCCCCGCTTTAGCGTGTACCTCTTGCTTGGTATACTTGCTCGCCTCTGTATAAACTATTTGCTTGCCTAACAGAATTACTGTCCAGTGGACACATTTGGAACAGCAGTTTATTTAATGTAAGAATGCAGCTCAATTTTACATTCAGTAAACTGGTCTCACAGGTCGCATTGAGCCTGTTCGCGGGCCTTATCCAACCCTCGGGCCGTATGTTTGACATCCCTGTATTAAATGATGTGCGTGCAGTAAACATGAATCAGTTAATTGAGTGGTCTAGTCAAAACCTCATCTGTATGTCTTAAGTTTATCCCAGTTTTGTAAAAGTCAAAGGTATAACAATATGTGGCATAATATAAAAATTATTTGGTAAAGCTCCCAATGCAACATGCCATGTACTGTATCCGTGTCATACAAAGTCTGTGCTGGGTTGCCATCCGTAGGCAGTGAAGATCTGTAGAAAACAGGCTTAGACACACAGTTCTACATGAAAACCCATCTTTTCCATGAGCTGATCCTTCTTTGTTCTGCATAAATGCCAATTACATAATTCTCTCTGGCATGCAAATCAGATTAGATGGGGCCATGGCAGATCACCTATACCGCTCAGTCTGGAGCTGCCTCCAAATCCTCAAGACAAGAGCTTTTTGGGACACCTCACGTCGATGCATTTAGCTAATTGGGTTTCTATTCAAGATGCAACAAAGTTAATACCTGTCTTAATTTTAAAATCCATGATTATATAACTAATGATTTTATTAGCGATGGCAGGCTTTCCAGGTGCAAAAAGGATTCTTTGAG
The DNA here is from genome assembly GCF_033978785.1 of Entelurus aequoreus. Classification (NCBI taxonomy): domain Eukaryota; kingdom Metazoa; phylum Chordata; class Actinopteri; order Syngnathiformes; family Syngnathidae; genus Entelurus; species Entelurus aequoreus. Next base: position 17,566,558 of record NC_084735.1, on the reverse strand, counting down.
TGCAGAGAGACATATTCTGGATACGTGGTGTTTGTTTTTTTTTATAGAGAAACATCAAGGGTATTATCAAATGTTAGAGATGTCCAGGAGTATACATGACATACAATATCAGGGGGATATTTGTATTCTGGGAGGAGACACTGACATTCAGCTTGTGGGCACTGATGCCCAGAATCATGCTGGGGAACGGAACTAATGCAAATTAGCAAATCGAAGAAAAGTGACACTTTGCTGCTGGCTCTAGGAATTCATCAGGAAAATGGAAAATGATGCAGCAGTGCAGTACAAGCAGGAAAAACACAAAAATGGGCTCTTGGTATGCTCTCCTGTGTGTGTGTGTGTGTGCATGCGTGTGTGTCTTTGCATTTGTATTTTCCTTTAGGTTGTGTGTGTGTGTGTGTGTGTGTGTGTGTGTGTGTGTGTGTGTGTGTGTGTGTGTGTGTGTGTGTGTGTGTGTGTGTGTGTGTGTGTGTGTGTGTGTGTGTGTGTGTGTGTGTGTGTGTGTGTGTGTGTGTGTGTGTGTGAGTGCCTAGGGAACTGAAGAGCAGAACCAGCCACAACTTGCCTGATGGCAGAAGAACCTTTCCCAGTGTGAACTCTGAGGATGCAGATGACAAAAAAAGAAAAGGAAATAAAACGTTTGGGGTGTTACAATGTATTACCACAAAACTCTTCAAAGGCAAAGGATTTCCATTGATATTCATGATTGTACAAAGTGTGTGTGCGTGTGCGTGTGTGTGCAAGTGTGTAAAAGTGAAGCAGACTCATAGATTGTCCATAAATAGTGTTTAGGTTGTGAGACTAAAGGTCCTTAAAAAAAGAAATAGCTTTTTATAACTAAATCTGAAATTGGTCAGATATTAAATGTGAAAACAAATTGGGTTGAAACGTTAAAACATGGTTTTGTAAAAAGGAAAATCAGGCTCCAGGCACTGTTCTGACTTTATTGAAGTGTGCATACTCCAAGTGTGAACGCCAAGGAATATCATATTAGCATGTTACATTTTGTGTTAATAAATGCATAACCACATTCCTCCTGGCGCTCTTTTGTTGATGTATTACGGCGCACACAAGACTGCTGACATTAGCTTGACAGTTAACTTGAATCTACGCCTATTAAAATGTTATTTTCGACTTCATGATGAACAAAAATACAACAGCATTTTTTTGAAAAAGTTGTCGACTCAAAAATAAACGTAGTGACCGATATCTTTAAAATATGCTGCATTATCAAAAAAATCTTTGAAAACGGAAAATGTATTAAATGTAATTGCACTCTCATAGACTAGTTCTGTAACTGACAATTACATAGTGGATGCCAACAATCAAAGAACATGATTTTTTCAGCTATATCCACTGAATCTGATACGTCACTTGCTCACTCGGCCTCGATGCAAGCAGACAGTCACATTATAGAAATATATAATATATAATATATAATATATAATATATAATATATAATATATAATATATATATATATATATGAATGAATGAATGATCTTTATTGTCATTGTGCATGTACAGGTACAGGTCCAACGAAATTTAGATTGCTTCCCTGAGGTGCTTTGCATTTTTTTTAAAAAGAAGAAACCACACAATATACAAAAACAACACAATATACACAATATGCAATATACAATGTGGCCTAAGACCACTCTAAGAGGCAAAGTAAAAGAAAACGAGACAGTAAAAAGTATAAAGTGACTAGAGAGGAGTAATGCTGAATCCCAGTGTGCTAAGGGGGTGGGAGTCAGCATTTCCTACCTCCTATGCTGTGCAGGCATTTTATTTTGGATTAATTGTGTGAATAAATATGATAAATATTGTCCAGTTGGCATGTAATCGCTGATTGCACAGTCCCGGATCGTGATTGACCGGTGGCTTCCTCATGTTGCACGTGAGGGAGTTTTGTTTTTTTTGTTTTTTTTTTTTTTACAATTTAGCTGCGTTTAGTGCATTTATGGCCCGGGGGTAGAAACTGTTCCTGAGTCTATTTGTGCGGGTTCGCATGGTTCTGAAACGTCTGCCGGAAGGCAGCCGATCGAAGTGGCTGTTGCCGGGGTGGGACGGGTCCTTGAGTATGTTGGCTGCCTTCTTCAGGCAGCGGGAGTTATACAGTTCTTCCAGGGAGGGGAGGGGGCACCCGATGATTTTTTGGGCCGAGTTGACGACCCTCTGGAGAGCTTTCCTCTCTGCTGCTGTGCAGCTGCAGAACCATACGCAGATGCAGTATGTGAGGATGCTCTCCACAGAACAGCGGTAGAAGGACACCAGCAGATCCTGTCTCAGGTGGAGATTCCTGAGTACTCTCAAGAAGTAGAGCCTCTGCTGTGCCCTCTTGACGATGGCCATGGTGTTGGTCCTCCAGGACAGGTCCTCATCCAGGTGAACTCCCAGGAAGCGTAGGGATGAGACTCTTATTTATATATATATATATATATATATATATATATATATATATATATATATATATATATATATATATATATATATATATATATATATATATAATATATTGTATACTGTATATATTCCAAAAACATGCATGCTAGGTTTATTGGAGACTGTAAATTGTCCATAGATATGGATGTGAATAATTGCTTGTATATATATGTGCTCTGCAACCGTCCATGCTAGATTTGATTAGTCTGTCAATGAGCTTATCCATTTTACGTTAGCATTAAGCTAGCGGCATTACAGCTCAACCTTCATTCTGCATAACTGTTTTGCTTTTTTTAGCTTATTCTAAACTAATTTATTAATTTAACGAGATTCCTATTTGTATGTGTACTTCATATGTGTATATATAATGTACTTAGTGGACTTGGTTTTACAGTGACTTCATTGTGGGGAATAGCAAAAAAACACATCAAGTTATTTATTTAATTTCTAATTCAAAGGACTGTTTATGGCAAAGGAACTTGCAAATTTCAGGGAGGGCAGAATATAGTGTAGCCTGTATCACCTTTTACAATAAGCAGCAACAATTGAAATTGCATTCACTGGCAGTCTACCAAGTGAAATTGGCTGTGTTAAACATTGCCAATAAAGCTGTTTCTGGTTCTGATAATATAAGAACAAAAATATATGTTAATATTAGGGTTGTCAAACGATTAAAATATTTAATCGCGAATAATCGCATTGTTCATATCATTTTTCATCATGAATAAATGTACTCTATACAGATAATTTTCAGGGGGGTGGCTTCATATTGCTGCATGACAATATTTTAACCTTCTCTATTATGTGCATTATGTAATATTCAGCCTGCTAATCATTCTGTAATTGAGGACACGACCAGAACATGTTATTAAAGAATTTACACAATATTTCAGCTACTTAGTGTATGTGTAATGTGTATGTTAGTATGTTATGGGTGTCATTTTTCCCATGGTCTGTGAACACATCGTGTCGGCGGAGAATGAACAAGTGTTGTGTGTCTATGAGTGAAGCACGGAGGCAGACGTGTGTGCACGGAGGACATAATTGTTGGTATTGGGCCCACTGTTAGCATAAAATTGGCCATAAAAGTTAAAAAGAGCGTCAGACTTTGTTTGTTTTCTTCTGGACGCTGCAATACATTACATTACTTAATTTTTTTAGGTGTGGCGGCTAATATGAAGCTCATACATTAAGGAGAAACCCTAAACGTAGTTAAACCGGGTGTATAGCCGAGCGCTTTTATTTTGAGGCCGGAAAAGTGTGTGGAAAAAGTCTCCTTTCGACATTCTACCCACCCTCTTTCATTTCTTTTTAGCTTTTATGTTATCTTACTTACTAAAGCAGTCACAGTAACAATCTGAATGTTATTTTATCACTGCACCTTAACCGTAATCTGAACACGGAAGTGAAGCACCACCCACCTCTTTCGACACGCGCAGCAGGTGTTTGCTGCAGGGATGTCTCCTCTTCTCACGGCAAAAAATAATCCTTTCTTGTCGGGAGAACAACTTCCTATGGTTTTGAACCTGATATTTCCATAAGGTTGACTTTATTTTATCAATTTCTGCTCGCTTGTGGCTCATCTGTAACAAGTGAACTGCAGCCAAGTTCCACCGCTACAGCATGGCTCAAGGGTCAAAAGAAAGTGTTCGTGTTAATCGGCCGTTAAAAAAATGTGTGTCGTTATTTAAATGTATAGTTAACGCCTTATCGCATTAACTTTGACAGCCCTAGTTAATATTAATAACTAATAACACATATGTGTTTCAAATATACATAAAACATATGTTTAGCCTTTTTAAAGAAAATATATGCATCAATGCAAATCAAAATTATTATCATATAGATGACTATGTCTCACTTATAAAGTGGCAATCTAGGGGAAATCCTGAACTTCTCATACAAATCACACAATTCCGGCTTCACAATAATAGCACAATGCATCACCTCTGGTCTAACCACCAAAACAATGAAAAATCGTCGTAAATTACTAACATGTTTTGTCAAAAATGTTTTTGTAATGTAATCTGCGATATTTCTACCTAAATAAATGTTTATATTATTATACATGTATATGCTATATTAGGTGTATATTATTTTATAACCTGTTCTGATTGATAGTTAGCAATTACAGAATGTTTGGCAAGCTAAATATTATTATTTTATTAATTAATAGAGAACGTTAAAAAATTGTCATGTAGGGAAACTAATACCATTCACTTTACAATATGTATTGTACAGAACATCGGAAGCATTCATTCAGGTAGAAATATCACCGATTACATTACCAAACATTTTTAACAATCAAAGCATGATCGTAACAATTCATATTTTGTTATTAATCCATGAAACTGGTATCTAAATGGTGCAATTTCTCTCATTTGAATGCAAGTGTTTCTATAGCAGGAATACAATTAATGTGTTCTACAGAATACAAAATCTGGAAAGACGCCAACCAATGTATTTTTTTTATTGTCATTAAAAGGATTTTCATATCTTTTTTGTGTTGAGCGGTTTAAAAAAGCATAATCTTTAAAGAACATTTCATCAAAGCAAACTAATTGTCCAGTCATGGTAATATAAATGTGAAAATTATCTGTGTAGGGTAGAGTTATATTAATGACAAAAAATATTTTTATCTGTGATTATTGCGATTAATTTTGAGTTAACTATGAACAAACTGTGGTTAATCGCGAATAATTATTTTAATCATTTGACAGCCTTAATATATATGATATATGTTTGTATAAATGATATACATATAAATGTATATAATACATATAGATACATTATATATATATATATATATATATATATATATATATATATATATATATATATATATATATATATATATATATATATATATATATATATATATATATATATATATATATATATATATTGTGGCGGGCACTAGGACCATGCTCACACTCAGCAGAATGGGTGTGGTTTTATGTACCTTCTTGGGCACACTATAAAAGTGCATATTGTGTTTTATTGTACATTCTTATGTTGGCATTCTTACAATAAAGACCTCAAAGAAACAACGCTGTGTTTCTTGCATTTGCCACATTGGTGACCCCGACAATGTTTCACGCAGAAGAGGAAGCTGTGTCTTCATCGGCCATGTCGCCCCAACTCCAGCAACCTGCATCCCCCGTGGGGACAAAGCTTCCGGAGTTCTGGCAGAGCGACCCGGCATCATGGTTCCAGCACATCGAGGCACTTTTCCACCTGCGAGGAATCGCCGGCGACGACTCCCGGTATTACTTGGTCGTAACAGCCCTCGACCAGGCGACCACTCGCCGCGCCATGCAGCTGTTGCGAACGCCTCCACAGTGCGGCAAGTACGCAGCCCTCAAGAATCTTCTGCTTCGGAGATTTACTCTAACTGACGCTGAGAGGGCAGATAGACTTATTTCCCTGCCCGGTTTGGGCGATAGCACCGCCTTGGATCTAATGGACAGTATGCTGTCGCTGCTGGGCTCCGAGGAGGGCAGGTTCATTTTCCCGCATCTTTTCTTGCGGCAGCTACCACCTGCGGTCCGTGCGGTGTTGGCTAACTCCGCTTCTCTGGCCTCCGGCGACTACCGGGGCTTGGCTGAAGAAGCTGACCGGGTGCTTCTGGCTTCCAGACGGTTTGCCGTGCAGAGCGTGGAAGCGCCCCCCCGGCAGACGATGGAGAACGCGGACCCAGCGGTAGCGGCGGGAGTCGCTACCCGGAAAAGGCGCGAAGCGAGCCAGTGCTTCTTCCATCAACGTTTTGGCGCCAAAGCTCGACGGTGTGTCCGTCCATGCTCCTTCACGGCCCCGGGAAACTCCAACGCCAGCGTTCAGTAGCAGCTGTGGGCGCCGGCGAAGCAAGCGAGCTGCTCTTCATCGCTGACTCGTCGTCAAGGAGACGTTTCCTGGTGGACTCCGGTTCGCAAGTCAGCCTGTTACCTGCCACGGACGCGGACAGGGCGACAGGTGGCTGCGGGCCGCTGCTGAATGCCGCCAACGGCTCGTCGATCGACACTTTCGGCTCCAGGTTGGTGACTGTGTGCTTTCATGGACGCAAATTCCAGTGGGACTTTATCATCGCCGCCATCACGGTTCCCATTATTGGCGCGGATTTTCTGTGTGCTAATGGACTGCTTGTTGATGTTGCTAACCGCCGATTGATTGATGCTGTGTCTTTTTCAACATTTACATGTAAGGCGGGGGGACTTGGACCGTTAACACACGGTAATTATTTGGTATCTGGTGACGTTTTTCAGCGTTTGCTGGCGGATTTTCCGTCATTAATCACTCCCGCTTTTTCCACCGCGGACACTAAGCACGGTGTCGAACATTTCATTCCCACGGTGGGCCCGCCAGTTTTTGCACGCGCGCGCCATCTTGACGCAGCTAAATTGACCATTGCTAAAGAGGAGTTTGCTACTATGGAGCGTTTAGGCATCGTTAGGCGTTCTAATAGCCCGTGGGCCTCGCCCTTGCACATGGTGCCCAAGTCAGACGGATCCTGGCGGCCTTGTGGGGATTTTCGCCGCCTTAACAACATCACAACGCACGATCGCTACCCTATTACGCACATCCAGGACTTTTCGGCGCACCTGGCTGGCGCCGCCATTTTCTCGAAGGTAGACTTAGTTCGTGGTTATCACCAGGTGCCGGTGCGTGCCGAGGACGTGCCCAAGACCGCAGTAATAACCCCGTTTGGGCTTTTTGAGTTCCTGCGTATGCCTTTTGGCCTGAAGGGGGCAGCACAAACCTTTCAGAGATTAATGGACTCAGTTTTGCGCGGCCTCAATTTTGTGTTTGTTTATCTGGACGACATTTTGGTGGCGAGTCCTTCAGCCGAGGAGCACCAGTCACACCTAACACAGGTGTTCACACGTCTTGACGAGCACGGCCTGATCGTCAATCCTTCTAAATGTCAGTTTGGGCTGTCAGAGATTGATTTTTTAGGTCACCGTATTTCGTCACTGGGTACGATCCCTTTGCCTTCAAAAGTGCAAGTGGTGGCAGATTTTCCTCGCCCCTCCACTGTCAAAGCTCTGCAGGAATTTTTGGGTATGATTAATTTTTATAATCGTTCCTTCCTCGCGCTGCCCACCTCCTGCAGCCTTTTTATGGTGCCCTACGGAACAAAAAGGCAAGCGATTCCCTCGAATGGTCTCCTCAGCGAGTCCAAGCTTTTCATAGGGCTAAATCCGCGCTCGCAGAGGCTGCTCTCCTCGCCCACCCTGTTTCCGCGGCGCCCGTGGCTTTGACAACGGACACGTCTGATGTCGCCGTGGGCGCTGTGGTTGAGAAAAGGGTGGCGAATGTATGGCAGCCCCTTGCGTTCTTCAGTCGTAAACTGCGAGATAACGAGCGGAAGTACAGTGTATTTGACCGAGAGTTGTTGGCACTGTATCTTGCAACACGCCATTTTCGTTTTCTGTTGGAAGGTCGGTCCTTCACGGCTTTTGTTGACCACAAACCCCTGACGTTTGCCATGTCAAAGGTCACAGAGCCTTGGTCAGCCCGTCAGCAGCGTCACTTGTCGGCCATCTCAGAGTTCACTACGGACATTCAGCATGTGGCCGGTAAGGCCAACCCTGTGGCTGACTGTCTCTCACGCATACTCGTGTGTCCCGTGCAGCTCGGTTTAGATTTTTCGGGAATGGCCGCTGACCAACCCGACGACCCTGACATCCGCGCACTCAAAACTGACGGTACAGCGCTAGTGCTCGAGGAGGTGGTAGTTCAGGATGGCGGTCCCGCCCTCCTCTGCGATGTTTCCACTGGCCGCCCTCGGCCGGTTGTCCCGGTAGACTGGCGCCGCCGGATTTTTGACGCAATACACTCCCTGTCGCACCCTGGCGTTCGGGCTTTCGTCAAGTTGGTTGGTGCCAAGTTTGTTTGGCCTGGCCTTAGGAAGGATGTTAGGCAGTGGGCAGCCGCATGCGTGGCATGTCAGCGTGCCAAGGTCCACCGGCACACAAAGGCGGCCCTCGAACCATTTCCGATTCCGGTCAGGCGGTTTGACCACGTGCATGTAGACTTAGTTGGCCCCCTCCCTCCGTCGCAGGGTTATACACATTTGCTAACAATGGTAGATCGTACTACCAGATGGCCGGAAGCAGTTCCTCTTTCCTCCACTGCCTCGGTAGACGTTGCTCGCGCGTTTCTGTCAGCCTGGGTTGCGCGTTTTGGCACGCCGTCTGATATCACCTCGGACAGGGGATCCCAGTTTGTGTCAGAGCTTTGGTCAGCGTTGGCCCAGTCCTTGGGTGTGCAGGTGCACCGTACTACAGCCTACCATCCCCAAGCTAACGGCTTATGTGAACGTTTTCACCGGTCGCTTAAGGCGGCTTTGCGTGCAGCGCTCGTTGATAGCAATTGGATTGACCGTTTACCTTGGGTTATGCTCGGGTTGTGCTCAGCCCCTAAAGAGGATCTTGCAGCGGCCCCCGCTGAATTGGTGTTCGGTCAGCCACTACGCGTTCCGGGGGAATTTTTACCTGAGGGTTGTACCCCGCGACCTTTTCCCTTTTTGACGAGGGGTTCCTTGGCTCCCGGCCCGATTCACCACTGTTTCCCTAAGTCATTTGTGCCATCGGAGCTTAAATCTGCCCGTTTTGTCTTTGTACGTCACGACGCCCACCGTTCGCCCCTCCAACCGCCTTACGATGGCCCATTTAGGGTGCTGGAACGCGGTCCTAAAAACTTTGTGCTGGATATGGGCGGGCGCAGGGAATGCGTTTCTCTGGACAGACTTAAACCGGCGCATTGTGTTGCAGGTGAAGAATTACTGCCGGGCCAAGTCCCCCGCCGAGGTCGCCCCCCAAAATCTGTTCGGGTTGAATGTCTTTCGCCTCCCCCGGACCCTGATGTTTGTTCTGCTCCACAAGGCACACCCGCTTCGCGGGATGGACATTGTAGCCGTTACGGCAGGCGAGTGAGGCCCCCTGACAGGTTTTCTTTGTCCCCATAACTTGCTGTCTGGGTGTATATATATATATATTGTGGCGGGCACTAGGACCATGCTCACACTCAGCAGAATGGGTGTGGTTTTATGTACCTTCTTGGGCACACTATAAAAGTGCATATTGTGTTTTATTGTACATTCTTATGTTGGCAGTCTTACAATAAAGACCTCAAAGAAACAACGCTGTGTTTCTTGCATTTGCCACAATATATATATATATATATATATATATATATATATATATATATATATATATATATATATATATATATATATATATATATATATATATATATATATATATATATATATATATATATATATATAAATAAATATATAAATATATATTCAGCGAGATTCTCTGACATTGAACTGAATGACAACTGTACTGTACTTTTATTAACCCAGTTAGTCCAGGTGGGTATTAACAGCACAGAAAATAAACTGTTTAAGTAGCACAGAATTACATAACATTAATAAAATAGAAAAATGTGTAAAATTAATAACATAGCTGCAAATAATACAAACTGTATCAAACTCATAAATTTGCAGGCAGGCACTTTTTAATTCCCAGTTGACTATGTAATGGACTGTCACATACGTAAGGTTCTGGTCAGCGCCAAGTTAATGACCTGACTTAATTGTGCGGCTATGATCTTTCTCACTTCAGCATACATTTTTGGCAACATTTCTCATGCGCAATATGACCGGCTTGGCAACTCGAGAACAGTTTTGATTTGGGCTTACATGGTAAACAATTAAAATTAATGTTTTATCCAGACGCATACATTTGTCCAAATGTGGCCAAGTAGACGCATTGTGGGTTCCCTGGACATTGTCTACATCGCTAAAAGAAAAATCTAAAGAAGAGAATCTGCCATCTTCCACTAGTTGTTTTAATATATAAATTGCCCACTTGAATATTCCCTCTTCACTTCTACGACTCTCTTGTGGTCCTTTGGGATGTCTGTTGTGATTTCCCTTCCTGGTTCCATGACCCGCCCTATGTTGCCTCTGATTGGCCTGTTCCTAATGTTTTTCCCTAATGTCAACCAATCATGGATGTTCTTATACACATCTTGGAAGGAGAAAGGGGAGGGGTTTAGTAGCCCATGGAGTGCTGAGAGGGAGTGGGAAGCAGGGGAGAACAAGGAACACAACAAATAAGCGGTGTGTGGTCATTTTAACGTGAAATAAATTATATTGATATTACAATATTTTCTTAATTCATATCTTATTTAAAAATATATTGATATATCTTACAAACTCGATATATCACCCAGCTATAATACGTGTGTGTGTGTGTGTGCGTGTGTGTGTGTGTGTGTGTGTGTGTGTGTGTGTGTGTGTGTGTGTGTGTGTGTGTGTGTGTGTGTGTGTGTGTGTGTGTGTGTGTGTGTGTGTGTGTGTGTGTTTGTGTTTGTGTTCATTTATACTATATATACCCTATTCTCCAGGTTATACTCTGCCTCTCATCCAAAGTCAAAAAGGATAGGCACTAGCCCACCATCATTAAAGCTGTATAGAATATGTATGGATGAATACCATTATTGCAGATTTTTCACATTCACTTAATGAATTGATGGGTAAGTGTTCATTGCTGTCTCCTCAAAAACAGAAATGTGCATGCTGTATGTTAAGAGTGACAGGTAAATACCATAAGCAGCCATTTAAATGTTCGAGCTACATCATTTCTCAATGACTCCGTGAGTGCCCATAATTTGCTGTTTACTAACAATGTTGTGAACAAATCAATAAAAGAACGAGTTTTAATAGAGTGCTGTAAACTGGCAAAAACACTACATTACAGTGACAACACCCTTAGTGGTTTCCTTTCACTGAGAGAAACTCTGCCAGCAAAAGTTCCGGGTCCAAGTAAATTATTTTCAACTTTGCTACGGTTTGATTTCATGCTACTGGGATTTTAAATCTTACATCTACACTGCTTTTGTGTGTAATTAGTTTTATAGAGCAAAACATTCATAGATCCTTTTGATGACGGTGTATTACAAAAACGCTTTTCGTGGTATGATAATACAATGTCTACTGTCTACACTCAAACACACCTGTCACATCCCCAACACGGTGCTGTTTAATTGAAACACCTTGGATATACCTTGGTATCATACAGCCATGGTTGCACACAGCATGCCACAATTAGGCTAATTATGCAAGTAAATTAGCTGCTAACTGCTGTGTAGGTCTGCTGACAATGAGCTCAGCCCATGACAGCGTAAAAGAGGCTCATGACGGGACAAAGACAGGAGCACCAAAGCATATATATAGATATAGCACGGATCTGAATACTACAAAAAAATATGTATGTACATTAGGGCTGCAAATATTATTTGAATAAATCGATTAATTTGATTATATATTAAAAAAAAAAGTTTCAATGTATAATCTGTTGCTTCAATAAATATTTTTTGGCATTTTATTTTTACATACAAAGTGTACAAATTTTAACATTTATAAAATCTCAGTATCTGGAACTTTAAATATGCAGACATTGTTTCTGCATGGCTTTCGCAGAAGAGCGCACAGGATGGCATGTGGCTGCTGTGATGTCTGTAGCAGAAACAGCAGAAATGGTAAATAAATGGTAAATGGGGTATACGTGTATAGTGCTTTTCTACCTTCAAGGTACTCAAAGAGCTTTGATACTATTTCCACATTCACACATTTACACACCGATGGCGGGAGCTGCATGCAAGGCCCTAACCATGACCCATCAGGAGCAAGGGTGAAGTGTCTTGCCCAAGGACACAACGGACGGGACTCAGATGGCGGAAGCTGGGATCAAACCTGTAACCCTCAAGTTGCTGGCATGGTCGCTCTATCACCTGAGCCACGCCGCCCCCAAAATGTTGTTTATGTTGTTGTTTTTTAGTAATGCCCACATCTTAAAAGTCAAATTTCAATGTTGATGATGTATATTTATTAGAAAAAAGAATAACAGGAATTGATAACAGAAAATTGTTTATTTCAACATTTGTTCCTGTAATACTCATTCAGGCTGTAAAGTGTGTTTTATATGATTACTCAATTCATAGAACAAACTAATCTGTATACTTTTTTTTTACTAAAATAATTGATAGCTGCAGCCCTAATGCACATCCTTGTTTTGACATTAAATTGTATTTTACAATGGTACCTTGGTTTTGGTATGTTCCACTTTTCCAATGATATGGTTATCAACCAAAATGTTATGCCTAGTCTGTTTTCCCGCATAAAATTCTGCAGACTCGAGTGCCCAAAAAAAGACTGTCATGCGTTGGTGACGCTCTGTACTTTTTGTATTGAGCACTATTGTACAATAAGCCACCATCAGGCATGTGATTTGACCACAATGAAAAAGACTGAAAACATTTCCGGGGGTCTGGGGGACGAAGGCCTCCAGCCAGGCCCCCCGAAGCTCCTGGTTTTTCACCAATTTAACATGCAAAAATTAACAAAGACAGCACCATTTGAAGAAAATATTTTAGTGTTTAAAGACATGAAAACATCATTAATAGAACATACATAACCCAATTATCCTAATGAATCACTGTATATGGTTCAGTCCCAACAGTATTTAGTCACTAATATTTACATCTTGTGTTCATTTCACATCCACAGGTGTCACATCAATCAGTGTTATTAGCTACAGTTTATTTACAGTATTACCACATTACTTCAGTTCATGTAATGTAATGTAATGTAAACATTTCATTCTTTTCGCCAAAATAGGATATATATTTATGAAAATAATTGAACATGTTTAGTATTGTTTACTCATATTTGAAAATAGGAAATAATAATAATGTGAGGACACTGACATATTGCATGAAACAAGTGTGAAAATATTTACCTTCAAGATTGTTACACCACTGACAATAGTTTCAACAGACTACAAAAGAACATAATATTACAAAATAGTATTATATGCAAATTTATTTCAAATAAATTGTTAACTGGAATCAATAATGCGACTCTTTGAATTTCTGTAATTTCATAATATATGTTCACATGGCTTTTTATTTTTAGAAAAACCCATTTATATTTCGCAAAGCAATAATTGGTTAATATTTAAAACAAACATGCGTATTTCGTAAGCAAATATTTTTTAGCTTACCTCATTATTAACAACCCTGTCTGCAACTAAAAGTGGGTGGATCTTTCCTCTCGATGTCTACGGCAGTTGATGTAAACAAAAGATGAAGTCCGTAAGGTTTGCTCACTTTCGGTTGACATCCAAAAGTACCAGCTAGTGAAAAGTTTGTTTTCCTTGCTTCAAGTTGTTTCATATGTTTTTGGCGTTTCGCATGTACTTCCAAAGCCTTGAAACCTCGTGATCCATAGTCAATATTATCATGACACCACGTGCACAAAACCTTTCCGGGACGATCGATTTTCCGAATAAAATCACCGACCAAAGTCGTAACTTCCTTCTTCCCAACAGTATCAGTGATTTCCCTTTCCATCCAGTCCCATCGGAACTTATTTTTGACATGTTTATCAATTTCTTTTACTCGTAAAGCGTCCTTTCTCTCGAGAACCGACATTGTTTACATATGAAAAATGGCCGTAATAACCATTATGAATGATGACGTTATTAACGTCATCATTCATAACAGATGTCCTGATTGGTCACAAGGAACATATCGACCAATCAACTACGGCGTAATATAAACTACATCTCGAATCTTGATTTAGGGTCGGAAAAAAAACCGGAAAAACGGGAGATAATTTTTTTTTTCCCCCCGAGATTAAAAAAGACGGAATTCCAACTTTAGACGGAAAAATCACATGCCTGCACCATAGGGCGAAAGACAGTTACAAGTGACAGCACTTTCATAAAGAAGGTGGGAAACACAATAGAGAGTACAACACTCAGTACAGAACAAAGTATGAAAGAGATGTCGGCTTGTCTTTCACCTCCTCAACACCCTCTACGCTTGTCGACGTCCACGCCACCAATAATTCAATAAAAGTGATGTTAAATGTTAATTTATCAATTTCATTCATCATTTATATGTATTGTGTATTGCTTTATGTTGCACAAAATATGTAGTGTTCCAATATCAGTCCGATATCAGCAACAAAATAACAATCCGATGGCATTGGCTTGCATGTAAAATCTCCGATATAAAAAAAGTTAAAAAGTTAAAGTACCACTGATAGTCACACACACACTAGGTGTGGTGAAATTACTGGGAGGTGAGGGGAGCAGTGAGCAGCAGCGGTGGCCGCGCTCGGAAATCAGTCCTGAAGTGTGTTTAAAGCTAGAGAGCCAGTTAACAGCTGAATATCATCCAAAAAGCACACACGTTTGAGGTTTTCTTGTATGTTAGTTAAGTGATTTAAAATGGATGGATGGATGGAATTTATAAAAGGTAAACTGATAGTCTACAGGCTGTGTAGCATCTACACAAGCTATACATACATAAAAAGTGTCCTTAATTGAACAATATTGCAGTCTAAAACACCCCATTTGTCGATATAAACAAGTATCAAATATCTTTAGTTGCATATTACTTACATAAAACAGTCTTCAAGACAGAAGCGCAATAGAAAGTATTCAATAACAAACGTGACTGTATTATTCAATTTACTGCGACAAAACAAAACAAATTGCCACCCGACTTAAAAAGCAGTAATCAAAAGGTTACTTTTTTTCATACCTACAATTGTTCTTTGAGTAATTTCACCCAATCAAACCTTTTCTAACTTTCCACAATATGAAATAACGAATATTGGTATCGGCCAATACTCAAGGCTCTAATATCGGTATTGTATCGGAAGTGAAAAACATTGTATATCTGGATACCTCTGTACACAATTATAATTATTTATATAAAATGAGTGTGTGTTATTATGCTTGGTGCCTGGAATGCATTAACTTGATTTCTTATGGGAAAATTGCTTTGGGTTTTATACAAAAAATTAGGAATCCAACAAAGTTGTGTAAGGATTTATTTATAAAGCTATCAAACAACAATGCATGCCCTGAAAGTTTGGCTTTTGGGTCATGCAAAGATATAGACCTATAACCTCCAGGATTTAAGGCAGAGATATTCAATTACATATTTTTGGGGGGCACAATTCCAGACCGGACTTTTCCCTTCAGTCTTTTTTGTATATTCCAGAGAACTAAAGTCAGAAATTGTCTAACAACATTAGACATTTTATTTTGGTTTATTTATTATTTCAGAGTTACAGAAGTGCTCTGCTGTTTTAAAGACATTCTGCAAAAAAGGTCTATGACAACACTCAAGTGTTTTTAGAAATCTACTGCAAAAGTTTTTCTGAACTGAACTCCCAGGCGACCAGTTGAATAGCCCAAATAATGAAAAAAATAGGACCTAAAATGGAAACTTGAGGAAAACTACTAGTATAACTAAAGAATTTGAAAAAAATACTACTGACTGCATCTGAAGTAAACAAGCTAGAGCAACACCTTGGTTGCATAAATCACCAGTTTGGACGCCAGTGTTATATGTTTACTAGCGAGTTTAAAATGTCAATGCAAGGATCTGCCAATGTGTTTACAGCGGTTCAAGTTCCTCTATGCAACAAGAACACTAGTGTTTTTATGAATGTGTGTCATTTCCTTATTTGGGTGGTTTTTGTGTGTTGTGTTATTCTCCATCCTATTTTATAAAGTGACGGTTTAGAATGTGCCTGAATTTTGCAAGATAGTAACACCTCAGCAGTGCGCAAGTGAAATGTTGGAATGGAATACTCCACCAGAAAGAAATGCGAAGAACTGTGAGAAACATCTGAAACACAGATGTCTAGCGGCTGTTTCTCATAACGCTTCCTCTTCTTCCAACATGATGAGCAGTCGCTCGCTATTCATATGCTAATGCTCAATCAGGCTGTCCAATCCCAAACTATTTCCCACCACATTCTCTTTTTTTCCTAAGCAATCAATTTACCTTGGAGAGAGATAAATGTTTAAAGAGTCACATAAGAGGCACGCTCAGAAAAATGTGATATAGGGTGGTGAAAAAAAAACAAAAAAACTACTAAGACAGAAAAGAGGCAGTAGGGAAATAGCTGGATAATGCTGGTATAAACACACAAGTGTGCCTAGGAAGGCTTGACCGAAGCTCATTCCCATCTAAGCTGAGTTTCCCTCCACTGCAGGAGGGACTTCCAACACCTTCAGCTGCAATATAAATGTTAATAGAGTTCAGGGTAGGAAAACGAGGCAAAAACAAACAAATGTCGTATTCCATGCTTTGGGGTAGCAGGAGGGCCCTGCCATTGAGCGCTATAACTGCATGTGTTCATGTGTGCTCATTTGTGTGTCTGTGTAAGCATGTATAACGGGAGCAAAAGCCTGGGAATAAAATAAGGCTTCACATACAACCGGCCTCCAGGGGTGGAACCTGAAAAATTAAACCGAAAAAACATGTTCTGTATACTACAAAATAAGACAATAAGAATATGGCTTTGAGGTTCAGCACTGTTTCAAACATGAACCCTGAAACCAAAAATGCACACTGAACATCTAAAGTGGACCCATTGTAGAGTGAGTGCACTCTGAAATATCCAAGTATATAAAGCTTCCAGTGTGTGTCAGTTTTTTTGTCTTTGTACATTAAGGCAGGAAAAAAGAGCAGAATGAAGGGTAGTCTGGTGGTAAACACACACATCTACATTCTAAGCACACAGGCAGCCACAACTCTGTCTTGTCTTGTTCAAAGGATTGGCAACCTTCAGACCAATTAGACATCACAGGGCAGCCTGCGCAGCATCCAGCTTTCATATAAACGCCTTTCTATGAATTTTTAATCAGATATAATTTAGGTATTTAAATAAAGATCAAGTTCTTCCGGCAACACGCCGCTGAGGTGTCTGACTGTGAGCGTGTGCAGGCTCAAGTTAGTTTGCCTCATCTGTTTCATTTGCTATATACCCCTATAGCCAGCTCGCCACCCACACCCACCTAAATGTTTCCCGCCTCCTTCCCGCACGCTTTTTCCCCTCCTCTTCCACCTGCCAGCCAGTGTTATGGGCAGATGCCCAGCAGGTTGTCTAACCCCGGGCAGAGAATTTCCTGACTGACTGGTTGGCTGGCTGAGTGGCAGCATGTGAAGAGCAAGAGACAGATCTGCAGGGAATCACTGACAGATGTAATTAATGAGGTCATACTTGGAGCTGGCACTCCCCTTCATATCCAATTTCTGACGATCACAACTGAACACACCTGCACCTCACACAGCCAGACTATCCCAGTCCCCAGACAAAGGGAAAGATAGATGTATGGGCTATTTTTACAATGCCAGGTCCCTTATGATACAATAGAGTATTTTCCACAGGTTTCCTGTAAACCTAAACACAAGGGTTTTATTTTTTTTGAATGCCAATAACTTAGTGGTGAAGCAGGCTGTGGGAAATGTCTGGTATGTACAACAACACTAAGGCTGCACGATTTTGAGAATAAACCTAATTGCAATTTTTGTATCCAAAATTGCGATAGCGATTCAAAATGGGATTTTTATATTTTATACATAAAAATGTATAAACGAGTGAAAGAAGACATGCTACTTTTAGACTGTCCATCAACATATCATTGTCTCAAGGTGCCACACATTAGAACAATATGCAATAATCTACTTTCAGAAGTATTTGGCTTTGCGCACAGACCCAGAGCTTTTGTCTACATCATGCTCCTAAAATGAAGAATCAATCGCTAAAAGTTATAGAATAATCATAATATATAATAATGCAAGTAACCATTTAAAAGAATATACACTTTTATTTCTCATTACTGTGGAATTGTTTACCATTGTACTGTAATTGGAACAGAGACACGCGACATGCTTACACACACACAAGCATCCACAAAAAATATACGCCACACACACATACCCCACCCCCAATTCAACGCCCTTGACGCAAATCCCATAGGGGTGATGGACGGATGGGCAGCACCTGAAAAGCTGCAGCCTGGCATCATGGCCCCCCACTCCCTCCCCTCTGTTGCTAGATATCTCGATATGTACGTTGTGATATGTATATGTGCTTTGCTATGGAGGTTTTTTTCCCACTCCACACTGGGCCCCCTCAGGAGCCCAGTCTAGATTGTATTTTTTTAGTCATCCTTCCCCAGTGTTTAGCTTTTTCCCATCTTTTACGGGGCGCCTTGTGGCGACCCATCAGCGTTCCTGTTCTGTAACCCTGTACACTGTTTGTTTGTCTAATCTTGAACGGGTTTGTGCTGAAAACAAAGTTTTGTTGTACTTGTGCAATGACAATAAAGACCTACCTACCTAATTGGAAGTTAAATAACTTTTAGTTATCCTAAAGGAAAAAACAAACAAGCAAATAAAATGGACTCTCATTTCTGTAAACGAAAACTTAGCTTAAATAAATATTGAGCATCTCAAAGTGCATTGTTTTTCTTCCAGTTGGAAAAACTAAGTTGGGTTGTCTAATTTTTTTGTTGCCATCACGTGATCACGGCATTGTCCTTCGTTTCTCTGTGTTGATGTGCTTATATTGACCATCTGAATTGAAGCTGAAATATTACCACACAGGATATTTGGCTTGGTAATCCTATTTTTTCCTCTTAATTTTTGTTAATTTGCGGAACTTCTCACTGGCAAGTAGCGGGTAGGGAGGCGAGAACCTTGTGTGTAAGCAAACGGACCCGCTCTCCGCCCACCGAGACAAAGATTGTGAAGGGCTGAGAAGAGGGCTCGTTGTGTTCAGTTCCATCCATCCATTTTCTACCGCTTGTCCCTTTTGGGGTCGTGGGGGGTGCTGGAGTCTATCTCAGCTGCATTCGGGTACACCCTGGACAAGTCGCCACCTCATCACAGGGCCAACACAGATAGAAAGACAACATTCACACTCACATTCACACACTAAGGCTATGTCTACACTAAGTCGTTTAACCCCATAAAGGAACAATTATTTAGCCTAAGCCCCATTTCAGCCACACTAAACCAGCGTTTAAGGTCTCCCTCCTTGGACAAATTTTTACACGGGTAAGTCAGCCGTGTAATTTTTGAATCTCCGGCACTTAGCTTTGTATGGACTCGTTGATTGTTTACAAAGTGAGTTCGGGGAGGAAGTGACGCCAGAAAGACCACGCCCACACAGGAAGAGACATCAGAAAGAACGCGCCATAGTCAGCTTCATAACAAAGATGGAGGTGGATCATCTAGACATACCGTGTTTCTCCTTCTTCTACATGTACAGGCGCTTTTGGAAATCACAAATCAATACCTTAGGAGAAGGCAACGGGCGATTGCAGCTATTTCGGATACAACACTAATCAGACGGCAAGAAAACTTTCAAATGTCCGGGTTAGCTGTGAGTCTATTTACCGAAAAACCTCGTCCCTTCCTCCCGTGGATGTGATACAGCCAGTGTGTAACTACAAATATTGCTTTATGGACGTGACTGTGAAATGGCCAGGCAGCGTACATGATGCCCGCATGTTCGCTAACTCCGCCATTAGCACGCAGCTGAAAGATGGAACCATCTCCTCGTGTCCCAAAACAACTGCTGGAAGATGAAGATCCGGTCCCTGTTTTTCTTTTGGGTGACCCAGCTTATCCCCTGACGCCATATCTCACGAAAGAATATCCCAACGGCAGAGTCAACCCACAACAACAATACTTTGGGTATTCTCTGTCTAGATTAATTGTTGTAATTGTTGTAAAATGTTCTTTATCGCATTGTCTACTTTCTCATGTCGATTAAAGATTTGATTCATGTATGATGGCTCAGGTGTGATTTACTACGATAGGCATACTTGCCAACCCTCCCGTTTTTAGCGGGAGAATCCCGGTATTCAGCGCCTCTCCCGACAACCTCCCGGCAGAGATTTTCTCCCGACAAACTCCCGGTATTCAGCCGGAGCTGGAGGCCACGCCCCCTCCACCTCAATGCGGACCTGAGTGGGGACAGCCGTTCTCACGTCCGCTTTCCCACAATATAAACAGCTTGCCTGCCCAATGACGTCATAACATCTACGGCTTTTAGAGTAGAGTGCACAACAAGGAGAGAGAGTTCTTGGTTTCTTATGTGGGAGAGAGAGTTCTTGGTTTCTTATGTGGGTTTATTGTTAGGCAGTTTCATCAACGTCCTTCCAGCGCGGTAACAACACACAACAACAGCAGTCACGTTAAGTCTACCGTAAAGCAGTTCGTCTGCAGTAAACAGCAATGTTGTGACACTCTTAAACAGGACAATACTGCCATCTACTGGATAGCCTGCAGAACACTGAAATTCAAGTATTTTATTTATATGTATAATAAAATTAAAAATTAAAAAAAAAAATACATATATATATATATATATATATATATATATATATATATATATATATATATATATATATATATATATCTATATATATATATATATATATATATATATATATATATATATATATATATATATATATATATATATATATATGCCATATATATATATATATATATGGCTAGAATTCACTGAAAGTCAAGTATTTCATACATGTATATATATATATTATATATATATATATGAAATACTTGATTTGGTGAATTCTAGCTGTAAATATACTCTCCTCTTAACCACGCCCTTAGCCACGCCCCAAACCACGCCCCCTCTCCCCAAACACACCCCCCACCTCCCGATATCGGAGGTCTCAAGGTTGGCAAGTATGACAATAGGGCCCCACAGCACACTGGATTCTAGTTCATTGAAATACCACAACACTGGATATTGTTCAAAGGAGATACATTTTAATTTAAAAACTTGCACACAAAACACAGCAAACAAATGTAAAGTGCACAGCAAACTATTTACAATACAGCTCTTTTAAATAACTTCACAAAGAAGTAAAGTCATCTACTGGAGAGATTGGAGCAGATGGACGCTCAGGTGGATTTGATTTTTTTTCTGCGCATGCGTACTAGGTCGCGTTGTGCCGGCGTGCGGAAGGGGGCGGGGGTCTTAAACGGTGGCATTGTTGTGTATGGACACGGATAAGGTTAGGTGTGATTTACCCTTAAAGTAAACGGGGCCTAAGGCCAATTTAGTGTTGCCAATCAACCTATCCCCAGGTGCATGTCTTTGGAGGTGGGAGGAAGCCGGAGTACCTGGAGGGAACCCACGCAGTCACGGGGAGAACATGCAAACTCCACACAGAAAGATCCCAAGCCCAGGATCGAACCCAGGACCTTCGGAATTGTGAGGCACACGCACCGTGCTACCCTACTGTGTTCAGTTATTTATGTTAAATAAACACGCTCAGGTGCTAAGAGCAATTAACAGAGTGAGACCTTTTTCTCCCTGTTTAAAGTGAAAGATGAAGAAAAAAAAACACATGGACACAGCAATTTAGTGATGCCAGCAAAGTATTTCAACTTCATTTTCATTTATCGTTCGATTGCTTGACTTATTGACAACCGGTCAAGGCCTAGTCACAATCAAAAGTTTTTCCATGATACAACTATTTTTAGTCATTAGTGTGCTGGCAGGGCAAACAAACATGCTGTTTCCTTAAACACTTGTAATTACCAAGAAGGCAAAGAACGCAAAGTTCAACAATTTTGCGAACATGACTGTCAAACAATGCCTCTTGCGGTTTGTTAATCCCACTAATTGAAACCTCAATGTCGATTCGCTGTCGACTGGCCTAAACAACACTACAGTTAATAATACAATTAAACCAATAGTACATAGTGCCTAGTTGTATTGTTAGATTATTTCCTGAAATAATGTTTGTGGGGTGTTTATTAACGGAACTGCAAAGAGGGGACCAGTTATTCATTAGAGAGAGGGACACATTTGTTTGCACAAATTATTGGATGGGTGGAGCTAGGCAATCTGAAAGTACAACTGTTATTTATTTTGGAGGAGAAACGTATTGCTCTCTAAGAGTGCACATAGTACAACACTCGAAGACCATATTTATGAGGGTATTAACAAAAATCCTCTTTAATTGGTTATGAGCATTAATTGTGGAAAAAAATGAAGCATTGTTTGTCTAATCACTAACTATAACTTTGTCTGTTACTTGGGGATGCAACAGAATTACAAAAAACTATAGCACTGTTTAAAAAAATTAAAGACAGAGCCCTCAAATACGTGTTTTGTTTCTTGTTTACAGATAATGAACTCTTCATTATCAATTACAAATCGTATGCCGTTACTGGTGACTACAGCTACCGTGTGGCGCCACCTGTCATTTTTTCTGAACAAAAAAATTGTTTTCTGCTTTGTTTTGTTTTGTTTGACCCAGCGGTTAATTAAGGTTATTTTAGCAGAGCAAAATATTTGAGGTAAAACGGTAGGAATGAAACATGAGCATCTTGCTTTCTCTATTTCTCCTTTTTTGTTGACAATAATTGTTGCACATTTTCTGGACCCTATTACTGCTTGTTTTGTACATGATTTTTGTGGTTTAAAAGTTTACAAAATTCGTAAATTTCAGCCTTATGGATTATCCCAACTGATCGTTTCTGCAGTGCTGTTAGGGAGTCAAGTGTCATCCATCCATCCATTGTCTACCGCTTGTCCCTTTCGGGTTGGCGGGGGATGCTGGAGCCTATCTCAGCTGCATTCGGGAGGAAGGCGGCGTACACCCTCGACAAGTGTACTTTTATAATTATTTCTCCATGTCTCTACACAATAACAGTTATGGTAAAGGGTGGAGTGATTTAGATCCAGAATTTGTGTTTGAGTATTCTGTTTTTTCAAATAACATTATCTTAGTTTTACTTAAATTCAAGGATTTTTTGTTTGTTAAATTCTTCTATAAAACGTCTAACTACATCCTGTGTATTTCCCCCTCATCATCTGCTAATAGTATTAGCTTTAGATTAGGGTTGTCATTGGAATCGCTTGCCAATTTTACAAACGATTCTCTAAACGATTCCTGCGTGCAGGAATGACGGCATTACGCAACGTGCATAGTGACGTCAGACAGCAACATGGCGCCCAGGCAGAAGAAGCGCTCCAAAGTTCGGCTATATCTTACGTTTGTACAAGAAAAGATGGCAACAGCGTTACTTGTAATACTTGCAAGGTTGCTATATTTAGGCTGCACAGTGTGTTTGATCTATTGTGTATTTATTTGGTTATTTCAATTATTGCCATCAATGTTGAGATGTTTTATCTGTACGGATATTGGCTGGACATTGGCTGTTCGACAGTAGTTTGTTCTTTTTCCATAAATGTATCCAACCTTCTGTTAAATAATTTTTCAGACAATTTTGGAGAACTGGTGAAGTAATGAAACAGGTTTATAATTTGTGAAGTAATGTATGTCTCCGTTCTTGTAAATTATTATTATTTGGCTATTGTCCTTTTGTCTGGAAATGTTTCAGTTTAAAAATAAGTTACCTCTGTGAATATGTGGTTATGATATTTATTTGATTAACCTTTTGTATTATTTTCATATTGATTTCATAATAATCAGAATATGTTGTCAATCGTTTGTTTTTTTTGTTTTCTTTTACCGACACTTGGTGAGGAACATTGAGTTAATATTTCTGTGATGTTACTTTCTGTATCATCAGTGTTGTGGTGTAATGTTCTGGCATCAACAAATAAAGGAGAAAACATTAATGCAGGGGTATCAAACTAATTTTAGATTGGGGGCCACATGGAGAAAAAATCTACTCCCAAGTGGGCCACACTGGTAAAATCACAGCACGATAACTTAAAAATAAAGACAACTTCAGATGGTTTTCTTTGTTTAAAACCAAGCACATTTTGAAAATGTACAAATCATAATGTTATTGGGGTTTTTTACACTTACATGTTGCGGTTAACACGCGAAGTCCCAGAGAAGGGTCAATTGACATTTTTACCTAGAAAACACACAAGAGGGTCATTTGACCCCTAGTCCCCCCTGTGGACACTCCTTTTGTTATGAAAATGTGGCTGTTAGTGGCACACGGCAGGGGGCCACTTGAGCCTGTGTGGGGGAGGGGACCTTACAGCTCAAGCTTTAGTTCTGAGGTAGGTTGTGTGTGTTTTTGCAAGGATCAACAGAATGAAGGGATCAACACTCTGACATTTATTGTTAAAAAAAATACAAAACAAAACATATTTACAAAGAATGAAAAAGCAACTGTTTTCCCAGTTTTGGTGTGGAGGGTTGTTGCAGAAGCAATTGTTATTTTTGTGTGCCAAAAATAGTTTAAAAAAAAAAATTTACAAAGAAAAAAGCATATTTACAAAGAATGAAAAACCATGTCCATGTAAACGTGACTGACATACATTTGAGCAGTCACTCACAATCCTGGCACTGCCATTGCTCCTTTCGGCATTTCCCACATGTATAATTTTTCTGTCTACCTAGACAAACTGCCCCTAACAGCCTCATTACCATAACAAAATGAGTGATTAGTGTATTCGGGAAAAGCGTCGGGCCAAATGACCCCTCTCTGGGTCTTCTAGGTAGACAGAAAAATGCTGGGACTTCTAGTGTTAATAGTATATATCAGTGGTCCCCAACCACCGGGCCGCGGCCCGGTACCGGTCCGTGGATCGATTGGTACCGGGCCGCACAAGAAATTAAAAAAAATAAATAAAAATAATAATAATGTTTTTATTTTTTATTAAATCAACATAAAAAACACAAGATACACTTACAATTAGTGCACTAACCCAAAAAACCTCCCTCCCCCATTTACACTCATTCACACTCATTCGCACAAAAGGGTTGTTTCTTTCTGTTATTATTATTTCTGGTTCCTACATTATATATCAATATAGATCAATACAGTCTGCAGGGATACAGTCTGTAAGCAATAATTGTATTTTTTTATGACAAAAAAAAAAAAAACATTAAAAAAAAACAAAAAAACATACATTTAGAACAGCTGTTTCTTTCATTAAAAAATGTCAGGTTAATTTTTATACTTAGCAAACTCATCCCGCGGGGCGGATAAAACCTGATCGCGGGTCTGATCCGGCCCTCGGGCCGTACATTTGGCACCCCTGCATTAATGTATGTAATCAAATACATTTATAGTGGTTCTTCAAAAGTCATTAGACCATTTTCTTTATTTTAGCAGAAAAATATTATATTTGCATATTATTTACTCTACAAAATCAAGTTCAGATTCTTTGTGGAATATTTCAACTGGAGGGGCTAACTGGTGGCCTGAGAGTTGTTTCTCAGAAATAGCCAAGTTAACATTCATAAATATTCCAACGTTCTTACCTTGACCAGGATGTATTATGTATGCACTAATGTGCCTGTGGGGCGTATCTATTGTCTAAACAAGCAGACAAACAGGCATTGTCACGTTTCACCTAGGCTCCTTTGCTCCCAGCTAATATGTGAAAATATGTATTGAGGTCAAAGATTTTAGGCCTTCCCTCGAGATCTTGACAGTCTTCGCTCTTGCTCTGTGCAAACATGCAAACAAACACGTTCCAAAGGGCACGCATTGGCGTGTTGCAGATACTGCACACTCAAAGAAAAACAAACACATGCGGTACATCACACAACGGTGTGTGATCCTGCTTTACATGAGCATGTGTGTGCATTTACGCTCACACTTTCATTTCCCCTTCTCCCTGCAGATGGGGCTGACCAACCAATATGGCTCCGATGTTACACGCACTTACCGTGCAAACAAAAGAGAGCCTTGGCAGTGCGCTTGTTATCCATCACCTCTTCAGTCTTGCATAAATAACGCTTAATAAATAGCATCATCATGTCAGAGAGCTCTCAGCTGCACAGCCTCCCCTGCAGCTGCCACCTATGTTTTTTTCTTCTCCACTTCTGCACTTTTATCCGCACTTGTTTAGCATGTTCACTTCGCTGAGCATTAGGGGATACAAAATGTTTTGAAACTTGTGGTCTGGCGATGCTTCTAGGGTGCAAGATGCAATTTTCTATGATGGTTTAGGCACACTCATCTCTTCAGAGAAAATGGCGGGCTGGAGTAAATATAAAACCACTCTGACGGACCATCTTTGCCCTACAGTGAGGTTTTAGCAACCTGATTAGAGTGCTCTATTTTTGGATGACAACACCTTGTACAAGGCACAGTCAATCACTGGACGGTTGGATTAGCGCAAGAACAATACAAACCCTGTTCCGTGACAGCCCCGGTCCACATGTCTAAATTGAAATGAAGGCTTGCAGGAAATTTAATTATCACATAATTCTATTTGCTTATTGCAGATATGAATGCAGCTGACACTCATATTCCTTTTAATCAACACTACTCCCTCAGTTCCATTATGACATTAATTGTAATAAATGCACTTAATGGTGCCTAATTATTATTGTTAATACAAGCGAACCCGGTGTGATTTTCCCTGTGCTTGTATTTCATATTTCTGATCACAAGAGGAGTCGTCCACCCATTTTCAACGATGGATAGAAATGCTGACTTCCTTAACGTTCAATTTACATTCCATCACTCACCAATGCTCATGAGCTTTGAGTGAAATTGCAGTCAATTTGATTATTAATGTTAAATAAGAGTGCTTCCCTCTGGTTTAGCTGCCATTGCTTGCCGTTACAATGACTACGTCTACAAATGGTCGAATTCCCGAAATAGTTCGGTCTCTACCTTTTTCAAACTTCTGTGTGAAGCCACAGTTTATATATGGACTCTCTCTCATTCAATCGACGGCCAAATGCTGTGTGATTCCGATATGGGGAGATTTTGGTTATTTAAGCTCATTTTGTGTGCAGAGAAAAACAATGCCCCATGCTAATAGCTACACTGAAAACAATAACGTTGTGTATATTGTACCTTAGCTTGCGAGTGCCTTGGCTTACACATATTTTGGGAGGCAGCTAATTGTTATGTTTTTAGTTACAAGAAGTAAGCAGTTGGGATAGCGAATGTTACAGCAAATCGACCAAAACATCCAGTGTCTTACTTGATAGCATTAGCTAGGAGAAGATGGATAACTAGACAGAGAATATTTAGTTTCTCTAACCATTGTCCAAAGAAAGTAAGTCTGAAGAACAGTGCTGAGAAGAACGCTTGTCAGCTTCTCTGCTTCGGCCTGCCAAATGGGTAGCTGTGTTGGGTATTAGTGGATACAGCCAGCTTTCGGTGACAATCATTTAAGCAACAGTTGTGGACAAATTGATTCAAAGCGGTGAGTAGCTCCATTTTGTCCATCTTGTATATTGTGCAGATACTTGGTTTGTGTGGAATCTTGTGTAGCATACCCCGCATTCGTAAACCGCATCCACGCCTGTTACCTCAAAAAACTACTGTAGTTGTAGTGCTTTCTGTTGTACTAGTTTTCATTAAAAAACGTGGTGTTTTGTGTTTAATAGTATTTCAAGTCATTAATTTTAACAACTGAGAGGGTGTAAAATAAAATCAATTGACTCAGTTTATCCCTAATACTTCTAGAAGCTTATGGGCATTTTTGTAAATATCATATCACATGTCTTTTTCTAAAATGTTTAAATCAATCATTTATTTCCGAACACATACATCATTTGTATTCCTAGTATGATGTTAATTTATTATTCCATTAAACCTTGTATCCTGATTAAAAAACACATCCTTCAGTTTGTGGCCATTATCAGAGAATATGCATTTTTACAGCATGTTTTAAAGAAATGCAACTTAAAAAATTACTTCTGGTTCTCGGTATATTATCATTCTTGATCAACTAATTGAGAAGTGGCTGTTTATTTAGAGGGCTTAAGTGCAATTACCCTCTAATAATTATGATGAAGGTACAGTGTGATGATTGACGGACAGAACCTTTTAAAGGCCTACTGAAATGAATTTTTTTTTATTTAAACGGGGATAGCAGATCTATTCTATGTGTCATACTTGATCATTTCGCGATATTGCCATATTTTTGCTGAAAGGATTTAGTATAGAACAACGACGATAAAGATTGCAACTTTTGGTATCTGATAAAAAAAAGGCTTGCACCTACCGGAAGTAGCGTGACGTAGTCAGTTGAACATATACGCAAAGTTCCCTATTGTTTACAATGATGGCCGCATGAAGTGAGAGAGATTCGGACCGAGAAAGCGACAATTTCCCCATTAATTTGAGCGAGGATGAAAGATTTGTGGATGAGTAAAGTGCAAGTGAAGGACTAGTGGGGAGTTGAAGCTATTCAGATAGGGAAGATGCTGTGAGAGCCGGGGGTGACCTGATATTCAGCTGGGAATGACTACAACAGTAAATAAACACAAGACATATATATACTCTATTAGCCACAACACAACCAGGCTTATATTTAATATGCCACAAATTAATCCTGCATAAAAACACCTGCGTGTTTGTTATGCTAGCTCCTAGCTCCTCTGCTAGCTCCTAGCTCCATAGAACACGCCAATACAATTCAAACACCTGATCAACACACACAATCACTCAACCCAAAAGACCGTTTACCTAACCCAAGGTTCATAAAGCTTATATATTTTTAAAAAGTTACGTACGTGACGCGCACATACGGTCAAGTTATCGAATGTTTAGCAGCCAAGGCTGCATACTCACGGTACCTGATATTCAGCTGGGAATGACTACAACAGTAAATAAACAC